>NC_029785.2:70987037-71115695 GCF_000816755.2 Arachis ipaensis | reverse complement strand
ATAACTGCTTCAAACTCAAGATCCAAAGGCCCATATCCAAGACTTGAAGAATCAACTAGAAGATCAGAAGAGTAGTATATATAGGGGTAGTTTTGTATCAGGAAGCAGCTTTTTGGGGGATGGGAAATTGAGAACTACTCTCTGTATAATTTACTTTCTCTGCACTTCTAGTTCTAGTTTTCATGATGTATTCTCCATCTTTGTTTTCCATTTCCAGAGTTATAAATAACTAAACCCCTTTCATTGGGTTAGGGAGCTCTGTTGTAATTTGATGGATCAATACTAATTTTCATTACTCTTCTTCTATCTTTTCTCTTGATTTTACTAGAAAGCTTTCAATCTTTATCCAATTGGGTAGTTATCTTGGAAAAGAAGCTATTCATACTTGGATCTCTTCTGAACCTTGGAAGAGGAATGAAGAGATCATGATAGAAATGCTTTCTCATGTTGGACCAAATTGGGTTTGGTTGGGTATCCTACCAACACTTGATTTGGGAATGCATGTGGTATAATCAGTGACCATACTTCATCTCTTCTCATGAGCAATTGACCAAGGAATTGGCTATTGATCAAGATTTGAGAGATTGAATTACCAAGGAATTGGAATTCGATCACCTAAGATTGCCAAGGAGATCAATGAATGCATTGATTGAGGAAGAGATGAAAATGAACTTGATCCGGAGAATGTAACATTTCCTAAGCCCAATGAATCCCCATTTCTGATCTTACCCATTCTTTAATTTCTGCAATTTACTTTCATGAGCATCTTCCCCATTCCCATTTACAATTCTGCAATTTACTTTCCGTCATTTACTTTCAGCTCTTTACTTCCAGTATTTACATTTTCTGCTATTTACTTTCCTGCCATTTAATTTCCTGCAACTCTCAAAACAAATTCTTCTTCGCTCAACTAGAACATTCCTCTAATTAAAGTTGCTTGACCAATCAATCCCTGTGGGATTCGACTTCACTCTATTGTGAGTTTTTACTTGACGACAATTCGGTATACTTGCCGAAGGAAAATTGTTGAGAGACAAGTTTCCGTGTTATCAAGTTTATGGTGCCGTTGCCGGGGATTGATTTTGTATCAACAATGACTAAATTGGAGGATAACTAGATTGAGCATTTTTCTTTTGTTTGATTTAAATTTCTATTTGAGTTAATTACTTTGAGTTTTAGTTATTTTCCTCCCCTCCCCCTACTCCTGTTTCTTAGTTATTTACCATTCAGTTTACTAACCCACTAACTGTTTGATATATTGCATCACTCATACTAACAGCAATTTTAACAAAAGTACTTTCAGCATCTATTTCCTTGCTTGTGCCTTATTGGTTGTATGACAGGGAGAAGAAGCGGGGCTTCAACTTCCTTTGATTCTGAACCTGAGAGGACCTTCCTTAGATTAAGGAGGGAAGCAAGAGGAAAGAGATTAGTTGGTGCTGAGGAAGAGGAGGAGTACTTTGAACCAGACATGGATGAAAACATGGAGAACCATCATGAAGAAGAGGCTCACAACCATGGCAGAGAAGGTCCAGTGCATCAGGCCGGACAAGAGAGAAGAGTTCTGGGTTCTTACATCAACCCAAACCCAGAAAACTGTGGAAGCGGCATCCAAAGGCCAACCATACATGCCAACAACTTTGAACTAAAGCCACAACTCATCACCCTGGTTCAGAACAATTGTTCATTCGGAGGAGGTGTCCAAGAAGACCCCAATCAACATCTAACCACCTTCCTGATGATATGTGATACTGTGAAGTCTAATGGTGTTCATCCTGACACCTATAGACTACTTCTGTTCCCTTTCTCACTTAAGGACAAGACATCTAAATGGCTGGAATCCTTCCCAAAGGAGAGTTTAGCAACCTGGGAAGATGTGGTGAACAAATTCTTGGCAAGATTCTATCCTCCTCAACGGATCAACAGGCTAAGAGCTGAGGTGCAAACATTCAGGCAGCAGGATGGTGAGACTCTATATGAAGCATGGGAGAGGTTTAAGGACCTGACAAGAAGGTGTCCACCAGATATGTTCAATGAATGGGTGCAACTACACATTTTCTATGAAGGCCTCTCTTATGAATCAAAGAAGGCAGTAGACCATTCATCCGGGGGATCTCTGAACAAGAAGAAGACCATTGAAGAAGCCATAGATGTCATTGAGACTGTAGCGAAGAATGACTACTTCTATGCTTCTGAAAGAGGCAACACTAGAGGAGTGATGGAGCTAAACAATGTGGATGCACTGTTGGCCCAAAACAAGCTTATTACCAAGCAGCTGGCTGACCTCACCAAGAAGATGGAGAGAAACCAAGTGGCAGCAATTACCACCTCATCAGCAACCCAAGAGGGAGTGAGTGCTGAGGCAGAGGAGGAGCAAGAACAAGCCAACTACATTGGAAACTCACCCAGGCAGACCCATGATCCTTACTCCAAAACGTACAACCCTAGTTGGAGGAATCACCCAAACTTTGGGTGGAGAAATCAACAAGATCAAAGCCAAGATCAGAGATGTCACAACCCCAAGAACCATGCAGCTCACCAACATTCCACACAGAGATCATATCAGCACCACCCTAACAACACCTCTCCACATCCATACCAAAACCAAAATGACCCAACTCGCCCATCCACTCTCAACTCACCATCATCTGAAGAAAGACTCTCTAAAATTGAGACTCTGCTTGAAGGCATATGCAAAGAGATTCAAGATAATAAGGTATTCAAAGAGGAGGTGCGAGCTAGTATCAAGAACCAGGGGGACACCATCAAGAGGCTGGAATTTCAAGTGGGATACTTATCTGAAAAGATTCCCAAACCTACTAATAACTTCCCAAGTGACAAAGAGAAAAATCCGAGAGGTGAAGCAAAGAAAGTCAGATGGGAAGATTGCAAGATGGTTACTATAAGTAATATGGAGATTGAGGAAAAGCAAAACAAGCCATTAGAACAACTTGGGGAGACATCAGCAAAGAAACAGGAAAAGGATCACTAAGAACCCAAAATTTCACAAAAAGAGCTGACACAGAAGGAGCTGCTGAAACTCTATGCATCATTTCCCCAATTACTCAATGGTGCTGTAGAGAAGAGAATATACTCAAGGTTTCTTGACCTGCTTGTATCCCTCCATGTAAACATACCATTCATCAAGGCCCTCCAACAAATGCCCTCATATATTAAGTATATGAAGGAGCTGCTGACCAGGAAAAGCTCACTCAAGGAAGGACAAACAATAGTGATGAATAAGGAGTGCAGTGCTCTCATTCAACCAGAGTTACCTATAAAAAGGAAGGACCCAGGGAGTTTTCACATCACCTGTGCCATAGGAGAAACAATGTTTGATAAAGCACTCTGCGATTTGGGAGCAAGCATCAACTTAATGCCTTTATCCCTTATGAAAAGGCTGCAGATCAATGAGATAATACCCACAGATGTAGTTATCAGGCTGGCTGACAAAACTCAAAAACAAGCAGTAGGAGTGGTTGAAAATATGCTGGTGAAGGTGGGAAAATACTTCCTTCCCACAGACTTTGTCATCTTGGACATGGAAGAAAGTCACACTTACCCAATCATATTGGGAAGACCGTTCTTAGCTACAGCCAGAGCACTCATAGATGTGGAGCGAGGGGAGCTAATTTTGAGGATCCATGATGAACAACTCAGCTTCAATGTCTTCAAACTCTCACAAGAAACAGATCATAATGAGATACTGAGGGAGGAGGCAAGCACTGAAGCACAACCAACACCTCTGGGAAACCACTTTGTTAAAGAACAAGGCAATCAACAGCTGTCACAGCTCAAGGAAAATAAGGAGAAATCTAAACCACCAGAGTCATATGAGACCAGTAACTAAATTCCCTTAGAAGAGGAGGTCACAAAAAGCAAGACAACATCAAAAGGGACAAAGAAGAAGGCACCAAGGAGGTGGAGGAAAAAAAAGATCCCTACAGAGGACTTTTCTCCGGGGGATAAAGTGATCTCAGCCTACTTCCCAGATATTCCACCTCATCTCCCCACTATCCCATCTCAGTTACCTAAGGTCTTCACCATTAACAGAGTTCTTTCCTTAGAACATGTAGAGATCCTTGATGAAGCCAATGGATATAGGTCTACTGCAAGAGGGAAAGATCTGAAGCATTACCAACCACCATGACAAAGACAAAACGTCAAGCTAGTGACGCTAAAGAAGCACTTCATGGGAGGCAACCCATGTTTTACATGCTTTTAAAAGTAGTTAATAATGCAAGGTTCAGGGATTTCAAATCAACTTGACATGGACTTGAATGAATCCTTGTGTGCAACATATAGTGAAGAACAAGTTTGGTGTTCAAGGCACACTAAGAGAACATCAATGTAACCCATATCATGTCACTCTTAGGGGCCTTGAACAAATCTTTTACACCACACGGTACCAAACTAAGTTTGGTGTTGCCAATGTTGCACACATGGATGTTGAGTTAGTAAGTTGGTTTGCTCTATTGAATGGCACTTAGTTAGTTAAAACAAAAACTTTAAAAAGTAGTTATTCTTTTAATTTTGCCACCACTTTCCACACATATTTTTTTAATCACAATTCTTTTATTTTGTAAGAGAGAAGAAAGGGGTATTGAAGTGGATTGAGTGGAAAATTAAATGAGGAGGGTTCGGCCACTTCATGAAGGGAGAATACACACATGTCTCAAGGGGAAATGCATTGGGAAATGTGCCATGCAACATTGAAAGAATGAGACCCATGAAGACCGAACCAATCTCCCTCATAAAGATGATGATCCTTGTGCTCATCCCCTGCAGAACCCCATCCGTTCATCATACACCAACCCTATCAATCCACACCTTTCATCCACACACCACTTCCCTATATAAGTGATTCGCACTAAGTACACCCTTAACATTCCAATTTCACTCCCCACACTTCTCATTCTCGAAACCAAACACTCTTCCCCTTCATTGCACCAAATCTTAACCCAACCGAATTCCCTCGCCTATCCATACCTCCCACCACCTTCACACATCAACTCCTACTTATGGCATCATCAAGTGCCAAGAGGCAAAAGAGGAAGTGGTCAGAGAAGACAAAACCAAGGCCCCCACCTTCAAAAGTTATGTAAGAGGGAGAGAGGTGGATTTCAGCCCCAATGCTATAACAAGGACTCTTCAGTTGAAATCACCACATTTTGATGAGCTCGGTTATCAAGCAAGAGTAAGTAGGAGCCCTGATGATGATGAACTTGAACAAATTGTGAATGACATATGTGTTATAGGAGCTGACTGGGAAAGGTATGCGGATAAGAGGCCCAGGTTCATCAAGAGAGGAGACCTCAGCCCTGAAGCCAAGGGATGGTTTGAACTCGTGAGGAGATCTATCCTCCCAGCAGCAAACAATTCTGAGGTCAACGTCACTCGAGCTACTATGGTACATTGCTTAGTACAAGGTGGAGATATCAATGTGCACGAACTTATAGTTGAGGGGATTCAAGAGTCAGCTGAGAAGATTGATTCGGGTGCCAGGCTTTGGTACCCCAGCACCATCCTCAGACTGTGCACGAAGGCCAAGGTTGTCTTCGAGGATAGCAACCCAGATTGGTTAAATCCTGGGAGGCTAATTACGTTTCAGCGTCTAACTCATGTGACACCAGCCCAACAACAAAGAAGACCTCACATAGGAAAGCCAAAACCAAAAGGAGGAGCTCACCAAGAAGAGTCTCATAAGAAAGAACACCAACAAAGATAATATTATGACCCAACCAACATAAACATGAATCACATTCATGGAGCCATTGAGGAACTAGCAAAGAGTTATATGGAGGGACAAGAACAACAACTGCATGTTCAAGCTCAAAGGATGGATCGTCAAGAAGAGCTCCTTTCTAATTGGATGAATCAACAAGGGGAGTGGCAGAAACAGCAAATGGAACATTATTCCCAGCTCACTCAAGCCATCAATCAAGTGTCTGAAAGGAAAGAGCGTCAAGATAAGCGCCTTCAAGAACTCAACCAACGCTAGCTAGCTCAGACGAAAGCATTCAATGAGTTCAGTGTACTTAATGAAGGACGGCAACTACATAGGGAGGAGTTCAACATAAACACTCAAGCCAAGTTGAACTACATGTCTAGTCATATGCATAATCTACACTATGCTATCCCTACATATGATGAGGTCCAAAAAGATTTTGTAGAACAAGAAGAAAGGAAGGTGAAACAGCAGAAGGAAACATTAAAGAAGAAGATGGAAGATGCTGGCTTCTGGAAGAAGTTGATTGGAAAAAGCAAAGGAGGTGTGAGCTCAAGCGCAACAAGTAGACACAACGAGGATGAGCCAGAGGGAGAGCATGGGCAATCCCATGAGTAAAAGGTGGTGGAGTTCCCTATCTGTTCCATCTTTTTCAAGCTTTAAATAAGGAAAATCATGTATGAAATAGAACATGATTACTAGTCAAGTTGCCTGTTTTCAATTTCATCCTGCTTATTGTGTTGCTTGTCTCCTTTTGAATCAAATAAAAAGAGAATGTGTGTTATCAAAGACCAGAGTGGAGTTCATATTGTGGAGTAAGTTTTTTAGTGTGTGATGTGGTCATAAGTTAGCTAAGTTGATTCACCAACAAGGGTGGGAAGACAACTATCTGTCCAGAATCATATGCTTGAAACACACCCCATGAGACTAGCTAAATAACAAGATCCTAATAAGAAAAAGGGGAAAAGAACAATAAGAGTTGAAAAAGAAAGAAAAGTTAATAAAGAATAAGGCTAGGCACCAAGGGTTTGAAACTTGAGAGATGTGTCTGTGGTGCTCCTGTACCAAGGATCTGCTTGGATGAATAAGTTCGTAGGAGTGCTTCATCACTTGGTAACTTGGGTTAACTAACCTGGGATTATCAGCTGAAAGTCTATCAAGAGCAACCTTGCTACAGAACATTTAGTAACCCAAAGAGGTGCTGGACACCAAGGTCTTAAGAAAGAAAATAAACAAACCATGTGCCTCTAGTGTGTATGTATGGGGGAAAGAGACTTGAGGGAGTAAGTCCTTAGGGGTGTCTTAACACCTAGCACCTTGAACCAACTGGTTTGGGAGTGCTGGCTGAAAGCTTATCTTAAAGAGTCGCCCCCTCACAGAGCACTTAGTCTAAGAACACAAATAAGCCCTGAAAACAATAAAAAGGATCAATGAATAAGAGTCTCATAGGGTGCAATTAAGTGAGTATTCCAAGACATAATAAAGGTCTGAAAGCCAATGAAGGAATGAACCTAAGTTGCTATGCATGAAACCACCATAAAACCAAGGACATGACTTCCACAATAATGACTGATTTCTTTTGGCATTTCATTCATCATTCTCTTGTTCCAGTACTTGCTTAGGGACAAGCAAGCTTTAAGTTTGGTGTTGTGATGCCAGGGCATTTTGGCCAGTTTCACTGACCTTTTCTTTACTGTTTTAGGGTAGTTTCATGCATTTTCTTAGGAAATAAGCAAGTTTTGGGTAGAATTTCACTTACATCTTGATTTAAGCATACATTGTGCACTTTACATGATTTCATGAGAATTTTGCATGAATTAGATGACAAATTGGATGATGCATGTCTCATGATGTGGATTAGAACTTTGATGCACTTTATTGCTTGATTTCAGGACAAAGGAAGCAAGAAAGAGCCACGTTAGCAGCCACGTTAGTCTAACTAACGTGACCACCAACATGGAATGGGAGCTAGCTTGCAACGTTAATGAGAAAAGTACTCGCCAATAACGCCCTTGAAGCCATCATAGCCCACGTTAAGAGTCACGTTAACTAAGTTAACGTGAACTCTAACGTGGAAGAAAGAAAATGGAGCCAACGTTAGTGACACTCACCTTTGTCACTAACGTTGGACCAAGCTCATATTGGCCATGTTAGCTTCCACATTAACTTAGTTAACGTGGACTCTAACGTTGGGAAGAAAAAGAATGGCCAACGTCACTAACGTTGGACTAAGCCACCTTGAGCTACGTTAACTTCCACGTTAACTTAGTTAACGTGGAAGTTAACGTGGAGAAAGCAAACAATCGCCAACGTTAGTGACACTCACCTTTGTCACTAACGTTGGAATGAGCCACAATGAGCCACTATGATCCACGTTAACTTCCACGTTAACTTAGTTAACGTGGAAGCTAACGTTGAGGATAGGATGATGAGCCAACGTTAATGACACTCACCTTTGTCACTAACGTTGGAGATGGCTCTCATTACCACGTTAGAAGCCATGTTAACTTAGTTAACGTGGACTTTAACGTGGGAAGTAGGGGCACCTTGGAACGTTAGTGACAAAGGTAAGTGTCACTAACATTCCCGAAGAATTGGCAAGCCTACGTTAAGAGCCACGTTAACTAAGTTAACGTGAACTCTAACGTAGGGAGGGAGGACTCTCAACGTTATTGGAAAAGGTGAGTCCCAATAACGTGTGCGAAGGACCAAGAGGCAATGTTAGTGGTCACGTTGGTGCCACTAACGTTGAAGTTAACGTGGATCATCCCTGTGTGAGGAACGTTAGTGAAAAAGGTGATTGTCACTAATGTTCTCGAACCCACACTCTCACTTAACGTTAACGCCACTAACGTCCTGAGCTAAAGACCCTTCCTACTTCACACTTTCTCTCTGCAAGTAAAGCTAAGCCCACTACAGAAGATAACTACTTCAAATTCAAGATCCAAAGGCCCATATCCAAGACTTGAAGAATCAACTAGAAGATCAGAAGAGTAGTATATATAGGGATAGTTTTGAATCTGGAAGCAGCTTTTTGGGGGATGGGAAATTGAGAACTACTCTCTGTATAATTTACTTTCTCTGCACTTCTAGTTCTAGTTTTCATGATGTATTCTCCATCTTTGTTTTCATTTCCAGAGCTATGAACAACTAAACCCCTTTCATTGGGTTAGGGAGCTCTGTTGTAATTTGATGTATCAATACTAATTTTTCATTACTCTTCTTCTATCTTTTCTCTTGATTTTACTAGAAAGCTTTCAATCTTCATCCAATTGGGTAGTTATCTTGGAAAAGAAGCTATTCATACTTGGATCTCTTCTGAACCTTGGAAGAGAAATGAAGAGATCATGCTAGAAATGCTTTCTCATGTTGGACCAAATTGGGTTTGGTTGGGTATGGTGACTATAATCCTACCAACACTTGATTTGGGAATGCATGTGGTATAATTAGTGACCATACTTCATCTCTTCTCATGAGCAATTGACCAAGGAATTGGCTATTGATCAAGATTTGAGAGATTGAATTACCAAGGAATTGGAATTCGATCACCTAAGATTGCTAAGGAGATCAATGAATGCATTGATTGAGGAAGAGATGAAAATGAACTTGATCTGGAGAATGTAACATCTCCTAAGCCCAATAAATTCCCATTTCTGATCTTACCCTTTCTCTTTAATTTCTGCAATTTACTTTCATGAGCATCTTCCCCATTCCCATTTACAATTCTGCAATTTACTTTCCGTCATTTACTTTCAGCTATTTACTTCCAGTATTTACATTTTCTGCTATTTACTTTCCCGCCATTTAATTTCCTGCAACTCTCATACCAAATTCTGCTTCGCTCAACTAGAACATTCCTCTAATTAAAGTTGCTTGACCAATCAATCCCTGTGGGATTCGACCTCACTCTATTGTGAGTTTTTACTTGACGACAATTCGGTATACTTGCCGAAGAAAAATTGTTGAGAGACAAGTTTCCGTGTTATCAGTGGCCGAATGGCCAGCCCCTTAAACATGATCAAGAGATCAAAAATGATACAAAGATAGTCTCAAAAATGATCAAAAGATGTGAAATAAATCACTAAAAGTAGTTTTTATACTAAACTAGTCACTAGGGTTTACAGAAAATGCGTAACTAAGTGCAGATAGTGCAGAAATCCACTTTCGAGGCCCACTTGGTGTGTGCTTGGGCTGAGCATTGAAGCTTTCACGTGTAGAGACTCCACTTGGAGTTAAACGCCAGCTTTCAGCCTGTTTGTGGCGTTTAACTTCAGAATAGGGCAGGAAGTTGGTGTTTGAACGCCAGTTTGTGTCGTCAAAACTCGGGAAAAGTATGGACTATTATATATTGCTGAAAAGCCCTGGATGTCTACTTTCCAACGCAATTGAGATCGCGCCAATTGGGTTTCTGTATCTCCAGAAACTCCCCTTCTGTATCTCCAACAGCATATACAGTCCTTTTTCAGCCTCCGAATCAGATTTTTGCTCAGGTCCCTCAATTTCAGCCAGAAAATACCTGAAATCACAGAAAAACACACAAACTCATAGTAAACTCCAGAAATGTGAATTTTTCGTAAAAACTAATAAAAACATAGTAAAAACTAACTAAATCATACTAAAAACTATGTAAAAACAATGCCAAAAAGCATATAAATTATCCGCTCATCACAGTGCTTAGGCTCAATTGAGTTCTGAGAAAGCTCCCCAGAACCTTGATGTGAAACAAGAATCTCTGTGAGAAACTATGGTTATAGGCACACCATGCAGCCTTACAATCTCTTTAATATACAATTGGGCTAACTCTTCAATATATAACTCATTCGAACAGGCAAGAAGTGAGCTGACTTTGTCAACTGATCCACAATCACCCATACTGCGTCAAATCATGTTCGAGTCCTTGGCAATCTAGACACGAAGTCCATGGCGATACTTTTCCACTTCTATTACGGAATTTCCAAAGGTTGTGAAGTTCCAGATGGTCTCTGGTGGTTAATTTTTTACTTTTTGGTAGGTTAAACACTTGGAAACATCTAACACCGCATCATTCTTCATTCCCGGCCACCAAAACATTGCTTTTAGGTCATGATACATCTTAGTAATCCCTAGATGGATCAGAAACTTACTTCAGTGAGCTTCTGTTAACACATCTTGCCTCAAGTCTCCCACATTCGGTATACAGATCCTTCCCTTATACCTCCAAACTCCTTCGCTATCTTGAGTAACCTCTCTTTGTTTCCTCTGTTCAATTATTTGCAGCATTTTCTGTAGCTCATGATCATTCTGCTGAGCCTTTTAAATCTTAGCCTTGAAATTACTGGAAATATGTAGCTGATTCAAGCATATATTCCCGGCTACTTCTCTAACGCCCAAATTCAGGTCCTTAAACTCTTTCAGCAATGTTTCTTCTGTAAGAATCATCCAAGCAACCTATAACGATTTCTAGCTCAAAGCATCTTCCACGACATTAGTTTTTCCTGAATGGTAATTTATTTCAAAATCATGGTCTTTCAGCAGCTCCATCCAACTTCTCTGGAACATATTAATCTCCTTCTGATAAAAAAGATATCTCAAACTTTTGTGGTCAGAGAAAACTTGAAACTTAACCCCATACAGATAATGCCTCCACACTTTCAAGGCGAACTCAGCCACAGCGAATTCCAGGTCGTGCGTCAGATAGTTTACTTCATGCGGTCTCAACTGTCGAGAAGCATACGCCACTATATTGCGGTGTTACATCAACATACACCCCAATAATTTCAACGAAGCATCGCAATACACCTCAAAAGGCTCATTAGGTTTTGGTAACACAAGCACAGGCGCTATAGTCAGTTTTTGCTTCAAAGCTTGAAAGCTTTCCTCACATTCTGATGTCCAAAAAAAGGCACATCCTTCCGAGTTAACGTTGTCAAAGGCAACACAATTTGTGAAAAGTCCTTGATAAAATTCCGATAATATCTTGCTAAACCTAAGAATCTATTTATTTTCGTTACTAAGGTCAGTTGTCCCCAATCCATCACTGCTTCAACCTTAGAAAGATCCAAAGCTATTCTTTGCTTATTCACTACATGACCCAGAAATTTCACCTCATTCTTCCAGAATTTGTACTTAGAAAGTTTCGCATACAACCACCTTTCTTTCAGAATCTATAGCACGATTCGCAAGTGTTCCGCATGTTCCCCTTCGTTCTTAGAGTATATTAAAATATCATCAATGAAGACGATGACGAAATTTTCTAGGGAAGGATGGAATATTTGATTCATATAATCCATGAACACTGCCAGGGCATTTGTTAACACAAAATACATTACAATATATTCATAGTGATCGTAACAAGTTTTGAAAGCAGTTTTCAGAATATCTTTATCTCTCAACTTTATCTAGTGGTAACCAGACCTCAAATCAATCTTGGAAAAAACTCTAGCTCCTTGCAACTGATCCATCAGACCATCAATTCTCAGCAATGGATATTTGTTCCTCACGATTACTTTGTTCAGTTTTCTGTAATGCATGCATAGCCACATACTTTCATCCTCTTTTTTCACTAACAACATCGGTGCTCCCTACGGAGAAACACTTGGACGAATGAAGTCCTTACTCATTAACTCTTCCAGCTGAACTTTAAGTTCAGCCAACTCCATGGGTGACATTCGGTAGGGCGCAATTAAAATTGGTCCTGCTCTAGGCACCAGCTCAATCACAAACACGATTTCTCAAAAAGGAGGAAATTCAGGTGTGTCTTCAGGGAATACCTCAGAAAATTCATTTACAACCGGAATCTGATTCAAACTCTGTTCATTGCCTGACATGCTTGCAGCTAAAAGCATGAAACCCTGACACTCGCTCCCACTACAGTTCACCATAACATAATTCAGGTAATATCCCTTTGCCACCACCGGTCCTTCTGACCCTTCAAACATAAATTACACCGATCGTTCAAAATAATCTAGCAGTACGTGATGCTTTGACAGCTAATTCAAGCACAAAATTAGATCGAGTCCAGTCATGGGCAAACAAATCAAATCATGGACAAAGGTTCGGTGTTTAATTCAAAACGAAACTTGTTGACAACCTAATCTAGTCACGACAGCATCAGAGGCAAAAGTATGTACTTGCAAATCATAAGCTAACATAGATATTTTCAATCCTAACTCACTGGCTTTCTCAAATGATATAAATGAATGTGATGCCTCAGTATCAAATAAAATAATTAAGATTTTATCACTGATTTCACAATTACCTCAAATCAGAGTGTCTAACCTCTCAGCACTATCTGCTGCCATAGTAAACACACATCGTTGCTGCTGAACTCTCCCAGCTTCCTATCTTTTCTTTTCCAGACAATTCCAGGACAAATACCCAGATCCACCACAGTAGTGGCACACACCCAAACCTGCTCTGCACAGGGTGTTTGGATGATATTCCTCACATCTCCTATATCTCAATTTATTGGAAGGATTCTGAACCTACTTTCCCTTGCCTCGTCCTTGGTTGTTGTTATTGTTGTTAAACCTTCAAAAATTACTCTGACCCTGAGGTGGTTGTGGAATATAGCTTCCTCGCTTGAAGTTTCGACCTCTAAGTGCAAAGTTCCTCCGTTGATCTCTCCTCATAAAAGTTTGGTGATCACCCTTGTCTAACATAGCATTTCTCACACAATCCTCAACAACTCTACTCTTGTTTACCAGTTCAGAGAAAGTCCTGATCTCTATCGAGCCCACTGTACTCAATATGTCACTCTACAGACCACCTTCATACTTTATGCATTTCCACTTTTCAAAATCCCCTGGAGCACCCTGACAAATCCTAGAAAATTCACATAGTTCCTCAAATCAACTGGTGTACTCCACCACTAACATTGAATCCTGCTTCAGTTATAACAACTCAAGCTCCTTCGCCGTCCTGACTGAATTAGGGAAATACTTCTTATAAAACTCGGATTGAAATGCATCCCAAGGTATCACAACATTATCTCGCTGCAGAAGGCGTCGGGTCCCCTGCCACCAATATTGAGCTTCAACCATTAGGTGATAAGTAGCGAACTTGACACACTGATCTTCAGGTACTTGTTACGCTCGCAAGGCTCGTTCCATTGTCTAAAACTAATTGTCAGCTTCTATCAGATTTGTGGTTCCTCTAAAGACGAGTGGGTTTATCTTTAGAAAATTTGCTAGTGTCATCGGTCTAGTTCCGCCATTACCCCCGTTTCCATTATTAACCTGTTGACCGAGTACCTCAGTCGTAGCATGCATAGCTGCAACCATATTTTCTAGAGTATTCATGAAGTTCACGAGATTATTCGCAATTATTTTGGGTTCCTCATTTCTATTCTGACCTCTCCCGTGACCACGTCCGCATCCACGAGTTGTCATTCGGTTCCTGTTTACACCAAACAAGTGATATCAAGGTGATCAGTCTCAATACCTCAAGTCTAGTGATTCAAAGTACGAAATACATGCTCATGAACAAATATGCCACATATATTTGTTAGATATCCTAATTAGTATATATACATACCTAGAGTATGCTCAGAAGCATAGTCAGTCCGTCCCTCAGGCTCTATAGGAACGAACTATTCTGATACCATAATGTAACACCCTACCACACAGAGCTTTACGCTTAAGTTGTAAAGCAGAAGTGGCGACGTATTATAACCTCTAAAATAAAGAGACGTATATAAATATAGTTAAAAGAATTCAAATCTAGGAGCCTTAAAGAAGAAGCTAAACAAAAGCGAAAACAGAAAAATTGTGTCACACTCGCAAAGATACATGCAAGCTAGATAAACGAGATTAATAGTAAAGATAACATACATAAACACACACACACACATACATATAGATTGGAGTTCCAAAGATATAGATATCAAGCTCCAAACATGACCTGCGAAGCTAAGATTGACCAGAGTATACATATACATAATTAATCAAAGTACCAATTGATCATGATGTTGGTATTATAAATATGAATTTATGTCGATGGATGCTCCTATTATAATCGTGTGTATATATATATAACCAAAAGTTATCCCAAAATGTGAACATAGCACCTGTTTCTCTAAAAGCAACCTCTAAGAGGAAAAAATATAAAATATACATATGGAGAATCTATATACATATATACATAGCCTAAAACAAAATATGACAGTCCGAAAGATAGTTATTAGCTTGTAAGGCGGGTCTCCAGATGCTCAACATGGTGCCTCTCGACTTGCATCTGAAAAACAGTAGAAATATATCTGGAATGAGATCCGGGGGGTTCTCATCATGGTAAAGGTACCTACAAAGATAATGTATAAGGTCTCGGGAAAGTCGGAGACAATCTTAGAACTCCGACACTCAGATTAATTTTAAAAAGTTATTCTAAACCAATAATATAGGTAACCTAACTATGCGATTCTAGCCCTAGTCTAGCTCTACATATTCTGTCTCCTCCAAACCTCCGAATCACCAGTGGAACAACCCTCAACACTCCTCCACCAGAAGAGGATCTCTCAGATACATACATGATGGACGAAATTCACTCCCCATGCAAAAAATGATGAATCCGTTCTTTTGGCAAGCGCACCAAAAATTATCGTCATGTAATAACCCACAGTGGAGTGGGATCGTATCCACAGAGATTGGTATATTTAAGTAATTTTAATCAATTGGTGAATTAGTTAAGCTAAGAAGAATATATTGTGATTGCAGAATTGTAAATGGATAGAAACATAAATGACTCAAAAGTAAATATAAGCAGTAAAGTGCAGAAAAGAAAATGGCAATAATGTAAAGTGCAGAAATGTAAATGACTTAATTGTAAATGGGAATGGGGAGTTGCAGAATATAAAGAAAGCTATAAAGAAAGTGAAAGATAAGGATAGGAGAATTCATTGAGATCAGGAGATGTTGTCTCTTTGGATTGAATCCAGCTCATATCCTCTTCAATCATGCAACTCATTGACCTCTTAGCAATCATGATTATTGAGCCCCAATCCCTTGGTGGCTCAATCTCTCAGATCTTGATCAATAGCCAATTCCTTGGTCTAATTGCTCATGAAGATAGATATGCTTGATCCCTGATTATACCACACATCATCATAGGTCTAAGTAGAGGGAGGATTGTATGTCACCATATCCAAACACCAAAACCCAGATCCTACTCAAGTGTGAGAAGGGATTTCTAGCATGGTTTCATGTTTCCTTTTCCAAGGTTCCCATGAAACCCATTTTGCATTCAACCTCTTTTCCAAGGTGATTGAACACTAACATTAAAACAAAATTCCTTCTAGCAACTCAAAGAGAAGATGAAAAGAAGAAGAAATTCACTATCATTAATCCATCAAGTACAACAGAGCTCCCTCTCTCAATGAGAGAAAATTTAGCTACTCAGAGCTCAGAGAAAAGTACATGAGATGGAAGAGATGATAAAGTGAAAAGTAAATCTAACTATAACTAATAGCTCCACTGCTTAACCCCTTTCTCAGTACTTTTAGGGGTTATTTATACTACTCCTAGCACTAGAAATTAAAGAAAATACAAAAGTGAAAAGAAAATTACAATTTGGAGGGAAAAGAAACTCAATAAACGTGATCTCCCAGCTGGCGTGTGACTGGCGCTTCAGTGGCGTGCTACGCCCAGCTCTAAAGCTGGCTTGGCGTGCCACGCCCAAATCTTCAAGTGGCACGCCCTCCTTCATTGGCATCCCTGGTGTGCCACGCCTTCAAGCCCAAGTGGCACGCCCAGGGTTCTTTAATCACTTGTGTAGCCTGGCGTGCCATGCCTTCAACCTTAAGTGGCACGCCCATACCTTCTCCCTCTTCTTCTTGCCTCTGGAAAGTTGAACTAGCATGGCACGCCCAGGGTCTGGCGTGCCACACCCATTATGTGTGCTTGGCCTTCCTCTCTGGAAAACTGAACTAGCGTGGCACGCCCAGGGTCTGGCGTGGCACGCCCAGGGTCTGGCGTGCCACGCCCAGAACTCAAGTGGCACGCTGAAGTGAGAAATGGTAGCTGGCGTGCCACACCTTTGATACCAAGTGGCACGCCCATATGGTTGGCCTCCTAACTCCTCCTCTGGAAAATATAACTGGCGTGCCACGCCCAGTATTTTGCCTTGGTCCAGTGAATGGCATGCCACGCTTGGTCCTTCAAGTGGCACACCAAAGTGGGAGTTGAGAGCTGGCGTGCCACGCCTTCGATACCAAGTGACACGCCAAGCCTTTTTGGCTTTCAACCTCTTCTCTGGAAACTTGTACTGGCGTGCCACGCCTTGATACTCAAGTGGCACGCCCATATCAATGTGGCTCTTTTCCAACTTGGCGTGCCACGCCTGGCTCCTCAAGTGGCACAACAAAGTGACAATTTGAAGCTGGCGTGCCACGCCTTTGATACCAAGTGGCACGCCCAGCCTTATGGGTCTTCAATGTTGCTCTCTGGAATCTTGTACTGGCGTGCCACGCCCTGATGCTCAAGTTGCACGCCTCTTTAGTGTGATACTTTTCAGCTTGGCATGCCACGCCTGGCTCTTCAAGTGGCACACCCATGTGATGATCTCTTCTGGAGCGTTGAACTGGCGTGCCACGCCCATGGCTCAGGTGGCACCCCCATAGTGTGTGATGGGCTAGGCGTGCCACGCCCAGCATGGCGTGCCACGCCCCTTTAGTGGCCTTCAACATTTCTCTCTGAAAAATTACACTGGCGTGCCACGCCCAGCTCCTGGCATGCCATGCCCATCTAAAGTGCACAAGTATGCTTCTCTGGAAATCATAGCTGGCGTGCCACGCCCATATAGAGAGATTGATGATCCTTTCTGGAATTTAGTAGTGGCGTGCCACGCCCAGCTCCTGGCATGCCACGCAAGTGCATTTTTGTGGCGTTTGCTCCAAATGGCACGCCAGTTTCACACGCCCAACTTGTTTTATTGTTTTCTTCCCCTTTTTGATGTCTTTTTCACCTGAAATTTAGCACAAACTCATTTCAAAGTAATGTACCATAATATTCATCAAATAATGCATGAATTGCAATGATCAAATGAGATTATGCTCTTTTATGATCCTTTTTATGCAAAAAAAAATGGTAGATGATGCAAGTCATCACAACACCAAACTTAAGCTTTGCTTGTCCCAAGCAAATCACTGTGAGTAGTTCTTTGATAAATTAAGACTTTGACCTTGAATGAATGCAACATTACTAAGGATGAGGCTAAGTGTTTAACACATGATTATTTCTATTTCAAGGTCACAAAGAACTACTAGGTTCTTGAAGGTTATTCCAAGTAGAAGCTTCAGGGGCCCTTTTCATTGATTGTCACCTTGAAGTAGTAAGAGTTATTTCTTTTTTTCTTTTGGTTGTTCTTTCCTTTTTCATTTTTTTCTTTTTCCTTGACCACGACTCTAAGTGTTTTGTCTTAAGACAACCCTTAAATTAGGCTTTCAATTAGCATTCCCAAACCAGTTGGCTTTAGGGTACTAGGTGTTGAAACACCCCTAAGAATTTACTTGCCCAGGCCTCTTCTTGACACATCTTCACCACAAGCATCTACTAGGTTTTCCAACTCTTGTGAGCTATTTAGTGTTTCTTTCCATCCTAGTAGTTGATGCTCAGAGCCTTGGATCTTTATTTCTTACTACTTCTTGGTTCTATAGATAGTCAAGAAGCACTCTTCTACCTCTACTTGTTATACCTTCTAAGCCTAGTTGTTCTTCATGACTCATTTTCTTTCCAGTTCTTTCAAGGTTCTGCACTTAATTCATCATCTCTTAATTTTTGAACACTTCTACCTGGTCTTAGTCTCTTTTGCTCTTGTTTTTGCAACACTTACAATGAATCTTATGGAAACAAACTAATCTTTTATTTATGTTGATGAAACTTGACTAACATTGCATTTTCTTTCTTATAATTGAAAAAGACTCATAAAAGACTTCAGGGTAAAAAAAACAAACTAAGCATCAAAACATAAACTATCCTAACATTGCAACTTATTATCAAACAGAAATTTAAACATAAAGAAACTAAGCAGAAATCTAGAAATTTGAGAGTGTCAACCATGGAACTCAACAACCTTGAGCAGCTTCAGTTCATTGGCCCCTTTCCTTTATGTTTCTTTTTGGAAGGGGAGGAGTCATCATCATCCTTTTTGGAGGATCCTTCTTGTTCCTTTGTGTCTTTGGGCTGCCAGAATCCTCGCTTCCTCATGTAATTTCTTTCATCTTCCTTGTGCTTGGCCAGAATTTCCTCTTGTCTTGCACTCAACTCCTCCATTCCTTGCATGAACGTTGGGTATCCAGGGTTTAAGGCAGCCACAACATTACACAAGTGATTCAGCTTCGTTTGTGTGTTGATATCATATTGCCTCCTTGAGATAGTTCTGGCATCATAAAGATTCCTAAACTCAGTGAGGTTCCTCTGCTGCCATTTATTCTGCTCTACTATCTTGTTGAGTGTATTTCGCACCTCTCCCCAGTCAAACTGTTCTTGCTGCTCTTTCCTCATGTGTTCTCAGCTCCCTTGGAGTTGTTGTATGTTCTCATTTACTTGGTTCCATTATTGTTGTTGGTTGTTCTTTAGTTGGTTGACATCCTCTCTCAAATGGTGTATGTCTCCCTTCATTTGGTGTATATCTCCTTGCACTTGCTCCCAGTTAAAACCTTTAGGAACTTGTTGATATTGTTGGTATTGTTGATATGGTGGTAGTTGAAGTGCTAGATGATGTGGTTGCTCTTCTTCTTGTTGTGGCTGCCCTTGTGGCCCATGATCATGTCCTCTTTGCTCTCTTCTCCTCTCAAGTGGGTTGACAGCCACCACTTTGGCTATCTTCTTGGCAGTTATGGGCTTGTCTTGATCTACCAACACTTCATCAATAATCTTTTTAACCCCTGCTTCATCACACAGCCTTTGGATGATGCTGGAGAATGCTAGCCTTGTGCTATCCTTGGTGCTTTTCAGCACCCTGTTAATGTTGTTGGCTATCATCTCCCCAACATTCACATTCTCACCTTTCATGGTGCTGTATATGAGCACAGCTTTTTCCACTGTAACCTCAGAAGTGTTTGAAGTAGGGTTGAGAGATCTTCTCACAAAATCCAGCCACCCTCTAGCTTGGGGGCTCAAATCTCTCCTCCTCAGCTGGTTGGTCTCCCATCTTTATCTCTGATCCATTGCACATTCAACACACAAATCTCATTGAGGATTTCATCAAATCCTGGGTCTTCTTGCTTCATCCTTTCTTCATAGCTCCGAGTGGAGCTTGTTTGTCTTACCATGAGCATCCTATCTATGTTAGAGGGACTGTAGTCAATGGATTTCCCTCTCACATAGCTAAGATAGCCATAGGGTTACCCTGGCTGAGGCACAGCATTGGCGTAAAACTCTCTCACTAGGCTTTCCACCACCTTCCTTGGTGGATTGCACAAGAGTGCCCAGCCTCTATTGTTTATCTCCCTGTTGATCTCAGGATGCTCATTTCTCCCCAATTGGAAACCAACTTCCGGAATAATCTGCCCCTCACTCACCCAACCATAGAATTGGTTTTGGTTGAATGAAGAGAGGAACTTGTGTTTATTGTGGCTTGAAGACCCTGAGGTTGGTTCCTTAGTCTTTCTTTTCTTTGTTGATGAGGCTCTTGGTAGTGCCATTATGGTGAACAAGGTGTGTTTGAAGTGTTAAAGAAAGTTGAAGAAAGTTGCAAGAGAAAGCAAGCAAAATACAGTTTTGCTCCAACACCAAACTTAGGGCTTGATTGTCTTTAATCAAGTAGAAGAAAAAGGTAAAGAAAAGAGGAGGGAGATGAAAAGAAAGAAGGAATTGTGAGGGTCCTTTCGTGTGTGAAGTTGGAGTTTGAAGTGTGAGGAAAGGTGGGAAAAAGTAAGGGGTTTTTATAGGGGTGGAAAGTGTGGTCTGAATGGTGGGAAGTGGAAGCAATTCAATATTTTCCCACTTGGGGAGTGGCGCCTAGCATGGGAAGAGGCGCCAATCCTTATCCCACTTTGCTTCCTGCATGTGTTGAGTTCCAAAGTATAAGTATACTTTGACTTCTTTGCTTTATAAGCTATCAATCATGTGGGCCCCATTCTCTCTCCTGAAAAATAAAACCGAAACCCCATCAGTAATGACAAAAGAATCCTCCACATTCCTTTTTATATGAGTGAATGAGATTGCAACTGATGGGCGTCCCTTGGGACACCAAACTTAATCCCATTACATCTAATAAATTGGGTTCATCATTAGGTTTTTAATGTGTTTATAAGGGTGTATTAACTTTTATCCTTTCACATTCTTTTGCTTCTAACCCCTTCCGAACACATTTAAAACCAATTTTCATACATTTATCAATTTATTAAATGCTTTTAACTTGAATGGCATTGGGCTTGCTAGGTGGGATTTCGTATGGTGGTGGCCACACCAAACTTAATCTCTGGGCTTACTTTCAAATTTAATTTGTTCAAAGGTAGTAAGCCTAGATTAAGTGGATTGGTGGCCACACCAAACTTAGCTTTTTAGCTAGTTCTCAGCCCAATTACTCACCAGCAATGAATGTTCATCAAGTTGCATCTTCATAAAAAAAATAGAATGTAAAGCTACTAACTACTAAAAACCGAAATTTAAACTTCCTAATCTACCACCTTCAATCTACGTTTGTAAAGCACTGAAACAAAACATTAAACTGAGATTTGAACTGCCTAAACTAACAATTTCTAAGCTACTTCTAAGAAAGCGGTAAATCAAAAGGATATAAAGTGTTAGGGTGCCTCCCAACCAGCGCTTCTTTAGCATCACTAGCTTGACGTTCTTCCTTCTTTAGCTGAGATGGTAGCTCACTCTCCTTTTATCCAGTGAGTTTCCCAAATAATGCTCGAGTCTATGGCCATTCACAGTGAAAGTTCTTTGTATTTTGTCCTCCATGAGCTCTACAAGACCATAAGGTGATACTTTGAGGATGGTGAAGGGTCCAGACCATCGAGACTTAAGCTTCCCTGGGAAGAACTTAAGTCTTGAATTGTACAGCAACACTCTTTGTCCTTCTTTGAACTCCCTCCTTGCTATCCTTTGATCATGCCACCTCTTTGTGTTTTCCTTGTAAATTTTTGCATTGTCATAAGCTTGATTTTTAAATTCCTCCAACTCAGTGAGTTGCATTAGCCTTTTTTCTCCAGCAGCTTGATCATCAAAATGTAGCATTTTTAGAGTCCAGAATGCTCTATGCTCAAGCTCAACTGGTTAGTGACAAGCCTTACCAAACACCAATTGGTATGGGGACATCCCAATGGGTGTTTTGAAGGCTGTCCTGCAGGCCCATAATGCATCATCCAGCTTCTTAGACCAATCCTTTCTTGAGCTTCCAACAGTTTTTTCAAGAATTCTTTTGAGCTCCCTGTTTGAGATCTCAGCTTGCCCGTTGGTCTGTGGATGGTACGGAGTTGCTACTTTGTGTTTCACTCCATATTTAGAGAGGAATGCTTCAAGTTACCTATTGCAGAAGTATGATCCTCCAATCACTGATGAGAGCTCTAGGAACTCCAAATCTTCTGAAGATATTCTTTCTCAAGAAGTTCATCACAACTTTATTGTCATTTGTGGTTGTGGCTATGGCTTCTACCTATTTTGAAACATAATCTACAGCCACCAATATATAATTATTTGAGTAGGAGGATGGGAAAGGTCCCATAAAATCAATTTCCCATACATCAAACAATTCTAAATCCATTATAAACTTCTGTGGCATCTCATTTTTCTTGGGCAGATTACCAACCCTTTGGCATTCATCACACCTTGACACTAATTCCTTTGCATCCTCGAACATGGTTGGCCAATAGAACCCACATTGTAGCACCTTGGCTACAGTTCTTTCCCCACTGAAATGGCCTCCGTATGCAGAGCCATGACATTGCCAAAGTACTTCCTGTCCTTCTTCATGAGAAATGCACATTCTCAAGATCCCATCAGCACAGTTTTTAAACAGAAAGGGCTCTTCCCAGGTGTAGTGTTTAGCATCTTTGATTAGCTTCCTCTTCATGTGTTTGTTGATGTTGGTTGGTAGTTCTCCAATAGCCTTGAAATTAGCTATGTCTGCAAACCAAGGGGCTTCTTGGATCATCATCAACTGCTCATCAGGAAAACTCTCATTAACTGCAATTTGGGGTGCATCATCTTCTTTCTGTGGGATCATTGAGAGGTGGTCAGCTACTTTGTTCTCTGCTCCACTCCTATCTTTAATTTCAATGTCAAACTCTTGGAGAAGCAGGATCCACCTTATTAGTTTGGGCTTGGACTCTTGTTTGGTAAGCAAGTATTTGAGTGCTGCATGATCAGTGAATACAATTACTTTAGAGCCAATAAGATATGATCTAAATTTATCAAAAGCAAAGACAATGGCAAGTAATTCCTTTTCTGTAGTGGTATAGTTTCTTTGATTCTCATTGAGGACTTTGCTGGCATAGTATATAACATGAACCAATTTGTCCCTCCTTTGTTCTAGGACAGCACCAACAGCAAAGTCGGATGCATCACACATCAACTCAAAAGGTAAATCTCAGCTGGGTGGTGCTATGATAGGTGCAGAGGAGAGCTTGTTCTTAAGCTCTTCAAAGGCTAGCATGCAATCTTTATCAAAAGAAAAAGATACATTAAAGACAAGTAGGTTGCTCAAAGGTTTGGCAACCTGGGAGAAGTCTCTAATAAACCTCCTATAGAAACCAGCATGTCCTAGAAAACTTCTAACTACTTTGACATTGCAATGTGGGGGTAACTTTGCAATCACCTCCACCTTAGCCTTGTCCACCTCTACTCCTCTTTTCGAGATCTTGTGGCCAAGAACCACCCCTCTATAACCATAAAGTGGCATTTTTCCCAGTTCAAAACAAGGTTGGTTTCTTGGCATCTCTTTAGAACCAAAGCTAAGTGGTGCAAGCAGTTAGAATACGAATCACCAAATATAGAAAAGTCATCCATAAACACCTCAATGAATCTTTCAATCATGTTTGAAAATATGGAGAGCATGCACTTTTGGAATGTTACAGGTGCATTGCACAATCCAAAGGGCATTCTCCTATAAGCAAAAACACCATATGGACAAGTAAATGAGGTTTTTTCTTGGTCCTTGGGGTCTACAACAATTTGGTTGTAGCCAAAATAACCGTCCAAGAAGCAATAATACTCATGTCCTGCTAATCTTTCAAGCATCTGATCCATGAAAGGTAGGGGGAAGTGATCCTTCATGGTGGCCTCATTAAGCTTCCTATAATCGATGCACATGCGCCAATCGCTCACTGTTCTAGTAGGTATCAACTCATTCTTCTCATTTGGTACAACAGTGATCCCTCCTTTCTTTGGGACTACTTGCACTGGGCTTACCCAAGGGCTGTCTGAGATAGGATAAATCACCCGAGCTTGCCACAGTTTCAGCACCTCTTTTTGAACCACTTCATTCATGGTTGGGTTTAGCTTTCTTTGTTGCTGTCTTGAAGGCTTGGCTCCTTCTTCAAGTAGGATTTTGTGCATGCACATTGAAGGACTAATTCCCTTCAAGTCTGCAAGTGTCCATCTTATAGCATCTTTATATTGTCTCAGCACTTGGAGAAGCTTCTTTTCTTGTTCCTCACTCAAGCTTGAATTGATGATCACTGGGTAAGTGTTGTCACCTAAGTATGCATACTTCAAGCTTCGAGGTAAGGTCTTCAGCTTTAGTTTTGGTGCCTCCACTTTCTTGTTGTCTTTGTGGTTCAGCATGATCGATTTCTCTGTGATTTCTTGTGGCATTTCTTCACCTAATTCTTGTTGTTCCAGCTCCATAATTTCTTCACATTGTTCTTTCTCCAATACTCCTTGGACTATCTTCTCTATGGTATCTACCCTCATGCACTCTCCTATGGATTCTTTGGGGTAACTCATTGCCTTGAACACATTGAAGACCATCTTCTTTTCATGCAACCTCAAGACTAGTACCCCTTTTTGGACATCAATAATGGCTCCAGCAGTAGCTAGAAATGGCCTTCCTAGAATGATAAATGTGTTGGCTTTCTCTTCCATATCCAGCACAACAAAGTTAGCTGGGAAAATAAACTCTCCCACTTTCACCAACAAATCCTTCACTACCCCATGAGGAAACTTGAATATTCTGTCAGCCAATTGGAGTGCCATCCTTGTTGGTTTGGCTTCCTCAATCTTCATCCTTCTCATCATGGCCAAGGACATGAGATTGATGCTAGCCCCCAGGTCACACAGTGCTTTTTCAATGGTGATATCACCTATGATGCATGGAATTTGAAAACTCCCAGGGTCTTTCATTTTCTGGGGGAGCTTCTTTTGTATGATAGCACTGCATTCCTCAGTTAGCACTATGGTTTCCTTCTCTCCCCAATTCCTCTTTCTTGTCATCAACTCCTTTAAAAATTTGGCATAGAGGGGCATTTGCTCTAATGCCTCAGCAAAGGGTATGTTGATCTGGAGCTTCTTGAAGATTTCTAGGAACCTTGAGAACTGGCTGTCTCTTCCATTTTTCCTTAGCCTTTGTGGATAGGGTGCTTGTGGCACATATGGCTTTAAGAATGGCTTTGATGAGGATGGTGTAGGGGTCTCTTCTTCTTTCTTGTTTTCAGGCTCTTTTGCAGCTTCTTTTTCTTGATTGCTTTTATTTGGGGGTGCCTCTTCTACAACTTTTTCACTTTTAAGTGTGATGGCTTTGCATTTCCCTCTTGGGTTGACCATGGTATCACTGAAAAATATATGTGTGGGCATTGGAATTCGCTTAGATAAGTTCGCTAGATGTGCTTCCAATTTTGAAATTGCTGCACCTTGATTTTTTATGTTTGATCTACACTCTTCTTGGTTGGCATCCATCCATCTTCCTTTCGCCTTGTATTTGTCTTTCTAAAATATTAGAAATAGCTCCTGTCAGCTATGATGACATCTGTACTATTGCAGCTTCCACTCTTTCAAAATTGCTCTTGATTTCACATGGTTGCATGGTTGGGGTTGATGTGTCTTGATGGTGGTTGTTGTGTGTTTGTTGGGTGGAATGATATGAGGTGTTTTGTGAGTTATGGTAAGGTCTGTTATTGCCTGATTGATGGTTAGGGTTATGGTTGTTGTGTTGGTTGGATTGGAATGGTCTGTTATGGTCCTGGTTGTGGCTTTGTTGGTTTTCCAACCCAAAGTTTGGGTGGTTCTTCCAACCTGGGTTATATGTCTTGGAGTTTGGGTCATATGATGGTCTAGAAGAGTTGTTCAAGTAATTCGCCTGCTCCCATTCACTTTCAACTTCTGGGGCATCTTCTTCCTGTGATGGTGCTTGAGCTTGGACAGCTGAAACTTGGCCAGTCTCCATCCTCTTTGTTAGGGCTGCTAGTTGTGCTGCAATCATCTTATTTTGTGCTAACAAGGTATCCATAGAATTTAGCTCCAGCACTCCCTTCTTTTGAGATCTTTCTGAAGCATAGAAGTATTCATTTTCAGCTACAGTCTCTATAACATCTATGGCTTCTTCAATGGTTTTCTTCTTGTTAAGTGACCCTCCTGAAGAGTGGTCCACGACTTTCTTTGCTTCATATGACAGCCCTTCATAGAAGATGTGGAGTTGAACCCATTCGTTGAACATGTCTGAGAGGCACTTTCTTATCAAGTCTTTGAACCTCTCCCAAGCCTCATAAAGTGTTTCACCATCCTACTGTCTGAAGGTCTGCACCTCAGCTCTCAATCTATTGACTCTCTGTGGAGGGTAGAATCTTGCTAGAAATTTGTTCACAACCTCATCCCAAGTTGTTAGGCTTTCCTTGGAAAATGCTTCCAACCACTTTTCTGCCTTATCTCTAAGTGAGAAAGGGAACAAAAGTAGCTTGTAGGTGTTAGGGTGTACACCATTAGACTTTACAGTGTCACAAATCCTCAAGAATGTAGTGAGATGTTGGTTTAGGTCCTCCTGGGCTCCCCCTCCATATGAACAATTATTCTGAATAAGTGTGATGAGTTGAGGCTTCAACATAAAGTTGTTAGCATGAATTGTTGGTTTGAGAATGCTGCTGCCACAGTTTCCTAGATTTGGGTTGATGTAGGAGCCTAAGACTCTCCTCTCTTGCCCAACATGATTGCCAGCATCCACTCCAACATGGTCTTGTACCTCTCCTTCCATAGTTGCTCCTAGATCTTTGACGTGGCAGAAATTTGCGGATTAAGAAATTGATGTAAGAGGAACGTTGCAAGTACAGTCCTTAACCAACAAAAATCTGCTTATCAATTTAGAAGGGTTATCACAAAATTAGAATTAAAATACTGGGAGTATGAATCCCAGGTCTTCTCCCAACGAGTTGCAGAAAGATGTGCTATTTTATTAATCAGATATTTTCTAAAATAGTTTGAGTTGATAAACAGGAAATTAAATTAGAGAATTTATATAATTTAAATAAAAACCTTGACATGGAGTAGATTAGTCGGAAGTCCTATTCTTGTTGGAGTTCTCCCAAGATCAATTGATAATTGAAGGTTGTTCTGCTCAGTTATCCCTTACCAGATAAAGGAAAGTTAAGCAAGTTGGAAGTCAGTTTCTATTCACAAGTTTTAATCCTCTCCCTTGGGAAGGACTAGTGTCAGTGACTAGAGGGCGACCCAACGATAAACCCAATTATAATTTTACTCTTGAGCATTCCAACTCAAGGTCCTCCTTTCAATCAACTCCCAATCAAGTTATGGAACTACTCGCTCATTATGATTGTAAACTTCACAAAATAAGAAAGGGAAATAAAGAAAGACATGATAAATAATAATAATCAAAGAGACCAATTAAAAATAAAAATAGTTCTTGTATTAATAAATTCTAAAAATAATCCAATAGTAATTCTAAACAAATTAAGGATATGAAAGAGTAAGTGACAAGTAAGGAAACAAACTAGAATGATGAAGTCTTGGCGGAGGTAATAACTCTTCTCAATATCCCAATCTAAAAAGCAATAAAAACAAAATCCTAAGAACTATGAATGTGTAGAGAGAAAACCTAGAGGAGGAGTAAAATCAGATCTCAAAAACTAAAAATTATGCAGAATGAATGTCCCTCTAGTCTCTGCATGTTCCCTGGCTCTAATCTGCTTTTCTAGGTCAAAAACTGGGTCAAAACAGGGCCCAAAATCGCCCCCAGCGAATTCTGCAGATTCTGCAGATCGCGTGCGTCACGCGATCACGTCATCCATGCATTCGCGTCATCCAGCGTTTTGCCTTGCCACGCGTGCGCGTCGTCCACGCATTCGCGTCACTTGTGCAGTTTCCAATCCATGCGTTCGCGTCAGGCACGCGATCGCGTCACTGCAATTTCCTCTATTTCGCGCTGTCGCGTGAGCCATGCGCCCGTGTCACTTCTCGCTGGTAATCTCCTTAATTTCTTGTGTTCCTTCCATTTTTGCATGCCTCCTTTCCAATCCCCAAGTCATTCATGCCCTATAAAGCCTGAAACATTTAACACACGGATCACGGCATCGGATAGAATAAAGGAGAATTAAAATACATAATTAAAAGTCTCTAGGAAGCAAGTTTTCAATCATGGAGTAATTTTGGGAAGGAATTGTAAATACATGCTAATTTAATGAATAAGTGGGTAAAGATTTGATAAAACCACACAATTAAACACAATATAAACCATAAAATAATGGTTTATCAATCTTCCTCTACTACTTCATCTCCAACTATGCCTTTGCCTCTTGCTTCCCTCCTTAATTTAAGGAGGGTCCTCTCAGGTTCACTATCGAAGGTGGATGAAGTTTCTCCCATTCTACCTGTCATACATTCAATAAACAGCAAGCAGAGGGCAAGTGAAGGAATCACTCTTGTTTAGATTAATGGTTAGCTTGGTTGATGCAATTAATCAAACAGTTAGAAGAATGCAAATATGAAGTATGAATAACTAAAATCCAAAGTAAAATAAAAAAAACATAACAGAAAAAGAATTAAGGAACTAAAAAAAATAACAAGGGAATTAAGATGCTTAATCTAGCTCTCCAATCAATTTTATCATTGTCAAATTCAAACCAATCTCCGGCAACGGCGCCATAAAACTTGATGGACCGGAATTCACTCCCCATGTAAAAAAAATGATGAATCCGTTCTTTTGGCAAGCGCACCAAAAATTATTGTCAAGTAATAACCCATAGTGGAGTGGGATCGTATCCACAGAGATTGGTAGATTTGAGCAATTTTAATCAATTGGTGAATTAGTTAAGCTAAGCAGAATAGATTATGATTGCAGAATTGTAAATAGACAGAAACATAAATGACTCAAAAGTAAATGTAAGCAGTAAAGTGCAAAAAAGAAAATGGAAATAATGTAAAGTGCAGAAATGTAAATGATTTAATTGTAAATGGGAATGGGGATTTGCAGAATATAAAGAAAGCTATAAAGAAAGTGAAAGATAAGGATAGGGGAATTCATTGAGATCAGGAGATGTTGTCTCTTTGGATTAAATCCAGCTCATATCCTCTTCAATCATGCAACTCATTGACCTCTTGGCAATCATGATTGATTGAGCCCCAATCCCTTGGTGGCTCAATCTCTCAGATCTTGATCAATAGCCAATTCCTTGGTCTAATTGCTCATGAAGATAGATATGCTTGGTCCCTGATTATACCACACATCATCATAGGTCCAAGTAGAGGGAGGATTTGATGCACGAAAACTTGTCTCTCAACAAATTTCCCTCGGCAAGAATACCAAGTTGTCGTCAAGTAAAAACTCAAAATAAAGTGAGGTCGAATCCCACAGGTATTGATTGGTCAAGCAACTTTAATTAGAGGAATGTTCTAGTTGAGCTAAGCAAAAATTGAGTTGAGTAATTGCAGAAAGTTAAATGGCGGGAAAGTAAATAACTAAAATTGTAAGTGCTGGAAATAAATGATGGAATGTAAATGGCATGAAGTAAATTGCAGAATCTTAAATGGGGAGTTGGGGTGATAAGTAGAAAAGTAAATGGCAGAAAATAAAGAGAATGGGTAAGATTAGAAATGGGGGATTCATTGGGCTTAGGAGATGTTGCATTCTCCGGATCAAGTTCATTCTCATCTCTTCCTCAATCAATGCATTCATTGATCTCCTTGGCAATCTTAAGTGATTGGATTCCAATTCCTTGGCAACCCAATCTCTCTAAACTTGAACATTGCCCAATTCCTTGATTTAATTGCTCATGGGAAGAGATGAAGTTTGGTCACTGATTATACCACATGCATTCCCAAATCAAATTGTTGGTAGGATTATATGTCACTATATCCATCCAAACCCCAATTTGGTCCAGCATGAGAAAGAAATTCTAGCGTGATCTCCTCATTCCTCTTCCAAGGTTCCGAGGAGATCCAATTATGGAGAGCTTCTCTTCCAAGATAGCTAACCAATTGGATGAAGAGCGAAAGCTTTCTAGTAAAATCAAGAGAAAAGAAAGAGGAAGAATAATGAAAACTATTATTGATCCATCAAATTACAACAGAGCTCCCTAACCCATTGAAAAGGGGTTTAGTTGTTCATAGCTCTGGAAATGGAAAGCAAAAACGAAAAGTGCATTATGAAATTAAACTAGAAGTTGCAGAGAAAGTAAAATATACAAAGTATAGTTCTCAAGTTCCAGATCTCCCTTTTTAATTCAAAACTATCCCTATATATACTACGCTTCTGATTTTCTAGTTAGCTCTTCAAGTCTTGGATATGGGCCCTTGATCTTTAGTTGAAGCAGTTACAATCTTTAGTGGGCTCAGCTTTGTTTGAAAAGAAAGTGTGAGTTAGGCATGATGGGAAGTTAGTTAGGGCGTTAGTGGCGTTAACGTTAAGTGTAAACTTGGGTTCGAGAGCGTTAGTGACGATAACTTTGTTACTAACATTCCAAACTAATTGATCCACGTTAACTTCAACGTTAGTGGTACTAACGTAGCAACTAACGTAGCCTCTTAGCCCTTCGCAAACGTTATTGGCACTCACCTTTACCAATAACGTTGCTCTTTGTCCCTTTCTTCCACATTAATGGTCCACGTTAGTATAACTAACGTGGCCTTTAACGTGGGCATGCCAAGGCTCGAGAGCGTTAGTGACACTCACCTTTGTCACTAACACTTCAAAATGCCCCTTCCTTCCACGTTAGTGCTTCACGTTAATGGCACTAACGTGACCACTAACGTGGGTGTATATGCCATCTCCAACGTTAGTGACCATGAAATCATGTAAAGTTCACAATGTTTGCTTGAATCAAGATGTAAGTGCATATTCACCCAAAACTTGCTTATTTACTAAGAGAATGCATGAAACTACCCTAAAATATTAAAGAAAAAGGTCAGTGAAACTGGCCAAAATGCCCTGGCATCACAACACCAAACTTAAAGCTTGCTTGTCCCTAAGCAAGTACTGAAACATAAGAATGATGAATGAAAGAACAAGAGACACAAGTTCTTATTATAGAAGTTAAGCTCTTAGTTTATGGGGTTTCATGCATAGCAACTTAGGTTCATTCCTTTACTGGTTTTTAGGTCCCTATCATGTTCTTGAATATTTGCTTGATTGCATCCTATGAGATCTTTATTCCTTGATCTTCCCTTTCTTTTCAGGGTTTATTGCATTCTTAGGCTAAGTACTTTGTGAGGGGGCAACTCTTTAAATAAGCTTTCACCCAACACTCCCGAACTAGTTGGTTCAAGGTGCTAGGTGTTGAAACATCCCTAAGGACTTACTCCCTTAAGTCTCTCTCCCCCATACATGTACACCATAGGCATATGGTTTGTTATTTTCTTTCCTTGAGGCCTTGGTGTCCAGTACCTCTTTGGGTTACTAAATGTTTTGTAGCAAGGTTGCTCTTGATAGTGGATTTTCAGTTGATAATTCCGGGTTAGTTATCCCAAGTTACCAAGTGATAAAGCACTCCTAAGAACTTATTCATCCAAGCAGATCCTTGGCACAGGAACACCACAGACACATCCCTCAAGATTTAAACCCTTGGTGCCTAGCCTTATTTCTTGTTCTTTTTCTTTCTTTTTCCAACTCTCACTGTTTAGCTAGTCTCATAGAATGTGCTTCAAGCATAGGATTCAGAACATCTAGTTGCCTGTGTACCTTGTTGGTGAACCAACATAGCTAACCAATTACCACACCAAAAACATTGAGAACTTACTCCACAAAATGAACTCCACTCTGGTTTTTCATAACATTTTCTTTTATTTAGCTTAAAAGAAAAGCATACATTTAAGCAGGGTGAAAATGAAAATAGAAAACTGAGACTAGCACACATAGACTTAAGCAATGAAATCTTAAAGACAGAATTGAAAATTCCTAAGCTACTATGGATGCATGTTCTGTTTCATACATGATTTTCCTTATTTTAAGCTTGAAAGAAATAAAAGGAAAAGGAACTCCGCCACCTTTTACTCATGGGGGTGCCCATGCTCTCTCTCTTGTTTGTCTTCTTTGTGTCCTTCTTGATTGCTCGAATCCCCATTTCCTTTGTGCTTTCCGATCAACTTTTTTCAGAAGCCAGCATCTTCCATCTTCTTCTTCAATGCTTCCTTCTGTTGTTTCACTTTCCCTTCCTCTTGTTCTGTTAAGTCTTTGTGAACTGTATCATACCTTGGGATGGCAGAGTGCAAATTATGCATATGCCCAGCCACATAAGTCAACTTGGCCTGAGTGTTTATGTTGACTTCTTTCCTATGTAGTTGCCGTCCTTCATTAAGCACGCTGAACTCGTTGAATGCTTTCATCTGAGCTAACTGACGTTGGTTGAGTTCTTGAAGGCGTTTATCTTGACGCTCTTGCCTTTCAGTTACTTGATTGATGGCTTGGGTGAGCTGGGAGTAGTGTTCCTATTGCTGCTCCATTTGTTGTTTCTGCCATTCCCCTTGTTGATTCATCCAATTAGAAAGTAGTTCTTCCTGACGATCCATCCTTTGGGATTGAAAGTGTAGTTATTTTTCTTGTCCTTCCATATATCTCCTTGCCAAATCCTCAATGGCTCCTTGAATGTGAACCAGATTTATGTTGGTTGGATCGTATTGCTCTTCTTGTTGGTATTCTGTTTGTTGAGGTTCTTCTTGATGAGGTTCTTCTTGTGATGTTCTTTTCCTTATCTGAGGCCTTCTTTGTTGTTGAGCAGGTGCCACATATGTTATGCGCTAGAGCGTAACTAACCTTCCAGGGTTTATCCAATTTGGGTTGCTATCTTCGAAGACTACCTTGGCTTTCATACATAGTCTCAAGATGGTACTGTGGTAGCAAAGTCGAGCACTCAGATCAACCTTTTCGGCTGCTTCTTGGATCCCCTCAGCTATAATTTCATGTACATTGATGTCTCCACCCCTCATAATGCAATGTACCATAGTAGCTCGAGCAATGTTGACCTCAGAATTGTTTAAGGCTAGAAGGATAGATCTTCTCACGAGCTCAAACCATCCCTTAGCTTCTGGGATGAGATCTCCTCTTCTAATGAACCGTGGCCTCTTATCTGAATACCTTTCCCAATCTGATCCTATAACACACATATCGTTCACAATTTCTTCAAGCTCATCATTGTCGGGGCCATTACTTATTCTTGCTTGATAACTGGGCTTGTCAGAAGGTTGTAATCTCAGATGAAGAGTCCTCATTATGGCATTGGGACTTTCCTTTCACGTAGCTACTGAAGGTAGGAGCTTTGGTAGTGTCTTCTCTGGTCACATTGGCATAGAACTCCTTAATGAGATTTACATTTATCTTTGTGTCTGGGTTCGTGAGCTCTTGCCAACCCCTTTGTTCAATCTTCTCTCTAATCTGTGGGCACTCATCATCATTGAACTGGAATGTCAATTCTGGCAATATTTTTTTGTGCTTTATCCGTTCAAATTGAAGCTCATGGAAGGCGGTCTTGAACCTTCCCTCATCAAAAGGGATGCTCTCCACCGGTCCCTTTCCTTTTCGCCTCTTGGAGCTTGATGATGCCACGAGTGATCTCTAAATTGTAGAAGTGTGAATGGTTTGAAAGGGTGTAGCTAAAGGTGTGGGTGAGATTAAGAAGTATGAATAAAGGAGAATTGGAATGTGAAGAGGTACGGAATAAGAGCCACTTATATAGAAAAGTGGTGAGTAAATAAAAGGTGTGGATTGATGGTATAGGCTAATCATGGACGGTTGGAGTTTGGCATGAAATGAGCAAAATGATCACCACTTTTATGATGGATTGGTTCAGTCTCCAAGGATATTCTCTTTCCAATGTTGCATGGCAACATTTTCCAATGCATTCCTTTTTTGAAGACATGTGTATAGACCCCTTTTGTGAAGTGGCTGAACTCCCTTCTTCATTTGTCCCATCAATTCCATCCAATCTTCCCTTCATTTCTCCTACAAGATAAAAGGAATAAAAGTAATGAGTTTGGATAGTGGCGGCAAAATTAGAGAGTGGAATAACTACTTTTTAAAATTTTTGTTTTTACATAACTAAGTGCTATTCATGAATACAACCCAACTGACCGATTAATTATTCATGTATGCAACATTGGTGACACCAAACTTAGTTTGTGACCATGTGGTGTAAAAAGAGTTGATTAAGGCTCTAAGAGTAACACAATATGAACTGTGTTCTTGTCTTCTTAGTGTGCCTGGAACACCAAACTTGTTGTTCCCTATATGTTGCATATAAGGATTCATCTAAATGTTTGTCACAGTTGATTTGGAATTCATAAACCTTGCTTTATTAACTACTTTAAACATAAAAAAATGAAAGGATATAAAACATGAGTTGCCTCCCATGAAGCGCTTCTTTAGTGTCATTAGCTTGACGTTTTGCCTTTGTCATGGTGGTTGGTAATGCCTCAAATCTTCCCCTCTCGCAGTGAATCTATCTCCGTTAGCTTCATTAAGAATCTCCATATGTTCCAAGGAGAGAATTCTGCTGATGGTGTAAACTTTAGGCATTTGAGATAGAATGGTGGGGAGATGAGGTGGAATAGCTGGGAAATGAGTAGAGATTACTTTATCCCCCTGAGGAGAAATCCTCTGTAGGGATCTTCTTGTTCCTCCATCCCATTGGTGCCTTCTTTCTTGTTTCTTTTAATGCTATCTTACTCCTTGTAACCTCTTTTCCTAGGGAGATTTTGTTGCTGGTCTCAGATGACTCTGGTGGGTTTAGCTCCTCTTGGGTTTCCTTTAGCTGTTGTACCTTCTGACTGTATTGTTTGTCAACTAAAGGTATTCCCAGGTGTATTGTTTGTGCTTCAGTGCTTGTTTCTTCCACCATTGCCTTATTGTGATCCTCCCTTGATTCCTCGTTTTCTTGATCTGCTTCTTGTGAAGGTCTGAAGACATTGAAGGTAAGTTGTCCATCATGTATCCTCAGTATTAGCTCTCCTCGCTCCACATCTATAAGTGCTCTGCCTGTGGCTAGGAATGGTCTTCCCAATATGAATGGATGGAGATGACTTTCTTCCATCTCCAAAATAACAAAGTCTGTGGGAAGGAAGTAGTTCCCAACCTTTACCAGCACGTTCTCAACCACTCCTATGGCTTGTTTTTGAGTTTTTTCAGCCAACTTGATGACTACGTCTGTGGGCATTAGCTCATTGATCTGAAGCTTCTTCATGAGGGATAAAGGCATTAAGTTGATGCTTGCTCCCAGGTCACAGAGTCTTTTATCAATTACTGTTTCTCCTATAGCACAAGGGATGTGAAAACTCCCTGGATCCTTCCTTTTTGTAGGCAACTCTGTTTGAATGAGAGCACTGCACTCCTTATTCATCATTATTGTTTGCCCTCCCTTTAGTGAGCTTTTCTTGGTCAGCAGCTCTTTCATGCATTTAATGTATGAGGGCATTTGTTGGAGAGCCTTGATGAATGGTATGTTTACATGGAGAGATGCAAACATGTCAAGGAATTTTGAGTACACTCTCCTTTCTACACCACCCTTGAGTCTTTGGGGAAAAGGTGCATATGGGTTCAGAATTTCCTTCTCCCTTAACCCCTTCTTCTGTGTGGAGTTGGTTTCTTGGTCACCTCTTCCTGCTTCTCTGCTAGAATATTTCGAGAGTGTTCTAAGGGTTTGTTCAGTTCTTCCACACTCCCTTCATCACTTATAGTGACCATCTTACATTTTCCCATCTTACTTTCTTTGCTTCACCTCTCGGGTTTTTCTCTATGTCACTTGGGAAACTATCAGTAGGTTTAGGAATCTTCTCAGAGAGGTACCCCACTTGAAATTCCAGCCTCTTGATGGTGTCTCCCTGGTTTTTGATATTAGCTCACACCTCATCCTTGAACACTCTGTTGTCTTGGATTTCCTTGCATATACCTTCAAGTAGAGTCTCAATTCTAAAGAGTCTATCTTCGGATGGTGATGATAGGTTGAGGTTGGAGGGGTGAGAAGGGCCATTTTAGTTTTGATATGGATGTTGAGAGGCATGGTTGGGTGGGTGTTGATATGATCTCTGTGTGGAATGTTGGTGAGTTGCATTGTTGTTGGGGTTGTGACGTCTCTGATCTTGGCCTTGATCTTGTTGATTTCCCCACCCAAAGTTTGGGTGGTTCTTCCAACCAGAATTATAAATTTTGGAGTATGGATCATGGGTTTGCCTAGCTGAGTTCCCAATATAGTTAGCTTGTTCCTGGTCACCCTCTTCCTCTGCATTCACTCCTTCTTGAGCTGCTGATGAGGTGGTGACTGCTGCAACTTGGTTTCTTTCCATCTTCTTGGTAAGGTCAGCCAACTGCTTGGTGATCATCTTGTTTTGAGCCAGCAGTGCGTCCATGTTGTTCAGCTCCATTACTCCTCGAGTGTTGCCCCTTTCAGAAGCATAGAAGTAGTCATTCTCAGCTACAGTTTTGATGACATCTATGGCTTCTTCAATGGTCTTCTTCTTGTTCAGAGATCCCCCAGATGAGTGGTCTAATGCCTTCTTTGATTCGTAAGAAAGACCCTCATAGAAAATTTGTAACTGCACCTATTCATTGAATATGTCTGGCGGGCACCTTCTTGTTAAGTCCTTAAACCTCTCTCATGCTTCATAGAGAGTTTCACCATCTTATTGCCTGAAGGTTTGTACCTCAGCTCTCAATCTGTTGATTCTTTAAGGAGGGTAGAATCTCGCCAAGAATTTGTTCACCACATCCTCCCAGGTTGTTAAACTCTCCTTCGGGAAGGATTCCAGCCATTTAGATGCCTTGTCCTTGAGTGAAAAATGGAAACAGAAGCAGTCTATAGGTGTCAAGATGAACACCATTAAACTTCATAGTATCACATATCCTTAGGAAGGTGGTGAGATGTTGATTGGGATCTTCTTGGGCACTTCCTCCGAATGCACAGTTGTTCTAGACTAGGGTGATGAGCTGGGATTTTAGTTCAAAGTTATTGGCATGTATGGTTGGCTTTTGGATGCTACTTCCACAGTTTCTTGGGTTTGGATTGATATAAGAGCCTAGAACTCTTCTCTCTTGCCCAGCATGATTTACTGGGCCTTCTCTGGCATGGTTGTGAGCTTCTTCTTCATGGTGGTTCTCCATATTCTCCTCTATGTCTAGTTCAAAATACTCTTCCTCTTCCTCAGCACCAACGACTCTATTTCCTCTTGCTTCCCTCCTTAATCTAAGAAAGGTCCTCTCAGGTTTAGAATCAAAGGAAGTTGAAGCCCCGCTTCTCCTACCTGTCATACAACCAACAAGGCAAAAAGTAAGAAAGAAATTGAATGGAAATTACTCTTGTTAGAATGGCTGTTAGTGTGAGTAATGCAATATATCAAACAGTTAGTGGGTTAGTGAACTAAATTGTAAACAACTGAAGAAAACACAATAAACAGGTAAGGGAAAAAGGGAAGAAAATAGCTAGAACTGAAAGTAAATCGCTCAAATGGAATTAAACAAAACGAAAGAAAATTGCTCAATCTAGTTATCCTCCAACTTAATCATTATCGATACAAAATCAATTACCGGCAACGGCGCCATAAACATGATTCACGGAAACTTGTCTCTCAACAAATTTTCTTCAGCAAGTATACCGAATTTTCGTCAAGTAAAAACTCACAATAGAGTGAGGTCAAATCCCACAGGGATTGATTGGTCAAGCAACTTTAATTAGAGGAATGTTCTAGTTGAGCTAAGCAGAAATTTAGTTGAGTAATTACAAAAGTTAAATGGAGGGAAAGTAAATAACTGAAAATGTAAGTGCTGGAAATAAATGACGGAATGTAAATGGCATGAAGTAAATTACAGAATCTTAAATGGGGAGTTTGGGAGATAAGCAGAAAAGTAAATGGCAGAAAATAAAGAGAATGGGTAAGATCAAAAATGGGGGATTCATTGGGCTTAGGAGATGTTGCATTCTCCAGATCAAGTTCATTCTCATCTCTTCCTCAATCAATGCATTCATTGATCTCCTTGGCAATCTTAAGTGATTGGATTCCAATTCTTTGGCAACCCAATCTCTATAAGCTTGAACAATTGTCCAATTTCTTGATTTAATTGCTCATGAGAAGAGATGAAGTTTGGTCACTGACTATACCACATGCATTCCCAAATCAAAGTGTTGGTAGGATTATATGTCACTATATCCATCCAAACCCCAATTTGGTCCAGCATGAGAAAGTAATTCTAGCATGATCTCCTCATTCCTCTTCCAAGGTTCCGAGGAGATCCAATTATGGAGAGCTTCTCTTCCAAGATAGCTAACCAATTGGATGAAGAACGAAAGCTTTCTAGTAAAATCAAGAGAAAAGAAAGAGGAAGAATAATGAAAACTATTATTCATCCATCAAATTACAACAGAGCTCCCTAACCCAATAAAAAGAGGTTTAATTGTTCATAGCTCTGGAAATGGAAAGCAAAAATGAAAAGTGCATTATGAAATTAAACTTGAAGTTGCAGAGAAAGTAAAATATACAAAGTATAGTTCTCAAGTTCCAGATCTCCCTTTTTAATTCAAAACTATCCCTATATATACTACTCTTCTGATCTTTTAGTTAGCTCTTCAAGTCTTGGATTTGGGCCCTTGATCTTTAGTTGAAGCAGTTATAGTCTTTAGTGGGCTCAGCTTTGCTTGCAAAGAAAGTGTGAGTTAGGCATGATGGGAAGTTAGTTAGGACGTTAGTGGCGTTAACGTTAAGTGTAAACTTGGGTTCGAGAGCATTAGTGACGATAACTTTGTCACTAACGTTCCAAACTAATTGATCCACGTTAACTTCAATGTTAGTGGTACTAACGTAGCCTCTTAGCCCTTCGCAAACGTTATTGGCACTCATCTTTACCAATAACGTTGCTCTTTGTCCCTTTCTTCCACGTTAATGGTCCACGTTAGTGTAACTAACGTGGCCTTTAACGTGGGTATGCCAAGGCTCGAGAGCGTTAGTGACACTCACATTTGTCACTAACGCTTCAAAACGCCCCTTCCTTCCATGGTAGTGCTTCACGTTAATGGCATTAACGTGACCACTAACGTGGGTGTATATGCCATCTCCAACGTTAGTGACAAAGGTGAGTGTCACTAACATTGGCCTATCATTCATTGCTCCACGTTACCCTTCACGTTAGTGGTCTTAACGTGACCACTAACGTAGGCAATTTAGGCTTGGTCTAGCGTTAGTGACAATGGTGATTGTCACTAACACTTGCGACTTCCTCTTCACTCCACGTTAGAGTCCACGTTTTGGATTAACGTGGCTTAGTGTGGCATTTTGGAACGTTAGTGGTGTTCACTTTCACCACTAACGTTGGAGCTCCCCTTTTCTTCCACGTTAGTTCCCACGTTAGTGTAACTAACGTGGCACTAACGTGGGTTATGATGGCATTCGAAGGCGTTATTGGTGGTAACTTTACCACTAACGTTGCAAGCTCGCTCCCATTCCATGTTGGTGGTCACGTTAGTGAAGCTAATGTGGCTGCTAACGTGGCTCTTCTTTGCTTCCTTTGTCCTAAAATCCAACAAACAAGGTGCATCAAAGCTTTGTTTTAAGTCATGAGATCATGCATCATCCATTTTATCATTCAATTCATGCATAATTCTCATGAAATCATGTAAAGTTCACAATATTTGCTTGAATCAAGTTGTAAGTGCATATTCACCCAAAACTTGCTTATTTACTAAGAGAATGCATGAAACTACCCTAAAATAGTAAAGAAAAAGGTCAGTGAAACTGGCCAAAATGCCCTGGCATCAGGATTGTATATCACCATATCCAAACACCAAAACCCAGATCCTACTCAAGTGTGAGAAGGGATTTCTAGCATGGTTTTATGTTTCCTTTTCCAAGGTTCACCCATTTTGCATTTAACCCCTTTTCCAAGGTGATTGAACACTAACATTAAAACAAAATTCCTTCTAGCAACTCAAAGAGAAGATGCAAAGAAGAAGAAATTCACTATCATTAATCCATCAAGTACAACAGAGCTCCCTCTCTCAATGAGAGAAAATTTAGCTACTCATAGCTCAGAGAAAAGTACAAGAGATGGAAGAGATGATAAAGTGAAAAGTAAATCTAACTATAACTAATAGCTCCACTGCTTAACCCCTTTCTCAGTACTTTTAGGGGTTATTTATACTACTCCTAGCACTAGAAATTAAAGAAAATACAAAAGTGAAAAGAAAATTACAATTTGGAGGGAAAAGAAACTCAATAAACGTGATCTCCCAGCTGGCGTGTGACTGGCGCTTCAGTGGCGTGCTACGCCCAGCTCTAAATCTGGCTTGGCGCGCTATGCCCAACTCTTCAAGTGGCACGCCCTCCTTCATTGGCATCCCTGGCGTGGCACGCCCAAGGTTCTTTAAGCACTTGTGTAGCCTGGCGTGCCACGCCTTTGACCTTAAGTGGCACGCCCAGGCCTTCTCCCTCTTCTCATTGCCTCTGGAAAGTTGAACTAGCATGGCACGCCCAGGGTCTGGCGTGCCACGCACATTATGTGTGCTTGGCCTTCCTCTCTGGAAAACTGAACTAGCGTGGCATGCCCAGGGTCTAGCGTGCCACGCCCATTTGTGTGCTTAGCTCCTGTGCTGGCGTGCCACGTCCAGAACTCAAATGGCATGCTGAAGTGATAAATGGTAGCTGGTGTGCCACGCCTTCGATACCAAGTGGCACGTCCATATGGGTGGTTCTCATGAATGCCGCCATCAATCTAGCTTATACCACGAAGATTCTGATTAAGAGATCCAAGAGATAATCATCCAATCTAAGGTGGAACGGAAGTGGTTGTCAGGCACGCGTTCGTGGGGGAATAATGATGATTGTCACGTTCATCACATTCATGTTGAAGTGCGAATGAATATCTTAGAAGCGGAATAAGTTGAGTTGAATAGAAAAACAGTAGTACTTTACATTAATTCATGAGAAACAGCAGAGCTCCACACCTTAATCTATGGAGTGTAGAAACTCTACCGTTTGAAAATACATAAGTGAGAGGTCCAGGCATGGCCGAATGGCCAGCCCCCATGATCTAAGAACCAGACGTCCCAAGATGTCTAGTATAATAGTAAAAAGTTTTATTTATAATAAACTAGCTACTAGGGTTTACAAAAGTAAGTAATTGATGCATAAATCCACTTCCGAGACCCACTTGGTGTGTGCTTGGGCTGAGCTTGAAGTTTACACGTGGAGAGGCTTTTTCTGGAGTTGAACGCCAAGTTGTAACATGTTTCTGGCGTTCAACTCTGGTTCGTGACGTGTTTCTGGCGTTTAACTCCAGACTGCAGCGTAGAACTGGCGTTCAACGCCATTTTGCGTCATCTAAACGCGGCCAAAGTATGGACTATTATATATTGCTGGAAAGCCCTAGATGTCTACTTTCCAACGCAATTGGAAGCGCGCCATTTTGAGTTCTGTAGCACTAGAAAGTCCACTTTGAGTGCAGGGTTCTCCTAGGGAGGTGTTGATTTGCTCCCAAAAATTCTATGGAGGAAAGTGCATCCCTTGAGGTATCTCAGGGATTTCTTGATGATGAGCTTCCTCATGTGTTTCTTGAGCTTCATGAGTGGGCTCTCTTGTTTGTTCCATCCTTTTCTTAGTGATGGGCTTGTGAGATGAATATTTCCATCTCTCATGGCTCAGAGGTGGAAGCAATTGCCTTCCCTTTCCTCTTTCTTGAGGTTTCTCTGGCCTTAGGTGCCATTAATGGTTATGGAAAAACAAAAAAGCTATGCTTTTACCACACCAAACTTAGAATGTTGCTCGCCCTCGAGCAAAAGAAGAAAAAATAGAAGAAGAAGAAGAAGAAGATATGGAGGAGATGGAGGGATGTGTGTATTCGGCCATATGGGTGGGATTGGGTGGGAAAGAGATTTTGAATTTTGTGTGTAAGTGGGGTGTATGGATGTGACTGGTGAATGAAAAACAGAAGGGATGACCATGAATGGAGAGAGAGAGGGTGAGATAAGTGGGGATCCTGTGAGGTCCACAGATTCTGAGGTGTCAAGGATTTACATCCCTGCACCAATTAGGCATGTAAAATGCCTTTGCATGCAATTCTGGCGTTTAAACGCCAAATTGATGCCTGTTCTGGGCGTTCAGCGCCCAGATGCAGCATATTTCTGGCGTTGAACGCCAGCCAGATGCTTGTTTCTGGCGTTCAGCGCCAACTCTTCTTCACTGCGCATTTCTGGCGTCTGGACGCCAGGATGCTGCTTGTTTCTGGCGTTCAACGCCAGATCCATGCTCTGTTCTGGCGTTGAACGCCAGATCCATGCTCTGTTCTGGCGTTGAACGCCAGACAGATGCTCCTTACTGGCGTTTAAACGCCAGTGAGATCCTCCTCCAGGGTGTGATTTCTCTTCTGCTGTTTTTTATTCCGTTTTCAATTTTTATATTTATTTTGTGACTCCACATGATCATGAACCTAATAAAACATGAAATAACAATAAAAATAAAATTAGATAAATAAAAATTGGGTTGCCTCCCAACAAGCGCTTCTTTAATGTCAATAGCTTGACAGTGGGCTCTCATGGAGCCTCACAGATGTTCAGAGCATTGTTGAGACTCCCCAACACCAAACTTAGAGTTTGACTATGGGGGCTCTGATTGACTCTGTTTTGAGAGAAGCTTACTGTACCTCTTTTCCATGTTTACAAAAGGATGTCCTTGAGTTTTAAACTCAAGAGAGTCCTCATTCAATTGAAGGACTAATTCACCTCTGTCAACATCAATCACAGCTCTTGTTGTGGCTAGGAAGGGTCTTCCAAGGATGATGGATTCATCCTCATCCCTCCCAGTATCTAGGACTATGAAATCAGCAGGGATGTAAAGGCCTTCAACCTTTACTAACACATCCTCTACTTGTCCATAAGCCTATTTTCTTGAACTGTCTGTCATCTCTAATGAGATTTTAGTAGCTTGCACCCCAAAGATTCCCAGTTTCTCTATTACAGAGAGGGGCATGAGGTTATCCCTGAACCAAGGTCACACAGAGCCTTATCAAAGATCATGTTACCTATAGTACAAGGTATTATAAACTTTCCAGGATCCTGTTTCTTCTGAGGCAATCTCAGTTGATCCAATGCATTTAGTTCATTGGTGAACATGGGAGGTTCATTGGTACAAGGTATTAGGAACTTTCCAGGATCCTGTTTCTTCTGAGGCAATCTCAGTTGATCCAATGCATTTAGTTCATTGGCGAACAGGGGAGGTTCATCTCTCCAAGTCTCATTACCAAATAAATTGGCATTCAGCTTCATGATTGCACCAAGGAACTTGGCAACTTGCTCTTCAGTAACATCCTCATTCTCTTCAGAAGAAGAATATTCATCAGAGCTCATGAAGGGCATAAGGAGGTTCAATGGAATCTCTATGGTCTCTAGATGAGCCTCAGAGTCATTTGGTTCCTCAGAGAAAAACTCCTTATTGATCACTGGACATCCCACTTCCATGAGAGATTTGGGTGATTTCTCCATGAGGGGTTATAGGTGTTTCCATATGGTTCACCCATGTAATTCACCTCTGCTATTGCAGGGTTCTCAAGATCATAAGCTTCTTCCTCAGAAGATGCCTCTTGAGTACTGTTGGATGCAGCTTGCATTCCATTCAAACTCTGAGAAATCATATTGACTTGCTGAGTCAATATTTTATTCTGAGCCAATATGGCGTTTAGAGTATCAATTTCAAGAACTTTCTTCTTCTGAGGCGTCCCATTACTCACAGAATTCCTCTCAGAAGTGTACATGAACTGGTTATTAGCAACCATGTCAATGAGTTCTTGAGCTTCTGTAGGCATTTTCTTTAGGTTAATGGATCCACCTGCAAAAGTATCCAATGACATCTTAGCTAATTCAAACAGACCATCATAGAATATATCCAGGATGGTCCATTCTGAAAGCATGTCAGAAGGACACTTTTTGGTCAGTTGCTTGTATCTCTCCCAAGCTTCATAGAGGGATTCACCTTCTTTCTGTCTGAAAGTTTGAACATCCACTCTAAGCTTGCTCAACTTTTGAGGAGGAAAGAATTTGGCTAAGAAAGCCATGACCAGCTTATCCCAAGAGTTTAGGCTATCTTTGGGCTGAGAGTCCAACCACACTCTAGCTTTGTCTCTTACAGCAAACGGGAAAAGTATGAGCCTGTAGACTTCAGGATCTACTCCATTAGTCTTAACCGTATCACAGATCTGCAAGAATTCAGTTAAGAAATGAAAAGGATCTTCAGATGGAAGTCCATGAAACTTGCAGTTTTGTTGCATCAGAGAAACTAATTGAGGTTTCAGCTGAAAATTGTTTGCTCTAATGGTAGGGATGGAGATGCTTCTTCCATGTAAATTGGAATTAGGTGCAGTAAAGTCACCAAGCATCCTCCTTGCATTATTATTATTTTCGGCTGCCATCTCCTCTTCTTGTTCGAAAATTTCTGAAAGGTGCTTGCTGGATTATTGTAATTTAGCTTCTCTTAGTTTCCTCTTCAGAGTCCTTTTAGGTTCTGGATCTGCTTCAACAAGAATGTTCTTGTCCTTGCTCCTGCTCATATGAAAAAGGAGGGAACAGAAAAATAATAATAATAGGGATCCTTTTTACCACAGTATAGAGGTCCCTGTGTGAGTAGAAGAAAAGAAGAAGATAATGTAATGTAAGGAAAGAAACACAAGGGTGAGGAGAGCAGAGATGTGAGATGAAGAGAAGTGTTAGTAGATGAATAAATAAATAGAAGGAGATGGGAGAGAAAGAGAATTTTTGAAAATTATTTTTGAAAAATGGTTAGTGATTTTCGAAAATAGTTTTTGAAAAAGGTTAGTAATTTTCGAAAATTAGGAATAAAATTAAAATCAAAAATTAAAATAATTAGTTAATTAAAAAGAAATTTTGAAAAAGAGGGAGATATTTTCGAAAATTAGAGAGAGAGAGTTAGTTAGGTAATTTTGAAAAAGATAAGAAACAAGCAAAAAGTTAGTTAGTTAGTTGAAACAAATTTGAAAATCAATTTTGAAAAGATAAGAAGATAAGAAGTTAGAAAAGATATTTTAAAATCAAATTTTTGAAAAAGATATAATTTTGAAAAAGATAAGATAAAAAGATATTTTTGAAAAGATATGATTGAAATTAGTTTTGAAAAAGATTTGATTTTTAAAATCACAATTAATGACTTGATTCACAAGAAATCACAAGATATGATTCTAGAACTTAAAGTTTGAATCTTTCTTAACAAGTAAGTAACAAACTTGAAATTTTTGAATCAACACATTAATTGTTGATGTTATTTTCGAAAATTATGTGATAAAGATAAGAAAAAGATTTTTGAAAAATATTTTTAAAATTTTCGAAAATAACTAAGGAAAATGAAAAAGATATGATTTTTGAAAAAGATTTTGAAAAAGATAAGATTTTTAAATTGAAAATTTGATTTAACTCATAAGAAACAATTGAATTTTTAAAAATTTTTGAAAAAGTCAATCCAAATTTTCGAAATTTATGAGAGAAAAAAGGAAAGATATTTTTTTTATTTTTAAATTTTTAATGATGAAAGAGAAAAACATGAAAAAGACTCAATGTATGAAAATTTTGGATCAAAACAATAAATGCATGCAAGAATGCTATGAATGTCAAGATGAACACCAAGAACACTTTGAAGATCATGATGAACATCAAGAACATATTTTTGAAAATTTTTATATGCAAAGAAAACATGTAAGACACCAGAAATCTTTCATGTTCAGACACTATAAATGCAAAAATGCACATGAAAAACAAGAAAAGATGCAAAACAAGAAAACATCAAGATCAAACAAGAAGACTTACCAAGAACAACTTGAAGATCATGAAGAACACTATGAATGCATGTTTTTTCGAAAATTTTATGCAGACTTTAAAGTATACAATTGACACCAAACTTAAAATTGACTCAAGACTCAAACAAGAAACATGAAATATATATATATATATATATATATATATATTGATTTTCTAATTTTTTTGGAATTTTTGAAAATTATATGAAAAAGAAAAAATAAGGATTCCAAAATTTTTAATATGAATTCCAGGAATCTTTAATTCTTAGTCTAAAGCTCCAATCTGAGGATGAGACATGGCTTAATAGCCAATCAAGCTTTAGAAGATATAAGCAATTCCCTGACATGTGGAGGCCTCAGTCTAAAAGAATTTAGATATGGCTTTACAGCCAGCCAGGCTTCAACATGCTTCATGAAACACTAGAATTCATTCTTAAAAATTCTGAAATAATTTTCGAAAACAAAGGGGAAATTTTTGAAAGAATTTTTTTTGAAAAATTTTTGAAAATAAAACAAAAAGAAAATTACCTAATCTGAGCAACATGATGAACCGTCAGTTGTCCAAACTCGAACAATCCCCGGCAACGGCGCCAAAAACTTGGTGCACGAAATTGTGATCTCAGGCAACGGCGCTAAAAACTCTGTACGCACATCTTAATAAATCGTTTTTCATTCACAGCTTCGATACAACTAACCAGCAAGTGCACTGGGTCGTCCAAGTAATAAAACCTTACGTGAGTAAGGGTCGATCCCACGGAGATTGTTGGTATGAAGCAAGCTATGGTCACCTTGTAAATCTCAGTCAGGCGGATATAAAATAGTTATGGAGTTTTCGAAAATTTATAATAAATAGACATAAAATAAAGATAGAAATACTTATGTATATCATTGGTGAGAATTTCAGATAAATGTATAGAGATGCTTTCGTCCCTCTGAACTTCTGCTTTCCTGCTGTCTTCATCCAATATGTCCTACTCCTTTCTATGACTGGCTTTATGTAAAGACATCACCATTGTCAATGGCTACTTTTCATCCTCTCTGGAAAATGGTCTGATGCGTTGTCACTGCATGGCTAATCGTCTGGAGGCATCACCGCGGTCAATGGCTGCATCCTATCCTCTTGTGAAAATGGTCCAAATGCTCTGTCACAGCACGGCTAATCATCTGAGGTTCTCGATCATACTGGAATAGGATTCACCCTCCTTTTGCGTCTGTTACTACACCCAGCACTCGCGAGTTTGAAGTTCGTCACAGTCATTCAATCCCAAAATCCTACTCGAAATACCACAGATAAGGTTTAGACTTTCTGGATTCTCATGAATGCCGCCATCAATCTAGCTTATACCACGAAGATTCTGATTAAGAGATCTAAGAGATAATCATCCAATCTAAGGTGGAACGGAAGTGGTTGTCAGGCACGCGTTCGTGGGGGAATGATGATGATTGTCACGTTCATCACATTCATGTTGAAGTGCGAATGAATATCTTAGAAGCGGAATAAGTTGAGTTGAATAGAAAAACAGTAGTACTTCGCATTAATTCATGAGGAACAGCAGAGCTCCACACCTTAATCTATGGAGTGTAGAAACTCTACCGTTTGAAAATACATAAGTGAGAGGTCCAGGCATGGCCGAATGGCCAGCCCCCATGATCTAAGAACCAGATGTCCCAAGATGTCTAGTACAATAGTAAAAAGTTCTATTTATAATAAACTAGCTACTAGGGTTTACAGAAGTAAGTAATTGATGCATAAATCCACTTCCGGGGCCCACTTGGTGTGTGATTGGGCTGAGCTTGAAGTTTACACGTGGAGAGGCTTTTTCTGGAGTTGAACGCCAAGTTGTAACGTGTTTCTGGCGTTCAACTCTGGTTCGTGACGTGTTTCTGGCGTTTAACTCCAGACTGCAGCGTAGAACTGGCGTTCAACGCCCTTTTGCATCATCTAAACTCGGCCAAAGTATGGACTATTATATATTGCTGGAAAGCCCTGGATGTCTACTTTTCAACGCAATTAGAAGCGTGCCATTTTGAGTTCTGTAGCACTAGAAAATCTACTTTGAGTGCAGGGAGGTCAGAATCCAACAACATCAGCAGTCCTTCTTCAACCTCTGAATCTGATTTTTGCTCAAGTCCCTCAATTTCAGCCAGAAAATACCTGAAATCACAGAAAAATACAAAAACTCATAGTAAAGTCCAGAAATGTGAATTTAGCATAAAAACTAATGAAAACATCCCTAAAAGTAACTAGATTCTACTAAAAACATACTAAAAACAATGCCAAAAAGCGTATAAATTATCCGCTCATCAGTGGCCTCCGAACTCCTACTCTGGAAAATATAACTGGCGTGCCACGCCCAGGGTCTGGCATGCCACGCCCAGTATTTTGCCTTGGTCCAGTGGCTGGCGTGCCACGCATGGTCCTTCAAGTAGCACGCCAAAGTGGAAGTTGAGAGCTGGTGTGCCACGCCTTCGATACCAAGTGGCACGCCCAGCCTTTTTGGCTTTCAACCTCTTCTCTGGAAACTTGTACTGGCGTGCCACACTTTGATGCTCAAGTGGCACGCCCACTTCAATGTGGCTCTTTTCCAGCTTGGTGTGCCACGCATGGCTCCTCAAGTGGCACGCCAAAGTGACAATTTGAAGCTGGCGTGCCACGCCCAGCCTTATGGGTCTTCAGTGTTGCTCTCTGGAATCTTGTACTGGCGTGCCACGCCCTGATGCTAAAGTGGCACGCCCCTTTAGTGTGATACTTTTCAGCTTGGTGTGCCACACCTGGCTCTTCAAGTGGCACGCCCAAGTGACTTTTGAAGCTGGCGTGCCACGCCTTCGATACCAAGTGGCATGCCCATGTGATGATATCTTCTGGAGCGATGAACTGGCGTGCCATGCCCATGGCTCAGGTGGCACGCCCATAGTGTGTGATGGGCTAGGTGTGCCACACCCAGCATGGCGTGCCACGCCCCTTTAGTGGCCTTCAACATTGCTCTCTGGAAAATTACACGGGCATGCCATGCCCAGCTCTTGGCGTGCCGCGCCCATGTAAAATGCACAAGTATACTTCTCTGGAAATCATAGCTGGCGTTCCACGCCCAAATAGAGAGCTTGATGATCCTTTTTGGAATTTAGTACTGGCGTGCCATGCCGAGCTCCTGGCGTGCCACGTGGTGCACGAAATTGTGATCTCAACGGCGCCAAAAACTTGGTACGCACGATCATAATCTCAATTCCTTTTCACAACTCCGCACAACTAACCAGCAAGTGCACTGGGTCGTCCAAGTAATAAATCATACGTGAGTAAGGGTCGATCCCACGGAGATTGTCAGCTTGAAGCAAGCTATGGTCATCTTGTAAATCTCAGTCAGGCAGATTAAAATGGTTATGAAGTTTAAGATAATTAAAATATGAATAAAACATAAAATAAGATAGAAATACTTATGTAATTCATTGGTGAGAATTTCAGATAAGCTTATGGAGATGCTTTGCTCCTTTTGAATCTCTACTTTCCTACTGCCTTCATTCAATCATTCATACTCCTTTCCATCGCAAGCTGTATGTTGGGGGATCACCGTTGTCAATGGCTACCGTCTATCCTCTCAGTGAAAATGGTCCAAATGCGCTGTCACCACATGGCTAATCAGCTGTTGCTTCTCGATCACATTGGAATAGGATCCATTGATCCTTTTGCGTCTGTCACTATGCCCAACACTCGCGAGTTTGAAGCTTGTCACAGTCATCCCATCCCAGATCCTACTCGGAATACCATAGACAAGGTTTAGACTTTTTGGATCTCAAGAATGCTGCTAATTGATTCTAGCTTATACCACGAAGACTCTGATCTCACGGAATGGAGGCTAAGAGATATGCATTCAAGCTTGTTTTCATGTAGAACGGAAGTGGTTGTCAGGCACATGTTAATAAGTGAGAATGGTGATGAGTGTCACATAATCACCACATTCATCATGTTCTTGTGTGCGGATGAATATCTTAGAACAAGAATAAGCTTGAATTGAATAGAAAAATAGTAGTACTTTACATTGATTCATGAGGAACAGCAGAGCTCCACACCTTAATCTATGGGGTGTAGAAACTCCACCGTTGAAACTACAAAAGTAATGAAGGTCCAGGCATGGCCGAATGGCCAGCCCCCATAAAGGTCTAAGATAGCATAAGACTAATCAAAGATGAAAATACAATAGCAAAAGGTCCTATTTAGAAAGAACTAGTAACCTAGGGTTTACAGAAATAAGTAAATGATGCAGAAATCGACTTTCGGGACCACTTGGTGTGTGCTTGGGCTGAGCATTGAAGCTTTCACATGTAGAGACTTTTCTTGGAGTTAAACACCAGCTTTGGTACCAGTTTGGGCGTTTAACTCCAGCTTTTATGCCAGTTCTGGCGTTTTGACGCAAGAATTTTTATGCTGACTTGGAACGCCGGTTTGGGCCATCAAATCTCGGAAAAAGTATGGACTATTAAATATTGCTGGAAATCCCAAGATGTCTACTTTTTAATGCAATTGAGAGCGCGCAAATTGGGCTTCTGTAGCTCGAGAAAATCCATTTCGAGTGCAGGAGGGTCAGAATCCAACAGCATCTGCAGTCCTTTTTCAGCCTCTGAATCAGATTTTTGCTCAGGTCCCTCAATTTCAGCCAGAAAATACCTGAAATCACAGAAAAATACACAAACTCATAGTAAAGTCTAGAAATGTAAATTTTGAATAAAAAATAATAAAAATATACTAAAAGGTAATTAAAACATACTGAAAACTACCTAAAAACAATGCCAAAAAGCGTATAAATTACCCGCCTCTCCACGTGTAAACTTCAAGCTCAGCCCAAGCACACACCAAGAGGGCCCCAGAAGTGGATTTATGCATCAATTACTTATTTCTGTAAACCCTAGTGACTAGTTTATTATAAATAGGACCTTTTACTATTGTATTAGACATCTTTGGACGCCTGGTTCTTAGATCAGAGGGGCTGGCCATCTCGGCCATGCCTGGACCTTTCACTTATGTATTTTTAACGGTAGAGTTTCTACACTCCATAGATTAAGGTGTGGAGCTCTGCTGTTCCTCAAAGATTAATGCAAAGTACTACTGTTTTCTATCCAATTCATTTTATTTCGCTTCTAAGATATTCATTCGCACTTCAATCTAAATGTGATGAACGTGACAATCATCATCATTCCCTATGAACACGTGCCTGACAACCACTTCCGTTCTACCTTCGACTGAATGAGTATCTCTTAGATCTCTTAATCAGAATCTTCGTGGTGTAAGCTAGAATGATGGCGGCATTCAAGAGAATCCAGAAAGTCTAAACCTTGTCTGTGGTATTCCGAGTAGGATTCAATAATTGAATGACTGTGACGAGCTTCAAAATCGCGATTGCTGGGCGTAGTGACAGACGCAAAAGGATAGTAAATCCTATTCCAGCATGATCGAGAACCGACAGATGAATAGCCGTGCCGTGACAGGGTGCGTTGATCATTTTCACTGAGAGGATAAGATGAAGCCATTGACAAGGGTGATGCCTCCAGACGATTAGCCGTGCCGTAACAGGGCATTTGGATCATTTTCCCGAGAGAAGACCGAAAGTAGCCATTGACAATGGTGATGTATCACATAAAGCCAGCCATGGAAAGGAGTAAGACTGATTGGATGAAGATAGCAGGAAAGCAGAGGTTTAGAGGAACAAAAGCATCTCTATTCGCTTATCTGAAATTCTCACCAATGAATTACATAAGTATTTCTATCCCTCTTTAATTATTTAATTTCGAAAACTCCATCACTATTTTATATCCGCCTGACTGAGATTTACAAGGTGACCATAGCTTGCTTCATACCAACAATCTCCGTGGGATTCGACCCTTACTCACGTAAGGTATTACTTGGACGACCCAGTGCACTTGCTGGTTAGTTGTGCGAAGTTGTGAACCATGGTATTGGCATCATGTTTTTGGCGCCATTACCAGGGAAATAAAGAGCGATGTATTTTACATAATTAAAGTGTAATCACAATTTCCGCGCACCATGCTCCATTCTGAAAGCATGTCAGAAGGACACCTTCTGATCAATTGCTTGTATCTTTCCCAAGCTTCACAGAGGGATTCACCTTCCTTCTGTCTGAAGGTCTGGACTTCCACTCTAAGCTTACTCAATTTTTGAGGTGGAAAGAATTTAGCCAGAAAAGCACTGACCAGCTTTTCCCAAGAGTTCAGGCTTTGCTTAGGTTGTGAATCCAACCATATTCTAGCTCTGTCTCTTACAGCAAAGGGAAAAAGCATAAGCCTGTAGACCTCGGGATCAACCCCAGTGGTCTTGACAGTGTCACAGATTTGCAAAAATTCAGCCAAAAACTGATGAGGATCTTCCAATGGAAGTCCGTGAAACTTGCAATTCTGTTGCATCAGAGAAACTAATTAAGGCTTAAGCTCAAAGTTGTTTGCTCCAATGGCAGGGATAGAGATGCTTCTCCCATAGAAGTCGGGAGTAGGTGCAGTAAAGTCACCAAGCACCTTCCTTGCATTGTTGGCATTGTTGTTGTTTTCGGCTGCCATGGCTTCTTCTTGTTTGAAAATTTCTATTAGGTCCTCTCCAGAGAGTTGTGCTTTAGCTTCTCTTAGCTTTCTCTTCAAGGTCCTTTCAGGTTCAGGATTAGCTTCAACAAGAATGCCTTTGTCCTTGTTCCTGCTCATATGAAAGAGAAGAGAATAAGAAAGTATGGAATCATCTATGTCACAGTATAGAGATTCCTTGAGGTGTCAGAGGAAAAGAAGAATAGAAGGAGGAGGTAAAGAGGAGAGAATTCGAACGTATCAAGAGGGAGAGAGTTCAAATTGCACATTGAGAAGGAGTATTAGTCCCCTAAATAGAAGGCTATGGGGAGGGAAAAGAATTTTCGAAAACAAAATTAAAAAAAAATTAAATTAATAAAAGGAATTTGAAAAAGTGGTTGATGGTTTTCGAAAATTAAAAGTGAGAAAGTGGTTAAGTGATTTTGAAAAAGATTTTGAAATTAGCAATCAAAAAGATATGATTGAAAATTATTTTGAAAAAGATGTGATTGAGAAGATATGATTGAAAAACAATTTAAAAAAAATTGATTTTTAAAATTAATGACTTGGCTAACAAGAAATTTAAAAGATATGATTCTAAAATTCAAATATTGAACCTTTCTTAACAAAGATGTAACAAAATTGAAATTTTTGAATCAAATCATTAATTGGTAGCAAAGATTTTCAAAAATAGTGAGAGAAAAATGGAAAGGATTTGATTTTGAAAAGATATGATTGAAAAGATATGATTTGAAAAAGATTTGATTTTGAGAAATTATGAAAATTTGAAAAAGATTTGAATTAAAAACAAAATCTTCCCTCCTGTGCCCTCCTGGCGTTAAATGCCCAGAATGGTATCCATTCTGGCGTTTAACACCCAAAATACTACCTTTTTGGCGTTTAACGCCCAGCCAGATACCCTGGCTGGCGTTTAAATGCCAGTTTTCCTTCCTCACTGGGCGTTTTGAACGCCCAGCTTTTTCTCTGTAATTCATCTGCTGCATGTTCTGAATCTTCAATTCTCTGTATTATTGACTTTAAAAGACATAATTTTGAAAATTTTTTGAATTTTTTAATGATGAGAAACAATCAAAATGCAACTAATCATGGAAAACTAAGATCAAATAAACAATGCATGCAAGACACCAAACTTAGAAATTTTCATATTAGAGACACTAACAAATTGAGAATGCATATGAAAAACAACAAAACACACAAAAAAAAGAGAAATTAAAGATCAGAGCAAGGAAATCGTCAAGAACAACTTGAAGATTAATGAAGAACATAATGCAAAAAATGCAATGAGAATTCAACAATAGAGAATTCCAGGAATTAGACATGGCTTACTAGCCAGCCAAGCTTTCAGTGAAAGCTTCGGTCCAAAACACTAGACATGGCCAATGGCCAGCCAAGCTTTATTAGATCACTGTATTCAACAATAAAATTGATAGAAATCAACAAGCTCTTGTGATGATAAGTTGAAACCTCGGTCCAAAAGATTAGACATGGCTTCTCAGCCATCCAGACTTCAACAGATCATCATGAAACTCTAGAATTCATTCTTAAAAACTCTGAAGAACAGAATAGAAATATTTTTTTTTTGAAATTTTTCAAAAATAAAAAGTAAAAAGCTTAAGCATAAAATAAAATTACCTAATATGAACAACAAGATGAACCGTCAGTTGTCCAAACTCGAACAATCCCCGGCAACGGCGCCAAAAACTTGGTTGCGCGGGGATTGTATGTTCCCCGGCAACGGCGCCAAAAACTTGGTGCACGAAATTGTGATATCAACGGCACCAAAAACTTGGTACGCATGATCATAATCTCAATTCCTTTTCACAACTCCTCACAACTAACTAGCAAGTGCACTGGGTCGTCCAAGTAATAAACCTTACGTGAGTAAGGGTCGATCCGACGGAGATTGTCGGCTTGAAGCAAGCTATGGTCATCTTGTAAATCTTAGTCAGGTAGATTCAAATGGTTATGAAGTTTAAGATAATTAAAATATGAATAAAACATAAAATAAGATAAAAATACTTATGTAATTCATTGGTGAGAATTTTAGATAAGCATATGGAGATGCTTTGCTCCTTCTGAATCTCTGCTTTCCTACTACCTTCATTCAATCATTCATACTCCTTTCCATGGCAAGCTGTATGTTGGGGGATCACCGTTGTCAATGGCTACCATCCGTCCTCTCAGTGAAAATGGTCCAAATGCACTGTCACCGCACGTCTAATCAGCTGTTAGTTCTCGATCATGTTGGAATAGGATCCATTGATCCTTTTGCGTCTGTCACAGTCATCCCATCCCAAATCCTACTCGGAATACCACATATAAGGTTTAGACTTTCCGGTTCTCAAGAATGCTGCCAATTGATTCTAGCTTATACCATGAAGACTCTGATCTCACGGAATAGAGGCTAAGAGATATGCATTCAAGCTTGTTTTCATGTAGAACGGAAGTGGTTGTCAGGCACGCGTTCATAAGTGAGAATGGTGATAAGTGTCACATAATCATCACATTCATCATGTTCTTGTGTGCGAATGAATATCTTAGAACAAGAATAAGCTTGAATTGAATAGAAAAACAGTAGTACTTTGCATTGATTCATGAGGAATAACAGAGCTCCACACCTTAATCTTTGGGGTGTAGAAACTCCACCGTTAAAACTACAAAAGTAATGAAGGTCCAGGCATGGCCAAATGGCCAGCCCCCATAAAGGTCTAAGATAGCATAAGACTAATCAAAGATGAAAATCCAATAGCAAAAGGTCCTATTTATAGAGAACTAGTAACCTAGGATTTACAAAAATAAGTAAATGATGCAGAAATCCACTTCCGGGCCCACTTGGTGTGTGCTTGGACTGAGCATTGAAGCTTTCATATATAGAGACTTTTCTTGGAGTTAAACACCAGCTTTGGTGCCAGTTTGGGCGTTTAACTCCAGCTTTTATGCCAGTTCTGGCGTTTTGACGCCAGAATTTTTATGCTGACTTGGAACGCCAGTTTGGGCCATCAAATCTCGGGAAAAGTATAGACTATTATATATTTCTGGAAATCCCAGAATGTATACTTTCCAACGCAATTAAGATCATGCCAATTGGGCTTTTGTAGCTTGAGAAAATCCATTTCGAGTACAGGAGGGTCAGAATCCAACAACATCTGCAGTCCTTTTTCAGCCTCTGAATCAGATTTTTGCTCAGGTACCTCAATTTTAGCCAGAAAATATCTGAAATCATAGAAAAACACACAAACTCATAGTAAAGTCCAGAAATGTAAATTTTGAATAAAAACTAATAAAAATATACTAAAAAGTAATTAAAACATACTGAAAACTACCTAAAAACAATGCCAAAAAGCATATAAATTATCTGCTCATCACCACGCCAGTGTATTTTTGTGGCGTTTGCTCCAAGTGGCATGCCAGTTTCACACGCCCAGCTTGTTTTGTTGTTTTCTTCCCCTTTTTGATGTCTTTTTCACCTGAAATTCAGTACAAACTCATTTCAAAGCAATGTACCATAATATTCATCAAATAATGCATGAATTGCAATGATCAAATGAGATTATACTCTTTTATGGTCCTTTTTATGCAAGAAAAAAGGGTAGATGATGCAAGTCATCAATACACAGGCAAATCAAAGAAAGAAAACACAGCTAGAGGTATAATTACAACAAGTAGAACAAGTTACAGATAAGCAGAGTTAAGTAGTTAAGCAAACCAAAACAATGCACCCTCAAGCAAAACATACAAATGCACATTATGTATGCTTGTCCTATGGCTGATGAGTCTCATCTGTCGATTATATAGCCAACTCGACATGTCCTGGTAGCTAACCTTGGACAGACCCTGTGTGCGTGCATTCCTAAGCTAAAAAATATCCATGGAGAAAATTCCAAGATCAAATTAATATATATATATATATATGCGTGCCAATGGGGGAACCTGGGGAATTAAAGTGCCCGGTCATATCATGCGACAGAGAGTTAACAGAGTATTGGGTCTCAACCTGTTGCAAGTGGTGACAAGTCACTACATCACCCAAGGAAACCTGTGTCTCATCTCATTCAATTTTATAAGTCATATGAATATCCCAAACATAATTCACTAATGTCAACATCATTCTTAAATCATGTCTCATTCATCACTTTTATCATCTCATCAAGTTGATCATACATTTCTCAGGTATCCTTCGATATCAAAACAAGCTCCCTCAAGACACTTACTCATATTCTGTAGCCTAAGACCTAGCCTTCGGACCTTCAACAGAGTTTTCAGAGGTTTGAAAAACTAGAGGAATGGTTGATAGTTCAAAAATTATGAATTTTAAACAAAATAGTGGTTACGGAGGGTCACAAACTTGCTTGGAAGGTCGATCATTTAAAAACAGAATTTTTAGTATAAAACAGGACATCATGCGTACGCATGCTACTGTGTGTATGCATGCACCAGACGAAATTTCCTTTCCGTGCGTACGCACGCATGAGACAACTTTTCCAGCCTGTGCTTACGTATAGTGTGCATACGCACAACTTCCAAAATCCCCAGGGTGTGCGTACGCACGAGTACCCACTTCGCTCTGGTCCATGCGTGCACACGATAGCGTGCGTATGCATACATACCAAATTTCCTGGTTTCTAGCACTTTTTGCAGAGTCTTGTTTTTAGGCCCAAACTTTGAATGCACATAACTTTTTCGTTAAAAATCATTTTTCATCCATTCTTCAAATGACATAAACTACTCAGACCTAATTTTTAGTTAAGACAAGTTTCACCAAATTTGAGGGTTCGAGGGCCAAGTTACAGTGCTTAAAAGTTGGTTAAAATTCTATTTTTACCAAAACTGAAAACCTCATGTTTTCCAAACCAAAACCAACCAAATCCTAATCAAATCCATTTCAAGCAACATCATAACTCACCAAGCACCAACCCATTACTCATCAATAATTTAGTTACCAAAAATACCAATCTTTCATTGTTAACTCAATATCACATTCACCAATCTTTCATTGTTATCCTATGGTCAACTAGTCTAAGTTTTCAGGTAACATTATACCTTAACTACGATAAACCAAAACTATACCTTGGTCGATTCCTCCCTAAGCTCGGAACACCTCAAAATTCCTTCTTTCCACAAGCTCCAAGTCTCCAATTTTCTCACCAAACGAAATCCCATCTTCCGAGCCTCAAATTAATCATCTAACATCCACCAATTTGATTCTAAATCATACAATTTAATCTAATACCACACAATTCACTATAATCAATCATAAGGTTACCAAATTTTAATAATTCACAAGGGTTTAACGGTTTCTTACCTCAGCCACAGATTACTTGGGCAAAACCCAAAAATTTTCTCAAGCTAGTTCAATCCCATTAACTATAAATTTTTAAAATTAAAGAGGAAGAGACTCTATGAGAAATAGCTAATTTCTTACCACTTCATTCGGATGGTTTCGAAGAGCTTGAGGCGGTGGTTGCGTGGCCGTAAACGGTGCGGCGATCGGAGCTCTAGATTGGATGATATGTGGAATTGAAATTGAGATGGAATTTGAGGTTTAGGTTTTTGTTCCTCCCCCTTTCAATGTTCCGTGTGATTCCCTTGTGAATTTGGGGAAGAAAGGCTGAGCTTTGCGTTATATATGTTGGCCTTTGGGACTGGTCCAACTGGTTCAGTCCGTTGGCGCGTTGGCCCGTTTTTGGCCCAAAACCTTTAAAATTAGTGCCAAAATTCGTACTTTCTACTTTCCTAAACTATAAATTTTAATTTATTAGCTAATTATTCATTAATTTTTTGGTGTTTACAGATGTCCTCTTTGAGGATGACATCTATATTGAACATCTCTACTGTGAAGTTCTTGGCAATTCTTAATCCATTGAACTCCCAAGGCTTCTGAGCGACTCAACGAAGGAGAAAAGTTCCCTTGAGGATTTCGAAAACTTTGACCTTCCTGCCTTCGAGAAGGCTGCCTTTGATGAATTTGTTCTTTCTTTTGAGCCAACTCTTTCTTCATTCATTCTTTCTTGAAAATCGCTGCAGCTTCAGCGTCGAACAACATTACATCGAGGACATAAAGAAACATCTTGATCTTTTAATTTCTGTTGCTTCAAGAATTCTAGCAATCCTTCAGCCACACCAGGATACACTGTACGCACACTGGTTTCGAGGTCTCATAAAGCAGAATCGAATTCATAGGAGTTAAAGCCAGCCATATTGACCCCCCATAAAGTGAGGCTCAGCAAAGTTTGCTCCAACGTCAAAGGGATTAATATCAACCATCATATCTTTTTTACCATCATCAAACTTCAATATTTCTTCCTTAATTGCTTCTTGAATCAAGTCTCTGAAAAGGACACAACTATTAGTTAAATGGCTAGTTGCTTGATGAAATTTACAATAAGGCTTTCCTTTCAAATCTTTTATCGAAAGCAATGTCTTGCCCATAGTTGTTAGAACCGAAACAGTGATCGAACCGGTCAGGTTACTGGGTCACTGGATTACTGGTTTAACCGGTGGATCACTGGTCAAACCAAATTGAATATAAGTAAAATCAAAGATTGCTATATGTATTATAATTTGTATATATATTGATAAGAAGCATTGAAGCTTGGGTGGTCAATAATCCATATTGCATTCTTGGAGGAAGGGGTTTGAACCCTATGTGAAGCATTTTGGGTAAATTTTTCAAAACTCACAGGCTTTGATACTTGGCAGCACTGAAGTACATGGAGCACGGTGGACTTGCAGAATGCTGGTGCATCGTAGATTCCCCTTCAACTATGACCCGAGCGGTTCGATCCGGTCCGATTTTCATAGAATTTGATCGGTTTTTGCCGGTTCACTCCGGATTTGACCGGTTCATGCCGGTTTTCTACCTTAAGCGGTCCTAACCTTGGACTGGACCGGTGTTAGGTCCGATTTACCGGTTTTTTGATGGAATCGGCCGGTCCGGTCCAGTTTTAATAACTATGGTCTTGCCTTCTGAAAAAACCAATTGTTTATCTTTAAACAACACATCAAATATTTGTTTCGATTTTGAAATATCGAAACTATGATTTTTCCACTCTTATATTTTGAATCATTATATTTTTCAACATTTGCAATTTTCTTAAGTAAAGAACAAACATAAGGTAGACCTTTCTTTAATTTAGTCAAATCAACTTTAGGAAATTCAACATCAGACTCTTCACTCGAAGAACCCATTTCCACATACGACACCTTTTCTTTTCAAGCAAGAAATTTACTATTATACTTTTTCTTTTTTCTAAGCTTTTCTTTTTCTTTCTGAAAAAGAAAAAGCATGGTAAATTGCATGAATTATAAAAGCTACAACTACCAAAACAAGAAGTCAACAATACCCAATGAAATAAACATCATGAAACATGTAAAACTCAAATTGCATTAAAGGAAAATTAAAGGTAACAAGAGAGTTCATAAAGTAAAATAGACAATATAGAGAAATTAACAAGAGAAACTAAGCCAATTGAGACAATAGAACAAGAAAATGTAAAGAGAGCCAACAAGAACAAGAATTAAAATCTATATCTAAGAGAACTTAACCAAAAACTATTCCAAATTCTAGAGAAAAGAGAGAGCTTCTCTCTTTAGAATTCTATCCCAAAATATACTAAAAGCCTATCCTAATTGCTCTCCTCTCATCCTTCCTTGAGAATTGCATCAAATACTTCAGAAATGAGTTGGATTAGGCCCAAAATTAGCGTGAAATCATGACCCACGTGTTTACTTAAGTAAGCTACGTGTTGGCAGTCATGCGTACGCATGAGGAATGCGTATGCGCAAATTGGTAAAATTTCAGGTCATGCGTATGCATAAGGCATGCGTACGCGTAACTGGACAGATTTCCAAAACTTCATTTCTTCATGAATTCTCCATTTTTACATGCTTTTTCTTCACTTCTTCAAGCCATCCTTACCTTCTAAGCCTAAAATCACTCAACAAATACATTAAGGCATAGAATAGAATTAAAGTGAATTAAATTTAGCAATTTAGGAGTCTAAAAAGCATATTTTTAACTATTAAGCATAATTAGAAAAAATTTAAAAAACCATGCTATTTCAGTGAATAAATGTAAGATAAGTTGATAAAATTCACTCATTTCAATACAAAATTTTCCATAAACTAGTAGGTTATCAACCTCCCGATACTTAAACAATAGCATATCCTCATCCTAAACATCAAGAAATAAATAAGAAAAGGGGTATGAATTTTATTCAATGCAAACTATCTATATTCAATCTATCCAAATGCATGCAACTACTTGGTCAAAATAAATCAATTTTCAAGAATACTGATGATTTACATCATCTACCTCTTTCTCTTATCTAAAAGGATCATAGAATTGGTAAAATCTCATTCAAGTGAAGCAATCATATGAACTATATGAAGAATTTATGGGACATTTCTTTGAAATGAGTCTTTCCTAAATTTCAGGTGAAAAGAGCAACAAAGGATGAAAAAAGGAAGAAAAAGGAGTTTCCATGGGTATGGCACTCCAAAGCAGGGGAGCCTTGGATACAGGGGAGCACCTTTGGCGTTGCGCTTTGCACAACGCCAGGCAGCATCAGGAGAGCGCTACATTCTCCCCAAGAGCGCTCCACAGCCTAGGACAGTATCTTTGGCGCTACGTTTATTCAAGAGCGCTATGCATCCCCCAGGAGAGTGCCTTTGGTGCTATGCTTCCTTCAACAGTGCTGCACTATAGCAAGAAGAGCGCCTTTAGTGCTACGTTTTTACCAAGAGCGCCTGTGATAGAGGAGTGGGAAAATTTGGCCGGTGACGGGTACGTGTGGGTGACGCGTACGCGTGGGTGATGCGTACGCGTGAGAGTGACATTTTTGAAGGGTCACGTACACGCGTGGGTGACACGTACGCATGAAAAAGTACCTTTAGCGCTAACGCTACGCTTTTCCCAAAAGCGCTGAAGATGACGCGCACGCATGGGTGACGCGTATGCGTGAGTGCACGAATGCTACGCTTTCCTGAAAAATGCTACGCCAGCCTGGGAGCAGAATATTCTATACTAACTGAAAGTGTGAAAAGCCCACTTTGAGAGACTTGCAAGTACACCTGAGAAGCTAGTAAACTTTGTATAAATAGCTGGTATCTTGAATCCAAAAAGGGGAATTCTGGCTCAGACTCTTTTTAGACTTTTTAAACTTTTGCACTTTAGAATTTTTACTTTTCTTTTACTTTGGTACTTAGTTAAATTTGCAGTTTGGAAGTTCGGTTTGTACTGGAAGCTATGAGTAGCTAACTTTCCTCTCATTGGGGGAGGGAGCTCTATTGTACTTGATGGATTAATTGATAGTGAATTTCTTCTTCTCTTCATATTCTCTTTGATTTGCTAGAAGAAATTTCATTCTTCATGCTTAGTATTCAATCATCTTGGAAAAGAGGTTGAATGCAAATTGGGTTTCATGGGAGCATTGGAAAAGGAAACTTGAAACCATGCTTGAAATCTCTTCTCACATTGAGTAGATCTAGATTTTGGGATTGGATATGGTGACATGAAATCTACCCAAATATTTGGATCTATGAGGATGTATGGTAAAATCAAGGACCAAGCTTATCTCTTTTCATGAGCAATTAGACCAAGGAATTGGTTGATTATCAAGAATTGAGAGATTGAATCACCAAGGAATTGGGGTTCAATCAGTCATGATTACCAAGAGGTCAATGAGTTGCATGATTGAAGATGAGATGATCTGAATTTAATCCAAAGAGAGCAATATCTTCCAATCCCAATGAATATTCCCTATTCTAATCTTTCCTATTATTTATAGCTTTCTTTAATTTCTGCTATTAACCCATTCCCATTTACAATTCAGTCATTTATGTTTCTGCAATTTACTTCCATGCTCTTTACAATTCTTCACTTTATTGCTTTCCTTTATCTTTAAGTCATTTACAATTCTGTCATTTAGAATCCTGCACACAACAATTACTCTTGATTAGCTTGACTAAATCACCCAGTAACTAAAGTTGTTCAATCAATCAATCTCTGTGGAATTCGATCTCACTCATTGTGAGTTATTACTTGACGACAATTTGGTATACTTGACAAAGACGGGTTCATTATAGTGATATAGTGAATTTTCGGTCATCAAGGTTATGGCGCTATTGCCGGGGATTGATTATAAATTGACAATGATTAAGTTGATGGGTACAAAGATTAAGCCATTTTACTCACTTTATTAATTACCTTAATTTCAATTCCTTATTTTCTTTATTTCTTTTAGCACTTGAATTTCCAGTTGTTCACTGTATATATATCCATTATAACAAGAAGCACACTAACTGTTTGATGCTCTGCATCAACCAAATTTGACTTACCCACCCTTCTTCCAAGAGGGTGATAATCTTTGTTTTAAATTGTGTTTTGTGTTGTGTATGTGAGGCAGAATTTATAACCACAAACTAACCGGTAAGTGCACCGGGTCATACCAAGTAATACCTCAGGTGAGTGAGGGTCGATCCCACGAGGATTGAAGGACTAAGCAACAATGATTGATTGATTGGCTTAGTTACACAAACAGAAAAGGGTGTTTGAATATTCAAGGAGCATTAAACAATCGTACAGAAATTAAAATAGTAAAGTAAATGGGTTGGGAATAAAGTATGTAGAAGGCAGTTAAAGTTTCAGAGTTATCTATTTTTCCGGATTAACTTTTTTTACTAACTATTTTAATCATGTAGGATTTAATTTACGGCAAACTATATGTGACTAGACCCTAATTTCTTAGACCTTTCTAGTCTCCTCTAATTTTCATCAACTGCCAATTCCTTGGTCAATTAATTCCAATTAGAGGGTGATGATCAAATTCCAGTTTATATGCCACAAAAACTCTAATTACCCAAAAATAAAAGGATTATATGTCACGTATCCCGTTAAATCCAGATAATTAAAATTTAGGAGAATATATTTTCAAGCTGTTGTTCAAGTAAAGAGCTTTTCAAAGTTATACAAGAACTCAATTAGAGAAAGAGTCATACTTCCGTTCCACCCAAATTCATAAGATAAAGAGCGAAAATAATTCTTAAATTATAAATCCATACATGAATTAAAATAGAAAAAGCAATAAAATCAATCCATACAAATAGACAGAGCTCCTAACCTTAACAGTGGAGATTTAGTTGCTCATGGTAAAGAGAAAATAAGGATTCTGATAAAATGTATTTTGGTAGTTTGAATGGAATAATGTTGTGTTGGAATCACCCTGTTGGAATCCCTTTTTATATCAAATCCTAATTAATTTAAAATCTATCTTCTCAAACTTAAAATAATATCTTTTCCTAAAAATAATATTTGAATTTAAATCAGAATAATCACCAAGTCTTCAATTGATGGGTGGGGACCACTTGTTTTGTCCATTCTACAACTACTAATCTTTGTTTTCTGGGCTGGAAACTGGGTCAAAACAGCCAAGAAATTGCCCCCAACATTTTTCTGCGTTTTCTGCACGTGGCGCATGTCACGCGTACGTATCAGTCACGCGTACGCGTCGATGGTCTTTTTCGCGAGTCACGCGGACGCGTCAGGTACGCGCACGCGTCGCCGTGCAAATCCTCAAATCACACGTACGCGTCAGTCATGCGCACGCGTCACCATAGAAAGCTCTAAATCACGCGTACGCGTTAAGTACGCGCACGCGTCGCTCCTCGCTGCCATCTTCTTTAATTCTTGTGCTACAGAAACTCCATGAAATCCAGCCGAGTGCTACCTAAAATAAATAAAATTGCAAAAGACTCAAAGTAGCATCCATATTGGCTAAAAGATAATTAATTCTTTATTAAACTCAACAATTTAGATGCAAATTCACTAGGAAAAGATAGGAAAGATGCTCACGCATCACAACACCAAACTTGAACTGTTGCTTGTCCTCAAGCAACCATAACTAATATAGGCTTAGGATGTGAATTTGCATGAGAATGAGAGTTCGATTAAGCTCATGTCTCTTCTTATAGTGGGGTTTACAACTGCAATTCTGAATAGTTTTGGCATCTCACTCTCCTTTGAATCAAAAGGATGTTAGTGTCTTTCAAAATTAGAATCCGGATAATATTATGAATCCTCTGATCTTTTGTAACTCAATTTAACCCTTGAACATAGCAATTTTTTTCTTTTCTTTGGTGCTTTGCACCTTGAGCCTAGCCGTGACTTTAAATATTTTGTTTCAAGTTTTACTTGACACATAAACACCACAAGCACTTAACTGGAAAACTCTTTTTGGGGTTTTGATTTTTCTTTCAACTACTCCCAGACAGTGGTGCTCAAAGCCTTTGGCATACTCTTCTAATTGCAATTGATCTCGACTCTAAAATATTCATGTCTCATGTCATGCATTCAGAATCACAGAAAGTACCACCACATCTAAGTAAATAAGACTATTCTTCAATATAAACTCACTTTCTCATGCAATACATCACTTCTGTATTTTTTATTTGAATTTCAAGCTCAGTGATAATACATGAGACATCTTTTTTAGAATTAAAGCAATTAAGAGAAAACTAAACTAGACCTAGGATTCTAACTAATAAAGGATCATGCAACAAACAAAGCAAAATAGCAGAAAACCGGAACATGATATAGTAAAAGCGGGAGGGAATATAGAATGAAAGGAACTCAAGCACCTTAGTTATCTTAGCGGTCGTTTTATTCTTCAGGTTGTGCTCCTTCTGTGAAGATAATTCGCCTCCCATTGGTGCCATAAGAATAAACAGAAAACTTCTAAACAAAGCGTCAAACACCAAACTTAAAGGTTTGCTTGTCCTCAAGGAAAGAAGAACTGAAAACAAAAACAAATAGTAAGATGAAAGAAGAATAAAAGGATAAAAGAACAAGAAAGAATTAGGATTGGGAGAGAGAGAAAGAAAATTAAAACTGGGCGGCGAACTAGTGTAATTGTGTGGCGCAAGCGACGCGTACGCGTACGGCACGCGTATGCGTGGGCGCGAAAATTTCATAATGATGCGTGAGAGTCAAGCACGCGTCCGCATGCCCTTGGTTTTGTGCGATTCACGCGAAGCCAGCCGCGCGCACACACAACTCTCTGTTCGCGTGGCTTGGGAACCAATAATTTCATACGACGCGTGCGCGTTATGCACGTGCACGTGTGGATGGCCATTTGTGCTAATGACGCACACGTGTCAGGGACACGTACGCGTGAATAAGTTTTGTGCTTCTAGCACGCTTCCAGCCCCAAGCCAGCACAACTCTCTGCCCAAACACTTATTTACGTCGATTTTTAAGGTCACGCATACGCGTCGATGATGCGTACACGTGGAGTGCCAAAATCACGAATGACTCGCACGCGTGGGGTACACGTACACGTGGGCTTGTTTGTGCGAAAGGCATCATTCTTGCACCACTCCCGCGCAACTCTCTGTTCATTTTTATTTTTGACGCACACCCATCTGACGCGTACGCGTCAGCGACGCTTACGCGTTGGGTGCTCTCTTCTTTTTTTTTTCTCTTTTTTTTCTTGCCTGAGGTGTTCGGTTCCTGTGATAAAATAGTTGCATGATTAGAAAAATAGTAAAAATTCAATAAAATTCAAACAAGTAAGAAAACTTCTACTACGAAAAATAACTAAGGATACGAAATTATCGGGCTGCCTCCCGACAAGCGCTTCTTTAACGTCACTAGCTTGACACTTGATTATTGAAGTTTCTTTCTGTTCTTCCAGTTGGTTAAAAGAAATATCTCCAAGGAGGGAGAGGTGAAGATTAGTGCCCCCTGATATAAAGTCCTCCTAACAAGTTTCTTTTATTGTGATTAGCTGGATTCACCTTGCTTGTTGGGGTAGAGGTTGGATTGCTTTTTCCTGACCTTTTCTTCTTTATGGATATTTTCTTCTGTTTCTTGGTCACAATCCCCTTTTCAGTGATTTCCTTGGTTGCCTTCACTTCTTTGACTTCAAAATATGGGTGTTGTGTGATGGTTAAAATGTACCCTTCATCAAGAACTTCTTGAATTGGTGGTTCAATAAACTCACCCCCTATGCCACTCTCTGCTTCATTGGGGGTGTAGATTCCCATAATTGTTTTCATCCCTTACAACCTCCTTTGTTTGTGCATCTTCCTTCTTTGTTGGTGCATCTTCCTCCTTTTTTTTTTTTGCATCTTCCTCTTCTTCTATGTGTGAGGATGGAAAGTTTTCTAATTCACTGGAGTATGAACTCCTTTGATTGATTTCATCTCTTTCTTCTATAGGATCTTGTATTATATCTCTTGGGAAGGAATTTGCTTGCTCCTCTTCCTGTGACTTGATAATCGACTGCACATGTTTCTATACATTTTTTACACTTGTCTTTATATCATGTATGAATTCTTTCATGAGAAGCTTAAGATCTGATGGTATTTGAGATGAATAAGAAGGTGGTGGCTCTTGATATGGGTAATAAGGAGATGATGATTCTTGATAAGAGTAAAAAGAGGATGGTTCTTGGTATGAATAGGGAGATAGTGGCTCTTGATATGGGTAGAAGGATGATGGTTCTTGATATAGATAGAGAGGTGGTGGTTCTTGGTATGAATATGGAGATGGTGGTTCTTGATAATTGGAACATGGAGAATTGAAGTTTCTTTGGTTTTGACTTTGCCAACCAAAATTCGGGTAGTTTCTCCATCCACAATCATATGAATTACTACTTGGGTGGGAGTAGTAACCCATGTGATCTCTCTCTATTATTTTTCCTTAGCACAACATACCAAACAGAATTAAACGCACCATGTGGTAAACAGGAAAGAAAAGAAGAAAGAACAGAATTCTAAAAATTAAAATAAGAAAAATTAAAATAAAACTAACTAAAGAACACCAAACTTAATTTCAAAAATTAAAGAAAAATATTAGTGCTATTTATTTAAAAAAATTTAAAATTAAAGACAAAAATAAAACAAAACTAATAGAATATAGAAAAAAATGGAAGGAAACAAAAAACGAAAATAAAATAAAATAAAAATAAAATAAAATAAAAAAAGAAAATAAAATAAAAATGAAATAACAAAAATTAAAAACAGGCAAAAGTAATTAAAAAGATCAAAAGGAAAAAAATGGAAAATAAAAAATTAATAATACTAAAACAAAACTAATTAAAAGAAAAAAAATTATCTAATCTAAGCAATCAAACAACGAGTAGTTGTCAATCACAGTCAATCCCCGGCAACTGCGCCAAAAACTTGATGTGAAATTTATAACCACAAACTAACCGGCAAGTGCACCGGGTCGTACCAAGTAATACCTCAAGTGAGTGAGGGTCGATCCCACGAGGATTGAAGGAGTAAGCAACAATGATTGATTGATTGGCTTCGTTAGACAAACAGAAAAGGGTGTTTGAATATTCAAGGAGCATTAAACAATCATACATAAATTAAAATAGTAAAGTAAATGGGTTGGGAATAAAGTATGGAGAAGGCAGTTAAGGTTTCAGAGTTATCTATTTTTCTGGATTAACTTTTCTTACTAACTATTTTAATCATGTAGGATTTAATTTATGGCAAACTATATGTGACTAGACCCTAATTCCTTAGACCTTTCTAGTCTCCTCTAATTTTCATCAACTGCCAATTCCTTGGTCAATTAATTCCAATTAGAGGGTGATGATCAAATTCCAGTTTATATGCCACAAAAACTCTGATTACCCAAAAATAAAAGGATTATATGTCACGTATCCCATTAAATCCAGATAATTAAAATTTAGGAGAATATATTTTCAAGCTGTTGTTCAAGTAAAGAGCTTTTTCAAGTTATACAATAACTCAATTAGAGAAAGGGTCATACTTCCGTTCCACCCAAATTCATAAGATAAAGAGTGAAAACAATTCTTAAATTATTAATCCATATATGAATTAAAATAATATTTGAATTTAAATCAGAATAATCAGCAAGTCTTCAGTTGATGGGTAGGGACCACTTGTTTTGTCCATTCTGCAGCTTCTAATCTGTGTTTTCTGGGCTGGAAACTGGGTCAAAACAGCCCAGAAATCGCCCCTAGCATTTTTCTGCGTTTTCTGCATGTGGCGCATGTCACACGTACGCGTCAGTCACGCGTACGCATCGATGGTCTTTTTCGCGAGTCACGCAAATGCGTCAGGTACGCGCACGTGTCGCCGTGCAAATCTTCAAATCACGCGTATGCGTCAGTCACGCGCACGCGTCGCCATAGAAAGCTCTAAATCACGCGTACGCGTTAAGTACGCGCACGCGTCGCTCCTCACTACCATCTTCTTTAATTCTTGTGCTACAAAAACTCCATCAAATCCAGCCGAATGCTACCTAAAATAAACAAAATTGCAAAAGACTCAAAGTAGCATCCATATTGGCTAAAAGATAATTAATTCTTTATTAAACTCAACAATTTAGATGAAAATTCACTAGGAAAATATAGGAAAGATGCTCACGCATCAGTATGACAGAGAGGAGAGGAACTGTAACCTCCTACGATTCTGAACCTGAGAGGACATTTTTAAAATTGAAAAGAGAGGCAGTGGCAAGAGGCAAAAGGGTGGTTGGTGAAGAAGAAGAAGAAGAAGAGAATCCAACCCAAAATATGGAAGGTGAAGCACACAATCATCAAGATGAGGTAGTGGGCAACCATGCTCCCCCACAAGAAAGGAGAGTGCTAGGATCTTATATCAATCCCAATCCTGGGAATTGTGAGAGTAGCATCTTGAAACCCACCATACATGCCAACAATTTTGAGCTCAAACCATAGCTAATTACTCTTATTCAGAATAACTGTTCATTTAGAGGAAATGCTCAAGAAGATCCAAATCAACATCTAACCACATTCTTGAGGATCTGTGATACAGTGAAGGATAATGGTGTTCACCTTGACACCTATAAACTGCTTTTGTTCTCCTTTTCTCTCAGGGATAAAGCATCTAAGTGGCTGGAATACTTCCCAAAGGAGAGTTTGACAACTTGGGATGATGTTGTGAATAAGTTCTTGGCAAAATTTTACCTTCCCCAAAGAGTTAACAAGTTGAGAGCTGAGGTACAAACATTTAGACAATAAGATGGGGAGACTCTCTATGAAGCTTGGGAGAGATATAAAGAGCTAACAAGGAAATACCCCCCGGATATGTTCAATGAGTGGGTCCAGCTGCACATTTTCTATGAAGGATTGTCTCAAGAGTCAAAGAAGGCCCTAGATCACTCTTCAGGAGGTTCTCTCAATAACAAGAAGACAATTGAAGAGGCCATAGACATCATAGAAACTGTGGCTAACAATGATTATTTCTATGCCTCCGATAGGAACCCAAGGAGGGGAGTAATGGAGCTGAACCAGATGGATTCTCTGCTAGCTCAAAACAAGGTGATTATAGCTCAACTAGCAGCTCTAACTAAGCAAATAGAGAAGAACCAAGTCTCAGCCATCAATGCTCAAGCACCTATGCAAAAAGGAGATAGCCCAGAAGTTGAATGTGAATGGGAGCAGGCCAACTATGTGAACCCAGACAACCATATGATCCCAATGCCAAAACCTACAACTCAGGCTGGAAGAACCACCCATATTTTGGGTGGAAAAACCAACAAAACCACACTCAAGACCACAAACCATACCACTCTAACCAATACAACAACCCCAACCATCAATCTAACAATCATAGACCCTACCACAACCCACACACTGCCCCCTACCACTCAAACCAGCAATCACACATCAACCCTCCTCAAAGTGTATCATCCTCAACCCCACAACCATGTGATGACAGTGGAAATTTTGCAAGATTGGAAGCTATGATGGCACGAATGGCAGGGGATATTGCCACTGTTGTAGAGAAACAATTGCAAGCTGAAAAAAAGATAGATTCAATCCAAGAGGAGGCTAGATCCAACATAAAGAACCAAGGGGTAGCAATCTCAAAACTGGAATCACAATTGGGATACCTATCCAAGCAAATACCAATGCCTACAAATACATTCCCTAGCGACACCATGACCAATCCAAGAGGAGAATGCAAGGTCATCACACTAAAAAGTGGGAAGGTGGTAAAAGAGGTATCTTCAAGCCACAACTTGCAGGAAGAAGAAGCTACCAATGACTCAGAAATCAAGGAGGAAGAAGTGATACAAGCTCTAGCCCCACCAAAACAAGTTTTAAAGCTCTGTGTACCAAAGGTACCCTACCCACAAAGGCTGAGAAAAGATGGAAAAGACAGCCAGTTTTCTAGGTTCCTAGAGGTCTTTAAGAAGCTTCAAATTAATATACCTTTTGCTGAGGCACTAGAGCAAATGCCACTTTATACCAAGTTCCTAAAAGAGCCCATGACTAAGAAAGAAACTAGGGAGAAAAGGAAACTGTGGTTCTCACAGAGGAATGTAGTGCCATCATACAAAAGAAACTTCCCCAAAAGATTAAAGATCCTGGGAGCTTCCAAATCCCATGCATCATAGGGGGATATTAGCATTGAGAAGGAATTGTGTGTTCTGGGAGCTAGCATCAACCTTATGTCCTTGCCCATGATGAAGAGAATGAGAATTGAAGAGGCCAAACCAACAAGAATGGCACTTCAACTAGCTGATAGGACGTTCAAGTTTCCTCATGGGGTAGTGGAAGACTTGTTGGTTAAAGTGGGAGAGTTCATCTTCCCAGCTGGTTTTGTAGTGCTTGACATGGAAGAAGAGGCTAATGCATCAATCATACTACGGAGACCATTCTTGGCAACAGCTAGAGCTATAATTAATATGCAAAAGGCAGAGTTAGTCTTAAGGCTGCATGAAGAAAAGATGGTGTTCAATATTTTCACTGTAATGAGCTACTCAAAAGAGTCCATTGGTGAATGCATGATGGTAGACACAATGGAGAAGCTGGTTCAAGGAGTCCTAGAAGAAGACAAACTCGAAGATGCAATGGAACAAGAGCAACAAACATCATGTGGTGAGCTACCACAAGAAATTATGGAAGGCTCAATCATGCTAGACAACAAAAACAAAGAGAAAGTGGAAGCACCAAAGTTGGACTTGAAAATCCTACCCCCAAGCTTGAAGTATGCTTACTTGGGGAGCAACGACACATATCCAGTAATCATCAACTCAAGCTTAAGTGAAGAACAAGAAGATGAGCTCATCAATGTGTTGAGGCAACACAAGGATGCCATAGGGTGTACACTTTCAGTTTAAAGGGGATTAGCCCTTCAATGTGCATGCATAAAATCCTTCTTGAGGAGGATTCCAAGCCCTCAATACAACCACAATGAAGATTGAATCCAACAATGAAGGAAGTGGTGCAAAAAGAAGTGCTGAAGTTATGGCAAGCATGGGTGATTTACCCAGTCTCAGACAGCCCTTGGGTGAACTCTGTTCAAGTAGCCCCCAAGAAAAGAGGAATCACAATTGTGCCAAATAAAACAAATGAGTTGATACCAACAAGAAAAGTGACTGGATGGCGCATGTGTATAGACTACAGAAAGCTCAATGAAGCCACTAGGAAGGACCATTTTCCTCTACCATTCATGGATCAAATGTTGGAGAGGCTTGCTGGACATGAGTACTACTGTTTCTTGGATGGATACTCAGGCTACAACCAGATTGTAGTAGATCCTAAAGACCAAGAGAAGACTTCTTTCACTTGCCCTTATGGTGTTTTTGCATATAGACGCATTCCCTTTGGTTTGTGTAATGCACCTGCCACATTCCAAAGGTGCGTGTTGTCTATTTTTTCTGATATGATTAAGAAGTTTATTGAGGTTTTCATAGATGATTTTTTAGTGTTTGGTGACTCCTTTCCTAATTGCTTACACCATCTTGCCTTGGTGCTCAAGAGATGCCAAGGGACTAACCTAGTTTTAAACTGGGAAAAGTGTCATTTTATGGTCACCAAAGGGGTAGTCTGATAAACCCCAATTTTGTGATTTATCTTATGCTTAATTTAGGAGATTTTATCAATTTTTCTCACATTTATTCAATGAAATAGCATGGTTTTGTAATTCTCCCTAAATTTGTGCTTAAGTGTGAAAACATGCTTTTTTAGGCCTTAAAATAGCTAAATTTAACTCACTTTAATTCCATTCGATGCCTTGATATATTTGTTAAGTGGTTTCAGGTTTAGAAGGCAAAGATTGGATTGAAGGAATGAAGAAAAAGCATGCAAAGTGGGAGAACTCATGGAGAAATGAAGGAATCGCAAAGCTGTCAAGCCTGACCTCTTCCTACTCAATCAATCATAACTTGAGCTATGGAGGTCCAAATGAGGCGGTTTTAGTTGAGTTGGAAAGCTAACATCCGGGGCTTCAAAATGATATAAAATTTGTCATGGTTTCCTTGCAGTTAGACGACGCACACATGTGCATCACGCGCACGCGTCGCAGGACCAGCGTGGACCATTTTGGGCAAAACGTGGCCAGCAATTTCTGAAGCATTTTGGGCCCAATTCCACTCATTTCTGATGCTATTGAATCCATGGATTGAAGGAGGAATGAACCAAGTAGTCATAGTTTAGTTTTCATCATGTTTTAGGGTAGAATTCCAGAGAGAGAGGCTCTCTCCTCTCTCTAGATTTAAGATAGCAATTAGGGTAAAGTTAGGTTAATCTCCCCCAAATTTCTCTTACAATTATTATTTTGATTTCAATTCTCTTTATATTTTAGTATTCTATTGTCTTAATCTTCTTAGTTCTCTTGTTAATTTCTTACTTTGCTCTCTTTTATGTTGATGAACAATTGTTGGATCTTGATTTCATCTAATGCAATGTTATGTTTCCATGTTTTTTTTATGTTGATCTTGATTGTTATTGTTGATTTCTTGCTTATGTTAGTTATGAATTTCATTAATTCTTACAATTTGTGATGTTTACTTTTATTGCACACTAGGTGTTTGATGGAATGTTTCCTCTAGTTTTTTAGTAGCTTTCTTACTCTTGGCCTAGGCTAAGGGAATTAAGTGACCTTGAGTCATTGGGTCTCATTGAATTGGTGATTTGAGAACCCTTGGTGATCAATTTGATACCCATTGACACTAACCCACTATTAATCTAATTAGTAGATAGGTTAGGACTTATGGATTGATGTTGATCAAGCCATTTGACGTACTTCAAGCCTAGGAGTAGATATTATGTACTTAAGGTTTTTGGAAGTAGACTTAATGGCTTGGTTCCTCATAATTGTCAATATATGGTTTGTAGACAAGGATGATGATCTCAATTACCTATGTCAAGCCAAGAGTTCTTTTTCTTTATTTTATTAGTTCTTGTCATTTACTTTCTTGTCATTTAATTTATTTTCTTGCCCTTTAATCAATCAAACCCTTTAGTTCTTCAAAGCCAATAATTGATCACTTCATTGCAATTCCTTGTGAGACGACTTGAGGTTTAAATACTTCGGTTAATTTTTATTGGGGTTTGTACTTATGACAATCAATATTTTTTATGTGAGAGTTGTTTGTTGGTTTGGAGCTATGCTTGCAATGAAGAAATTCTTTCTATAAGAGAAATTCTAGACCGACACGACAAATTCTTCATTATCATAGTCCTTGGCCACAAAATCTCTAAGAAAGGCATAGAGGTAGATAGAGCCAAGGTGGAAGTGATTGAAAAATTACCCCCACCTTGCAATGTCAAAGCAATTAGGAGTTTCTTGGGACATGCTGGGTTCTATAGAAGGTTCATTAGAGACTTTTCAAAGATTGCCAAACCTTTAAGTAACTTGCTTGTCTCTAATGTACAATTTATCTTTGATAGAGAATGTATGCAAGCTTTTGATAAGCTTAAAAGTAAGCTCTCCTTTGCACCTATTATAGCACCACCTAGTTGGGACTTACCTTTTGAATTGATGTGTGATGCATCAGATTTTGCTATTGGTGCTGTCTTAGGACAAAGGAGAGACAAGCTAGTGCATGTCATCTATTATGCTAGCAAGGTCCTTAATAAAGCCCAAAGGAACTACACCACCACAGAAAAAGAACTCCTTGCTATAGTTTTTGTATTTGATAAATTCAGATCTTACCTTATTGGCTCTAAAGTCAATGTGTTCACTAACCATGCAACTCTTAAATACTTGTTAACCAAGTAAGAATCCAAGCCTATATTGATAAGATGGATCCGATTACTCCAAGAGTTCAACATAGAAATCAAGGATAGAAGTGGAGCAGAGAATAAGGTGTCTGACCACCTATCAAGGATCCCACATGAAGGGATGAAGCACACAGCCCTGGGGTAAATGAAAGCTTCCCAGATGAGCAATTGATGATGATCCAAGAGGCTCCATGGTTCGCAGACATAGCCAACTTCAAGGCCATTGGAGAGCTACCTTCCAACATCAACAAGCACTTGAAAAGGAAGCTCATCAATGATGCCAAGCATTACATTTGGGATGAGCCTTACCTCTTCAAGAGGTGTGCTGATGGGATTTTAAGAAGATGCATCTCTCATGAGGAAGGACAATAAGTCCTTTGACATTGCCATGGATCTATCTATGGAGGAAATTTTAATGGAGAAAGGACTGCAAACAAAGGTGTTGCAGTGTGGATTCTTTTGGCCTACAATATTCAAAGATGCAAAAGAATTTTGACAAGGTGCAATGAGTGTCAAAGAGGTGGCAACTTACCCAAGAAAAATGAAATGCCACAAAGATTCATCATGGAGTTGGAGTTGTTTGATGTTTGGGGGATTGATTTCATGGGACCTTTTCCACCCTCATACTCAAACAATTACATATTGGTGGTTGTGGACTGTGTCTAAATGGGTAGAGGCCATAGCTACATCAATAAATGACAACAAAGTGGTGATCAATTTCTTAAGGAAGAACATATTTAGCCGGTTTGGGGTTCCAAGAGCTCCTATATGTGATGGGGGAACTCACTTTTGCAACAAGCAACTGGAGACACTCCTCCTCAAATATGGTGTTAAGCACAAGGTAGCCACCCCTTACCATCCATAAACCAATGGTCAAGCTGAAATTTTAAATAGAGAGCTCAAGAGAATCCTTGAGAAGATTGTTGGGAACTCAAGAAAAGATTAGTCCAAGAAGCTAGATGATGCATTATGGGCTTATAGAACAGCTTTTAAGACACCTATTGGCATGTCTCCATATCAATTGGTGTTTGGAAAAGCTTGTCATCTACCAGTGGAGCTTGAACATAGAGCATTTTGGGCTCTAAAGATGTTGAACTTTGATAATCAAGCTGCTGGAGAAAGAAGGTTGCTGCAGCTCAATGAGTTAGAAGAATTCAGAACTCAAGCTTATGAAAATGCTAAGATTTACAAAGAGAAAACAAAAAAATGGCATGATCAAAAGCTGGCAAGAAGAGAGTTTGTAGAAGGTCAAAAGGTGCTGTTGTACAACTCAAGACTCAAGTTTTTCCCAGGAAAGCTGAAATCAAGATGGTCTGGACCCTTCACAATCATCAAAGTCTTTCCTTATGGTCATGTGGAGCTCATGGATGAGAAAACTTATAGGACTTTCACTGTCAATGGCCAAAGACTTAAGCACTACTTGGGAGACTCACTAGATGAGCAAAGAGTGAACTATAACCTCAGCTAAAGAGGAAGAATCGTCAAGCTAGTGACGTTAAAGAAGCGCTAGTTAGGAGGAACCCCAACACTCATATCCTTTCAATTTCAAGCTTTAATTGTTGCTTATGTTTAGTCACTTTAGTTGATTGTTTTTTAGTTTCAGTTGTTAGTTATTTAGTTGATAGTTTTTTTTTATTTGAACTTCAAAAAAAATTTTTAGTTGCTGGAAGTGCAACCTTGCATGCTACATTATGTGACGATGTTAATTGGGTTGAGAAGCTGGCTGAAGAACTAAGTTTGGTGTGGCCACCATCATGAGCAATTCAGTCGTGCGTCCACATTAAACCCACTAATTTGGACACCCAGCACAAGAAGGAGCCTCCAAAAAGAAGGATGGTGATGATTCATCCAAGAAGAAGGGGAAGGGGCCTATGCATTGAAGTTGCACCATAATGAGCAAAGGTTGTTGAGTCCCATGGTTAAAATCTATTTTCTAATTTGATGCTTAAGTAGTTTATTTTGATATGCTAGTTGTTGTTTTCTTTATAAGTTTTAGAGTCCTTCTATGAGTCCTTTAATTTCCAGTTTTTATTTTGAGAAAGAAAATGTCTTTTGTTAAGTTTTCACTGCATCAATAAGATTAGTTTGTTCCCACAAAGAATTAATGATGAGTTGTTGCAAAATAGGAATAAGAGACTAAGACCCAAGTGAGCTGGATTCAAAATAAGAAGATGAGAAACAAGTATAAAATCATGAATTGAAGTTTGGAAGTGAGTAATTTATAATAAAACAACAAGATCTAGGGGACATAATAAGTAGATGCTAAGGATGACCCTTGAATATCAATAGAACCGAGAAGTAGAAAGCAAGACCCAAGGCTCTGAGCATCAACTACTAGGATAAAAGAAAGAAACAAATAGCTCAAAGAGCCAAGATCCTAGTAGATACTTGTGGTGAAGATGTGTTAAGAAGAGAGACCTGAGCAAGTAGATTCTTAGGGGTGTTTCAACACCTAGTACCCTAAAACCAACTGGTTTGGGAGTGCTAATTGAAAGCTTAACCTAAAGGGTCGTCTTGAGACAAAACACTTGGAGTCGTGGTCAATCAAGGAAACAAAAGAAGAATGAAAAGAAAAGAACAATCAAAAGAAAAATAACAAATATTACTACTTCAAGGTGACAATCAATAGAAAGGGCTCTAAAAGCAAGCACTTAAAAGGGTCCTCAAAGATTTGAGAATTCATTGTGATATGAAAGCAATAACAAAGTTCATACATGATTTGATACTTAGCCTCTATCTTTGATTGTGAATACATTCTCTTAAGGGTCAAGTTTTAATCAATTAGAACAATTCACATTAATTTGCTTAGGGAAAAGCAAAATTTAAGTTTGGTGTTGTGATGACTTACATCATCTACCTCTTTCTCTTATCTAAAAGGATCATAGAATTGGTAAAATCTTATTCAAGTGATGCAATTATATGAACTATATGATGAATTTATGGGACACTTCTTTGAAATGAGTCTTTCTTGAATTTCAGGTGAAAAGAGCAACAAAGGATGAAAAAAGCAAGAAAAAGGAGTTTCCATGGGTGTGGCACACCAAAGCAGGGGAGCTTTGGATACAGGGGAGCAACTTTGGCACTGTGCTTTGCACAACAATGCCAGGCAGCATCAGGAGAGCGCTACATTCTACCCAAAAGCGCTCCATAGTCTAGGACATCGCCTTTGGCGCTACGTTTATTCAAGAGCACTATGCATTCCCCAGGAGAGTGCCTTTGGCGCTACGCTTTAGCACTGCACTATAGCAAGAAGAGCGCCTTTAGTGCTACGTTTTTACTAAGAGCGCCTGCGATAGCGGAGTGGGAAAATTTGGCCGGTGACGCGTACACGTGGGTGACGCGTACGCGTGAGAATGACATTTTTGAAGGATCACGCGCACGTGTGGGTGATGCGCACGCGTGGGTGACGCGTACGCGTGAAAGTGCTATTTTTGAAGACCACCCGTGGTGAACGAAATTGTGATCACACTTTTCACAACTCCGCACAACTAACCAGCAAGTGCACTGGGTCGTCCAAGTAATACCTTACGTGAGTAAGGGTCGATACCACGGAGATTGTCGGCTTGAAGCAAGCTATGGTCATCTTGTAAATCTTAGTTAGGCGGATTCAAATGGTTATGAGGTTTTGATAATTAAAAGATAAATAAAACATAAAATAAAATAAGATACTTATGTAATTCATTGGTGGGAATTTCAGATAAGCGTTTGGAGATGCTTTCTTGCTTCTGAACCTCTGCTTTCCTGCTGTCTTCTTCCAACCATGCGTGCTCCCTTCCATGGCAAGCTGTATGATCCTCTCGGATGAAAAATACCAGGTACGATTTCTGCACGGCTAATCAACTGTCGGATTTCTCGTCTCGGATGAAAAATACCAGGTACAGCTACCGCACGGCTAATCATCTGTCGGTTCTCACTAGCATCGGAATAGGATCTCTCTATCTTTTTGCACACTGTCACTGTGCCCAATATTCGTAATTTTGAAGCTTGTCACAGTCATCCCTTCCCAGATCCTACACGGAATACCACAGACAAGGTCTAGACTTTCCGGATCTCAGGAATGCTGCCAATTGGTTCTAGCCTATACCACGAAGGTTCTAATCTCCCAGACTCGGTCCGTTGATTAGAGACCCAAGAGAATATACTCCGGCTGTCGTCCAATGACTACGTTGAACATCATGTAGACCGCTTGTGGTTGTTAGGCACGCGGATCTTGGCTAAGCGAGTAACGAAGATAGTGGGTGATTGTCACGGGTCACCCCTTCATTCTGACTTAATTGAATTAAGTACGAGAGTATATCTTGGAGAAGAAGTAAGCGTGAATTGAAGGAGAAACAATAGTACTTGCATTAATTTATGAAGAACAGTAGAGCTCCGCACCTTAATCTATGAGGTGTAGAAACTCCACCGTAGAAAATACATAAGAGAAAAAGATCTAGGCATGGCCGAATGGCCAGCCTCCCAAATGTGAAAAATGGAATAATCTCCTAATATAATAGTAAAAAGTGCTATTTATACTAAACTAGTTAATAGGGATTACAGAAAATAAGTAACTAAGTGCAGATAGTTCAGAAATCCACTTTCGGGGCCCACTTAGTGTGTGCTTGGGCTGAGCATTGAAGCTTTCACGTGCATAGGCCATTCTTGGAGTTAAATGCCAGATTGGGTGCCAGTTTGGACGTTTAACTCCAGTTCTGGTGCCAGTTCTGTCGTTTTACTCCAGAAAAAGGGTCTTTGGTGGGCGTTTAGACGCCAGTTTGGGCCATCAAATATCGGGAAAAGTATAGACTATTATACATTGCTGGAAAGCCCAAGATGTCTACTTTCTAAAGCAATTGAGAGCTTGCTAATTGGGCTTCTATAGCTCCAGAAAATCTATTTCGAGTGCAGGAGGGTTAGAATCCAACAGCATCTGCAGTCCTTTTTCAGCCAGAAAAAACCTGAAATCACAGAAAAACACACAAACTCATAGTAAAGTCCAGAAATGTGATTTTTTCATGAAAACTAATAAAAATATAATAAAAAGTGACTAAAACATACTAAAAACTATGTAAAAACAGTGCCAAAAAGGGTATAAATTATTCGCTCATCACAACACCAAACTTAAATTGTTACTTGTCCCTAAGCAACTAAAAACAAAATAGGATAAAAAGAAGAGAATATACAATGAATTCCAAAAATATCAATGAAGATTAGTTTTAATTAGATGAGCGGGACTAGTAGCTTTTTGCTTCTGAACAGTTTTGGCATCTCACTTTATTCTTTGAAGTTCAGAATGATTGGCATCCATAGGAACTCAGAATTCAGATAGTGTTATTGATTCTCTTAGTTCAGTATGTTGATTCTTGAACACAGCTACTTTATGAGTCTTGGCCGTGACCCTAAGCATTTTGTTTTCCAGTATTACCACTGGATACATAAATGCCATAGACACATAACTGGGTGAACCTTTTCAGATTGTGACTCAGCTTTGCTAGAGTCCCAAGTTAGAGGTGCCCAGAGCTCTTAAGCACACTCTTTTTGCTTTGGACCACGACTTTAACCGCTCAGTCTCAAGCTTTTCACTTCACACCTTCACGCCACAAGCACATGGTTAGGGACAGCTTGGTTTAGCCGCTTAGGCTAGGATTTAACTAATGGAGTTCTTGAGCTCCTTTATGTCTCTTTGATAAATCTCATTTTTAGGGTTTATCTTGTGCTCAATTGAGTAGATTTTATCAATCTTTCATACATTTATTCATACAAAATGCATGGTTTTACAATTTCCTTCTTGATTTTGTGCTATGATTGAAAACTTGTTTCCTTGGTCTTAAATTTATTATGTTTAATCCCCTCTTATTACCATTCGATGCCTTGAATGTGTGTTAAGTGTTTTCAGGGTTTATAGGGCAGAAATGGCTTAGAGGATGGAAAGGAAGCATGCAAAAGTGGAACGAATACAAGAAACTGAAGGAACTGCTAAAGCTGTCCAGCCTGACCTCTTGGTACAAAATTGATCATAACTTGAGCTACAGAGATCCAAATGAGGCGGTTCTAGTTGCGTTGGAAAGCTAACATCTGGGTCTTCGCAATGATATATAATTTGCCATAGCTTCCCTGAAGATAGATGACGCGCACGTGTGGATCACGCACACGCATGACCTGGCAAAAATCCAATCCATGCCCACGCGCGGACAACGCTCACGCGTGACTTTGCCGCGTGCTAGACGTATCGGAAATTGATGGGGGCAATTTCTGGGCTGTTTTTGACCCAGTTTTTGGCCCAAAAAACACAGATTAGAGGATATAAAGTGGGAGAATCAATCCATTCATTAAAACAACATTCATTATTCACAATTTTAGGTTTTAAATGTAGTTTTAGAGAGAGAGAGAGGGGCTCTCTCCTCTCTTTTAGGTTTTAGGATTAGGATTTCTCTTAGTTTTAGGATTGCTTCTTCTCAATTTCAGGTTCAATGTTCTTTTAATTTAGTTTCTCCTCTACTTTTATTTATTCTAGTGCTTTCACATGTTAATTACGTATGTTGCCAAATTGGCTTATGAACTCTTCATGTTAGATTTTAATTTCTATTTAATGCAATTTGAGGTATTTCAGATTTATGATTACTTTCTTCTGTTTATAATATAAATAATTTAGATTTTTCTCCCTTTGCTTTGGTTGAGTAATTGGTGACACATGAGTTATCAAACTCAGCTGTTGATTGAAAATTGGAATTTGCTGATTGATTTGGATCCCTCTAAAGCTAGTCTTTCCATAGGAGTTGACTAGGACTTGAGGAATCAAGTTTATTAGTCTACTTGAATTTCCTTTATTTAGTAAGGGTTAACTAAGTGGGAGCAATAAACAATTCTCATCACACCTGATAAGGATAACTAGGATGGGATTTCCAGTTGTCATACCTTGCCAAGAGTTTTCTTAATTATTAATTTATTTTTATTGTCATTTAAATTACTTGTTCCTTATTTCAAAAACCCAAAATTATACCTTTTCCATAACCAATAATAAATCATACTTCCCTGCAATTCCTTGAGAAGACGACCCGAGGTTTAAATACTTCGGTTATAAATTTTATTGGGTTTTGTTAATTGTGACAACCAAACTTTTGTACGAAAGGATTCTTTGTTGGTTTAGAAGCTATACCTACAACGTGATTATTTTTATAAAATTCTTTACTAGCAGAAAATCCGTTCGTCAAAATGGCGCCATTGCCGGGGAATTGTAAACGTGTGCCTTATTATTGGTTATTGTAAATATTTTATTTTGCTTGTTTATTTGTTTTTATTTATTTTTGTTTTTAATTTTTATTATCTACTATGAGTTCTCACCCCCGTCGCTTTGAGTTTGGTTCTAATGTTGTTGAAAGGAATGGAAGCTATAATAGGAGCATGCATCAAGGTCGAAACAATCACAGATGGAAGGAGCCACGAGGATCTGATCAACCCTTTCGGCAACAACACCTTCCAAGATACCATGGACAATGACCATCCTACAATGCATGCCAAGACAATAGTTATGGTGGACCCTTTCGTGACAAACCACCTCCACCAAATTACTATGGTCAAGAGCCATTCCGAGGTGCGTACCAAGATGATAGATATGGAGGACCCCCTTGTAGTTACCAACAAGCCCCATCATATGCCAATGAACCACCTCCTCAACATAGCTTCGAACCACCATACTCACAAGCCACCTACAACCATTCACCTCCATATGATCCTAACCCTTACCCACCCCAATTCCAATCTAATTACCCCCAAGAATCACCACTTTCATATGCACCATGTCCATATCCATCGACCCAAAAATCACAGGCTCACCTCAAGGAAACAGTAGATCAATTCCATGCAACTGTTAATCAATTGGAGCAAGCGATAAATCGATTAGCCCCCAGCATGAAGGAGACACTAGAAACTCCAGTGGACAGTGAGCAGCATGACTTTGTATTGGAACAATTGGAGGAAGCCGTAATCGTTAAAGAGGAAGAAGTGGTCGAAGACTTAGGAGATGCGGAACGTCCATAGGAAAGCCCAGTCATAGAGCCCCCTTCTAAGGAGTTTGAATTTGTTGTTGAGGAGGGTGTACAACCTCCAAGACATATCATGGTTTAAGACTTTGAAGGGGATGATCAAGAGATGGATTCAATCATTGATGAATTCTTATCTACAATTGAACCCTCTCCCATTAGACTAGACATGGAGATCAAAGAAGAAGAAGCACAACCTCCCATGCTCTTGGTGAACAATGAAGAAGAGATCAAATTGGAAGAAGGCAACCAAGAGGAAGAGGTTGAAATTGAAGAAGCTTGCAAGGAGGTGGAAGTTGTCAAGGAAGAGCTCAAGAGAATGGAGCTGGAAATCACCTTGCCAAAGTTGTTGGAGACCTCTCCCCCAAAGCCATCACCGTCCATTCCTTCATTCAAGTGGGTAAATCTTTCATCTCTAAGCTTAATTAGCCCACTTGAATATGCTTTGCTTGAGATGGATAGGCAACTTAGAGCTCTTTGTGGCTATAAGAGTAAGAGGGAGATGGTTAGTGGCAAGAGTTGTCATGTAAGGTTCAATATGTTTGCATGCTCCAAATTGAAGTATAAGGGTTGGTATAATTCTCAATTGAATGGGTCTAGAAAATTGTTTGGATGACTCCGTGAGAATTCTGACTGTTCACCACCCAAGTGGAAAAATGATGATCAACAAGAAGACGGGTGCAAAAGCAAGGTTTGGGACCCCAGAATTCATTCTGGCAATCAACACTCTTGGGGCCTTGTCACTTGCTTTAACTTGCTTGAAGGATTTATGCAACTAGTGTAGGATCCCGGAGGATATTGGAATTGCAAACATTGGTGGGGATTCCTGGATGAGTTCAAGCACATGCCACCATAACAAGGAGCTCACCAAATGTCCAACTTAAGGACTTTAACTAAAAGTGCTAGGTAGGAGACAACCCACCAAGGTATTATCTTCTATTTTTATCCTTAGTTTTATTTTATTATGTTATTATTCTTAGTTTTATTTTGTTTTGTTTTATTCTTAGTTTTATTTTATTCTTTTTTCTTAGTGTTCATTCATAATGTCTGCATCAGCATCTGCATTCTGCATTCTGCATTTTTTTTCAAAAAAAAGGGGGGGTAAACCACACGAGCGCGCAGGCCACGCGTGGGCGTCGATAGCACTTTTTGCTATCCCATCCAACGAATAGAAAGTTGTGATGGAATCGTGCGGCTGGTGTGCTCTGCGCACAATTCGACCCACGCGTACGCGTCAAGCACGTGCACGCGTGGATAGGGAAATCGGCGTAAATAGGTGCTAACCTGAGAGTTGTGCTGCCCTCGTGCTGGAATGGTGCTATAGGCACAAAATGACCCACGCGTACGCATCCCTGACGCGTGCGCGTCCTTTTGCTTCCAGACCATCCACGCGTACGCGTGGGCGACGCTTACGCGTCGCATGACTATTTCTGTTTTCACGCGTGAGCGTGATACCCGTGTGCGTGTCGCGTCCCATTTTAATTTCCTTCTCCTTTCTTCTCTCTTTTCCACTTCTTTCCTCCTCCTTTCTTACTTTCTTTTTCTTCATCTTTTTAACTTCTCATCCTTTTTTTCTTTCATTCTATTTTACTTAAATTATCTGCATACTTTCATTCATTGCAATTTAATTTTGTGCATATTTTTTTTCTTTTCTAAATTTATTATTTTTCCGTTGGTGTTAAATTTTCTTATTTAACTGTTGCATCTTCTCTTGAATTATCCTGGTACTTCATGACTTGTTTTATTTTGATTGGGCAGTATTATTTAAATCAATGCTAATCTTTTATGATACTTGTACTCCTCTTGCATTGATATGAACTTATACTGTCTTTCATTACCCACACTCCTCCCCTTTGTTGCAAATTTTGCACCACTGGTATGCCATGTGCTTCTATTATTTTCTCACTTGCATGTTATAGCTACCATGTAATTGAGACCCCCATTATTTGGCATTAACCCACCCATACTTTATTTATTTTCTTCTCTTTATTCCTGGGTTACTTTTCTTCTTTTTCCTCTTCTTTCAGGATGGCCACCGAGGAAGGAAAACGGAAAACCTTTACATGGGCAACAAACAAGTTCCATCTGCACAATCTTTGGAGAAAAGCATCAGTTGGAACAACCCGTCCACTAGCACATCTCAGCATGCATCGAGGACGGTGCAATCTTTAAGTGTGGGGAGGTCGATACCGGCTTCTGCGGGTTAGTACTTCCTGTCTCAACACCAATGTTTTATTTTCTTTGTTAGTCCATTGTTGCATTTGCATGTTTGATTGCATGATTGTTTGATTTTGTGCATATTTTACCACTACTTGGTTTAAGTAATATTTTCTTTTTCAAGAAACTTTTTAGAGTATTTCACTAATTTAAATTAAAACTTTTTATTAAACTTGCTTGAAGAACTTTTATATTGGAACATGGTTTAGAGCTCAAACACACAAAACCTGTGAGATTTTGAGCCTATTTGATTGGTTGCATTTTATCAACCAATATTTTATTTTTGGTGTGTGTTGTTCTCTCTAAAATTATGATTTTTGTCTTGCTTAATTCTATATTTCCATGGTTTGATGTATGCATGCACTTATATGATTGAGGCCTTTGTTTCACTAAGCTTACATACCCACATAGCCTTACCCTTTCATTATCCTTTGTAAACCAATGTTGAGCCTATTTTACCCTTTTGTTTTTTACTTTAGCTCATCACTAACTCTAAGCGTAAAACAATAATGTCCTTAATTTGAATCCTTAGTTAGCTTAGACTAGTGAGAGTGTTCATGATTTAAGTATGGGGAAGTTGGGTTTGAAAACATTTGGTTTAAGAACTGGGTGTTATATATCTTTATGAAAATGTGAAAGAAATGTTTAGGACATGATTCATGCATCCAATAATTTAATCATATGCATTGAGAAAAAAAATAAAAAGAAAAAATATATATATATAAAAGAAAAAAATAAATAAATAAAGGAAAAAAAGAAGAAAAGAAAAAGAGCAAACAATAAAAAAGGGACAAAATGCCCCAAAGTAAATGGTGAAAGCAATGCATATGTACTGTACTCGAATTAGGATGCATGAATATGTGGAAAACATGGTTAATGGGTAGTTAGGCTTTATATTATGATTACATGGATTGTCCTAAGTTAGGTGAGAAGTTTAGGTTAATTAAGGATTCAGATTTTAGTCCACTTGACCAAATACAATCCTACCTTGACCCAAACCCCATTACAACCCTTAAAAGACCTCTTGATATGTGTATTTGTGCATCAAATTTCTATTGATTGGTAGAAGAAGAGCAAGCCTTAGAAAGTAAGGTTAGTAGAGAATTAAGAGAATCGAACCTTAAACACATGAGTGATTAGAGTGTATACACTTGCAGTGAGGGTTTGATGCTCGATTCTTTATTCCTGGCTTTCATGAGCTATCTTCTTCTTGCAAGTCTATTTGTACTTCATTTTTATAATTTGAATTAGTGAAACCAGTTCGTATTTATTCTTAAAAGATTTGTTTACTTTTAACCAAGTAAGAAAAAGCATTCTGCATGTAGTTGCATTCATATAGATAGGTTGCATTTCATACATTCTACCATTCCTCTTTACTTCTTTATAGCTTCTCTTGAGCTTAGCATGAGGACATGCTAATGTTTAAGTCTGGAGAGGTTGATAAACCCCATTTTTAGGGTTTATCTTGTGCTCAATTGAGTGGATCTTATCAATCTTTCATACACTTATTCATACAAAATGCATGGTATTACAATTTTCTTCCTGATTTTGTGCTATGATTGAAAACATGTTTCTTTGGTCTTAAATTTATTATGTTTAATCTCCTCTTATTACCATTCGATGCCTTGATATGTGTGTTAAGTGTTTTCAGGGTTTATAGGGCAGGAATGGCTTAGAGGATGGAAAGGAAGCATGCAAAAGTGGAAGGAATACAAGAAACTGAAGGAACTGCTAAAGCTGTCCAGCCTGACCTCTAGGTACTAAATCGATCATAACTTCAGCTACAGAGGTCCAAATGAGGCGGTTCTAGTTGTGTTGGAAAGCTAACATCCGGGGCTTCACAACCATATATAATTTGTCATAGCTGCCTCGAAGATAGATGACGCGCACGCGTAGATCACGCACACGCGTGACCTGGCAAAAATCCAATCCACGCCCACGCGTGGATGATGCTCACGCGTGACTTTGTCGCGTGCTGGACGTATCAGAAATCACTGGGGCGATTTCTGGACTGTTTATGACCCAGTTTTCAGCCCAAAAAACACAGATTAGAGGCTATAAAGTGGGAAAATCAATCCATTCATTAAAACAACATTCATTATTCACAATTTTATGTTTTAAATGTAGTTTTAGAGAGAGAGGGGCTCTCTCCGCTCTCTTAGGTTTTAGGATTAGGATTTCTCTTAGTTTTAGGATTGCTTTTTCTCAATTCCAGGTTCAATGTTCTTTTAATTTAGTTTCTCATCTACTTTTATTTATTCTAGTGCTTTCACTTATTAATTACTTATGTTGCTAAATTGGCTTATGAACTCTTCATCTTAGATTTTAATTTCTATTTAATGTAATTTGAGGTATTTTAGATTTATGATTGCTTTCTTCTGTTTATGATATAAATAATTTAGATTTTTCCCCCTTTGCTTTGGTTGAGTAATTGGTGACACTTGAGTTATCAAACTCAGCTGTTGATTGAAAATTAGAATTTGCTGATTGATTTGGATCCCTCTAAAGCTAGTCTTTCCATAGGAGTTGACTAGGACTTGAGGAATCAAGTTGATTAGTCCACTTGACTTTCCTTTATTTAGTAAGGGTTAACTAAGTGGGAGCAATAAACAATTCTCATCACACCTGATAAGGATAACTAGGATGGGATTTCCAGTTCTCATACCTTGCCAAGGGTTTTCTTAATTATTAATTTATTTTTCTTGTCATTTAAATTACTTGTTCCTTATTTCAAAAACCCAAAATTATACCTTTTCCATAACCAATAGTAAATCATACTTCCCTACAATTCCTTGAGAAGACGACCCGAGGTTTAAATACTTCGGTTATAAATTTTATTGGGTTTTGTTAATTGTGACAACCAAACTTTTGTACGAAAGGATTCTTTGTTGGTTTAGAAGCTATACCTACAATGTGATTATTTTTATAAAATTCTTTACTAGCAGAAAATCTGTTCGTCACTCTTCCTTGCCTTTGTTGAGGTCCATGAGTGGGCTCTCTTGTTTGCTCCATCCTCTTTCTAGTGATGGGCTTTTGAGATAAATTTCTTCATCTCCCATGACTCGAAGTTGGAAGCAACTGCCTTCCCTTTCCTCTTCCTAGAGATTTCTCCGGCCTTAGGTGCCATTAGTGATTATGGAAAGTAAAAGCAAAGCTTTTTCCACACCAAACTTAAAAGCTTTGCTCGTCTTCGAGAAAAATAAGATAGAAGGAAGTAGAAGAAGAATGATGCAATTAATTTTGAAAACTTATTACTTTATGCAAGAAAAATTTAAAAAGAGTTGAAAAGAATTTGAAAAGAAATGTAAGTTTTGAAAATGTTTTGGAAGGAATTGAAAAGAATTGAGAAAGAATTAAAAAGAATTGGAAAGATTATTAATTTTTGAAAGTAGAAATTAAAAGATGAACATTTAAAATATGTTTGATGCAAAAAATTATGAATTGAAACATGAAAAATTGAAAAAAATCGAATTGGAAACAAAATTACCTCCCTTGTGTCATCCTGGCGTTAAACGCCCAGAATGCTATCCATTTTGGCGTTTAACGCCCACTTGACTACCTATTTGGGCGTTTAACGCCCAGCCAGATACCCTGGCTGGCGTTAAACACCAGGATTCCTTCTTTACTGGGTGTTTTTCTGAACGCCCAGAATGCTGCCTGCATGGGCGTTAAACGCCCATTCTGCTATCCTTATTGGCATTTAAACGCTAGTAAGCATGTCCTCCAGGATGTACTATTTTTGATACTGTTTTTTATTCTGCCTTACTTTTGTAGCTGTTTTTGTGACTCCACATGATCATCTACCTAAAGAAAACATAACATGACAATGGAAAACAAATGTCTATAAAGATAAATATAATTAAATAACATTGGGTTGCCTCCCAATAAGCGCTTCTTTAATGTCAATAGCTTGACAGTGAGCTCTTAGAGAGCTTCACAAAGACTCAGAGCTTAATGGTTGTCTCCTAACACCAAACTTAGAAGTTGAGTGTGGGGGTTCTGCTTGACTCTGTATTGAGAGAAGCTTTTCATGCTTCCTTCCATAGTTACAGAAGAAGATCCTTGAGCCTTAAAAACGTACAAGGTAGTCCTCATTCAATTGAAGGACTAACTCTCCTTTGTCCACATCATTCACAGCTCTTGCTGTGGCTAGGAAGGGTCTTCCAAGGATAATGGATTCATCTTCATCCTTCTATTGTCTAGGATTATGAAATCAGCAAGGAAGTACAGGCCTTCAACAATCACTAAGACATCCTCTACAAGTCCATAAGCCTGTTTCATTGATTTGTCTGCCATCTCTAGTGAGATTCTTGCAGCTTGTACCTCAAAGATCCCTAATTTCTCCATTACAGAGAGTGGCATGAGGTTTTTCCTGACCCCAGGTCACACAGAGCCTTCTCAAAGGTCATGGTGCCTATGGTACAAGGTATTAAAAACTTTTCAGGATCTGGTTTCTTCTGAGGTAATTTCAGTTGAACCAAGGCATTCAATTCATTGATGAGCAATAGAGGTTCATCCTCCCAAGTCTCATTACCAAATAACTTTGCATTCAGCTTCATGATTTCTCCTAGATACTTAGCAACTTGCTCTTCAATAATATCTTCATCCTCTTCAGAGGAAGAATACTCATCAGAGCTCATGAATGGCAACAGTAAGTTCAGTGGAATCTCTATGGCCTCTGTATGAGCCTCAGATTCCTTTGGTTCCTTATTAGGGAACTCCTTAGTGGTCAGTGGACGTCCATTGAGGTCTTCCTCACTGGAAATCACTGCCTCTTCCTCCTCTATAGGTTCGGCCACTTTGGGTATATTGATGTCCTTGCACTCTCTCTTTAGATTCTCTTCTGTATTGCTTGGGAGAGTACTAGGAGGGATTTCAGTAACTCTTTTACTCAGCTGACCCATTTGTGCCTCCAAATTTCTGATGGAGGACCTTCTTTCAGTCATGAAACTGAGAGTGGTCTTAGATAGATCAGAGATTATGGTTGCTAAGTCAGAGAGGCTCTGATTAGAATTCTCTGTCAGTTGCTGAGAAGATGATGGAAAAGGCTTGCTATTGCCAAACCTATTTCTCCCACCATTATTATTATTGAAGCCTTGATTAGGCTTCTGCTGATCCTTCCATGAGAAATTAGGATGATTCCTCCATGAAGGATTGTAAGTGTTTCCATAGGATTCCCCCATGTAATTCACCTCTTCCATTCCAGGATTCTCAGGGTCATAAGCTTCTCCTTCAGAGGAGGCTTCTTTAGTACTGCCGGATGCAGCTTGCATTCCAGTCAGATTCTGAGAAATCATATTGACTTGCTGAGTCAATATTTTGTTCTGAGCCAATATGGCATTCAGAGTATCAATCTCAAGAACTCCTTTCTTCTGAGTCATCCCATTATTCACAGGATTTCTTTCAGAAGTATACATGAACTGGTTATTTGCAACCATTTCAATGAGTTCCTGGGCTTCTGCAGGCGTTTTCTTCAGATGAAGAGATCCACCAGCAGAGTGGTCCAATGACATCTAGGACAAAAGTTCTTGGCAATTCTTAATCCATTGAACTCCCATGGCTTCTGAGCGACTCAACGAAGGAGAAAAGTTCCCTTGAGGATTTCGAAAACTTTGACCTTCCTGCCTTCGAGAAGGCTGCCTTTGATGAATTTGTTCTTTCTTTTGAGCCAACTCTTTCTTCATTCATTCTTTCTTGAAAATCGCTGCAGCTTCAGCGTCGAACAACATTACATCGAGGACATAAAGAAACATCTTGATCTTTTAATTTCTGTTGCTTCAAGAATTCTAGCAATCCTTCAGCCACACCAGGATACACTGTACGCACACTGGTTTCGAAGTCTCATAAAGCAGAATCGAATTCATAGGAGTTAAAGCCAGCCATATTGACCCCCCATAAAGTGAGGCTCAGCAAAGTTTGCTCTAACGTCAAAGGGATTAATATCAACCATCATATCTTTTTTACCATCATCAAACTTCAATATTCCTTCCTTAATTGCTTCTTGAATCAAGTCTCTGAAAAGGACACAACTATTAGTTAAATGGCTAGTTGCTTGATGAAATTTACAATAAGGCTTTCCTTTCAAATCTTTTATCGAAAGCAATGTCTTGCCCATAGTTGTTAGAACCGAAACAGTGATCGAACCGGTAAAATCAAAGATTGCTATATGTATTATAATTTGTATATATATTGATAAGAAGCATTGAAGCTTGGGTGGTCAATAATCCATATTGCATTCTTGGAGGAAGGGGTTTGAACCCTATGTGAAGCATTTTGGGTAAATTTTTCAAAACTCACAGGCTTTGATACTTGGCAGCACTGGAGTACATGGAGCACGGTAGACTTGCAGAATGCTGGTGCATCGTAGATTCCCCTTCAACTATGACCCGAGAGGTTCGATCCGGTCCGATTTTCATAGAATTTGATCGGTTTTTGCCGGTTCACTCTGGATTTGACCGGTTCATGCCGGTTTTCTACCTTAAGCGGTCCTAACCTTGGACTGGACCGGTGTTAGGTCCGATTTACCGATTTTTCGATGGAATCGGCCGATCCGGTCCAGTTTTAATAACTATGGTCTTGCCTTCTGAAAAAACCAATTGTTTATCTTTAAACAACACATCAAATATTTGTTTCAATTTTGAAATATCGAAACTATGATTTTTTCCACTCTTATATTTTGAATCATTAGATTTTTCAACATTTGCAATTTTCTTAAGTAAAGAACAAACATAAGGTGGACCTTTCTTTAATTTAGTCAAATCAACTTTAGGAAATTCAACATCAGACTCTTCACTCGAAGAACCCATTTTCACATACGACACCTTTTCTTTTCAAGCAAGAAATTTACTATTATACTTTTTCTTATTTCTAAGCTTTTCTTTTACTTTCTGTAGAATATCTACTTGACAAACCCTTCTAGTCAAATGACTAATCAGGTACATGTACATTAAGACCAAAACAAGAAGTCAACAATACCCAATGAAATAAACATCATGAAACATGTAAAACTCAAATTGAATTAAAGGAAAATTAAAGGTAACAAGAGAGTTCATAAAGTAAAATAGACAATATAGAGAAATTAACAAGAGAAACTAAGCCAATTGAGACAATAGAACAAGAAAATGTAAAGAGAACCAACAAGAACAAGAATTAAAATCTATATCTAAGAGAACTTAACCAAAAACTATTCCAAATTCTAGAGAGAAGAGAGAGCTTCTCTCTCTAGAATTCTATCCCAAAATATACTAAAAGCCTATCCTAATTACTGTCCTCTCATCCTTCCTTGAGAATTGCATCAAATACTTCAGAAATGAGTTGGATTGGGCGCAAAATTAGCGTGAAATCATGACCCACGTGTTTACTTAAGTAAGCTACGTGTTGGCAGTCATGCGTACGCATGAGGAATGCGTATGCGCAAATTGGTAAAATTCCAGGTCATGCGTATGCATAAGGCATGCGTACGCGTAACTGGACAGATTTTCAAAACTTCATTTCTTCATGAATTCTCCATTTTTACATGCTTTTTCTTCACTTCTTCAAGCCATCCTTACCTTCTAAGCCTAAAATCACTCAACAAATACATCAAGGCATAGAATAGAATTAAAGTGAATAAAATTTAGCAATTTAGGAGCCTAAAAAGCATATTTTTAACTATTAAGCATAATTAGAAGAAATTTAAAAAACCATGCTATTTCAGTGAATAAATGTAAGATAAGTTGATAAAATTTACTCATTTCAATACAAAATTTTCCATAAACTAGTAGGTTATCAACCTCCCGATACTTAAACAATAGCATATCCTCATCCTAAATATCAAGAAATAAATAAGAAAAGGGCTATGAATTTTATTCAATGCAAACTATCTATATTCAATCTATCCAAATGCATGCAACTACTTGGTCAAAATAAATCAATTTTCAAGAATACTGATGATTTACATCATCTACCTCTTTCTCTTATCTAAAAGGATCATAGAATTGGTAAAATCTCATTCAAGTGAAGCAATCATATGAACTATATGAAGAATTTATGGGACATTTCTTTGAAATGAGTCTTTCCTAAATTTCAGGTGAAAAGAGCAACAAAGGATGAAAAAACAAAGAAAAAGGAGTTTCCATGGGTATGGCACTCCAAAGCAGGGGAGCCTTGGATACAGGGGAGCACCTTTGGCGTTGCGCTTTGCACAACGCCAGGCAGCATCAGGAGAGCGCTACATTCTCCCCAAGAGCGCTCCACAGCTTAGGACAGTGTCTTTGGCGCTACGTTTATTCAAGAGCGCTATGCATCCCCCAGGAGAGTGCCTTTGGTGCTACGCTTCCTTCAACAGCGCTGCACTATAGCCAGAAGAGCGCCTTTGGTGCTACGTTTTTACCAAGAGCGCCTGTGATAGAGAAGTGGGAAAATTTGGCCGGTGACGGGTACGTATGGGTGACGCGTACGCGTGGGTGATGTGTACGCGTTAGAGTGACATTTTTGAAGGGTCACGTACACGCGTGGGTGACACGTACGCATGAAAAAGTGCCTTTAGCGCTAACGCTATGCTTTTCCCAAAAGCGCTGAAGATGACGCGCACGCATGGGTGACGCGTATGCGTGAGTGCACGAATGCTACGCTTTCCTGAAAAACGCTATGCCAGCCTGGGAGCAGAATATTCTATACTAACTGAAAGTGTGAAAAGCCCACTTTGAGAGACTTGCAAGTACACCTGAGAAGTTAGTAAACTTTGTATAAATAGCTGGTATCTTGAATCCAAAAAGGGGAATTCTGGCTCGGACTCTTTTTAGAATTTTTAAACTTTTGCACTTTAGAATTTTTACTTTTCTTTTACTTTGGTACTTAGTTAAATTTGCAGTTTGGAAGTTCTGTTTGTACTGGAAGCTATGAGTAGCTAACTTTCCTCTCATTGGGGGAGGGAGCTCTATTGTACTTGATGGATTAATTGATAGTGAATTTCTTCTTCTCTTCATATTCTCTTTGATTTGCTAGAAGAAATTTCATTCTTCATGCTTAGTATTCAATCATCTTGGAAAAGAGGTTGAATGCAAATTGGGTTTCATGGGAGCCTTGGAAAAGGAAACTTGAAACCATGCTTGAAATCCCTTCTCACATTGAGTAAATCTAGATTTTGGGATTGGATATGGTGACATGAAATCTACCCAAATATTTGGATCTATGAGGATGTATGGTAAAATCAAGGACCAAGCTTATCTCTTTTCATGAGCAATTAGACCAAGGAATTGGTTGATTATCAAGAATTGAGAGATTGAATCACCAAGGAATTGGGGTTCAATCAGTCATGATTGCCAAGAGGTCAATGAGTTGCATGATTGAAGATGAGATGATCTGAATTTAATCCAAAGAGAGCAATATCTCCCAATCCCAATGAATCTTCCCTATTCTAATCTTTCCTATTATTTATAGCTTTCTTTAATTTCTGCTATTAACCCATTCCCATTTACAATTCAGTCATTTATGTTTCTACAATTTACTTCCATGCTCTTTACAATTCTTCACTTTATTGCTTTCCTTTATCTTTAAGTCATTTACAATTCTGTCATTTAGAATCCTGCACACAACAATTACTCTTGATTAGCTTGACTAAATCACCCAGTAACTAAAGTTGTTCAATCAATCAATCTCTGTGGGATTCGATCTCACTCATTGTGAGTTATTACTTGACGACAATTTGGTATACTTGACAAAGACGGGTTCATTATAGTGATATAGTGAATTTTCGGTCATCAAGGTTATGGTGCCATTGCCGGGGATTGATTATAAATTGACAATGATTAAGTTGATGGGTACATAGATTAAGCCATTTTACTCACTTTATTAATTACCTTAATTTCAATTCCTTATTTTCTTTATTTCTTTTAGCACTTGAATTTCCAGTTGTTCACTGTATATATATCCATTATAACAAGAAGCACACTAACTGTTTGATGCTCTGCATCAACCAAATTTGACTTACCCACCCTTCTTCCAAGAGGGTGATAATCCTTGTTTTAAATTATGTTTTGTGTTGTGTATGTGAGGCAGAATTTATAACCACAAACTAATCGGTAAGTGCACCGGGTCATACCAAGTAATACCTCAGGTGAGTGAGGGTCGATCCCACGAGGATTGAAGGACTAAGCAACAATAATTGATTGATTGGCTTAGTTACACAAACAGAAAAGGGAGTTTGAATATTCAAGGAGCATTAAACAATCGTACAGAAATTAAAATAGTAAAGTAAATGGGTTGGGAATAAAGTATGGAGAAGGCAGTTAAGGTTTCAGAGTTATCTATTTTTTCGGATTAACTTTTTTTACTAACTATTTTAATCATGTAGGATTTAATTTACGGCAAACTATATGTGACTAGACCCTAATTTCTTAGACCTTTCTAGTCTCCTCTAATTTTCATCAACTGCCAATTTCTTGGTCAATTAATTCCAATTAGAGGGTGATGATCAAATTCCAGTTTATATGCCACAAAAACTCTAATTACCCAAAAATAAAAGGATTATATGTCACGTATCCCGTTTAATCCAGATAATTAAAATTTAGGAGAATATATTTTCAAGCTGTTGTTCAAGTAAAGAGCTTTTCAAAGTTATACAAGAACTCAATTAGAGAAAGAGTCATACTTCCGTTCCACCCAAATTCATAAGATAAAGAGCGAAAACAATTCTTAAATTATAAATCCATACATGAATTAAAATAGAAAAAGCAATAAAATCAATCCATACAAATAGACAGAGCTCCTAACCTTAACAGTGGAGATTTAGTTGCTCATGGTAAAGAGAAAATAAGGATTCTGATAAAATGTATTTTGGTAGTTTGAATGGAATAATGTTGTGTTGGAATCACCCTGTTGGAATCCCTTTTTATATCAAATCCTAATTAATTTAAAATCTATCTTCTCAAACTTAAAATAATATCTTTTCCTAAAAATAATATTTGAATTTAAATCAAAATAATCACCAAGTCTTCAGTTGATGGGTGGGGACCACTTGTTTTGTCCATTCTACAACTTCTAATCTTTGTTTTCTGGGCTGGAAACTGGGTCAAAACAGCCAAGAAATTGCCCCCAACATTTTTCTGCATTTTCTGCACGTGGCGCATGTCACGCGTACGTATCAGTCACGCGTACGCGTCGATGGTCTTTTTCAAGAGTCACGCGGACGCGTCAGGTACGCGCACGCGTCGCCGTGCAAATCCTCAAATCACACGTACGCGTCAGTCATGCGCACGCGTCGCCATAGAAAGCTCTAAATCACGCGTACGCATTAAGTACGCGCACGCGTCACTCCTCGCTGCCATCTTCTTTAATTCTTGTGCTACAAAAACTCCATGAAATCCAGCCGAGTGCTACCTAAAATAAACAAAATTGCAAAAGACTCAAAGTAGCATCCATATTGGCTAAAAGATAATTAATTCTTTATTAAACTCAACAATTTAGATGCAAATTCACTAGGAAAAGATAGGAAAGATGCTCACGCATCACAACACCAAACTTGAACTGTTGCTTGTCCTCAAGCAACCATAACTAATATAGACTTAGGATGTGAATTTGCATGAGAATGAGAGTTCGATTAAGCTCATGTCTCTTCTTATAGTGGGGTTCACAACTGCAATTCTGAATAGTTTTGGCATCTCACTCTCCTTTGAATCAAAAGGATGTTAGTGTCTTTCAGAATTAGAATCCGGATAATATTATGAATCCTCTGATCTTTTGTAACTCAATTTAACCCTTGAACATAGCAATTTTTTTCTTTTCTTTGGTGCTTTGCACCTTGAGCCTAGCCGTGACTTTAAATGTTTTGTTTCAAGTTTTACTTGACACAGAAACACCACAAGCACTTAACTGGAAAACTCTTTTTGGAAAAGTACCACCACATCTAAGTAAATAAGACTATTCTTCAATATAAACTCACTTTCTCATGCAATACATCACTTCTGTATTTTTTATTTGAATTTCAAGCTCAGTGAGTAATACATGAGACATCTTTTTCAGAATTAAAGCAATTAAGAGAAAACTAAACTAGACCTAGGATTCTAACTAATAAAGGATCATGCAACAAACAAAGCAAAATAGCAGAAAACCGGAACATGATATAGTAAAAGCGGGAGGGAATATAGAATGAAAGGAACTCAAGCACCTTAGTTATCTTAGCGGTCGTTTTATTCTTCAGGTTGTGCTCCTTCTGTGAAGATGATTCGCCTCCCATTGGTTCCATAAGAATAAACAGAAAACTTCTAAACAAAGCGTCAAACACCAAACTTAAAGGTTTGCTTGTCCTCAAGCAAAGAAGAACTGAAAACAAAAACAAATAGTAAGATGAAAGAAGAATAAAAGGATAAAAGAACAAGAAAGAATTAGGATTGGGAGAGAGAGAAAGAAAATTAAAACTGGGCGGCGAACTAGTGTAATTGTCTGGCGCAAGCGACGCGTACGCGTACGGCACGCGTATGCGTGGGGCGCGAAAATTTCATAATGATGCGTGAGAGTCAAGCACGCGTCCGCGTGCCCTTGGTTTTGTGCGATTCACGCGAAGCCAGCCGCGCGCACACACAACTCTCTGTTCGCGTGGCTTGGGAACCAATAATTTCATACGACGCGTGCGCGTTATGCACGTGCACGTGTGGATGGCCATTTGTGCTAATGACGCACACGTGTCAGGGACACGTACGCGTGAACAAGTTTTGTGCTTCTAGCACGCTTCCAGCCCCAAGCCAGCACAACTCTCTGCCCAAACACTTATTTACGTCGATTTTTAAGGTCACGCATACGCGTCGATGATGCGTACGCGTGGAGTGCCAAAATCACGAATGACGCGCACGCGTGGGGTACGCGTACACGTGGGCTTGTTTGTGCGAAAGGCATCATTCTTGCGCCACTCCCGCGCAACTCTTTGTTCATTTTTATTTTTCACGCACACCCATCTGACGCGTACGCGTCAGCGACGCTTACGCGTTGGGTGCTCTCTTCTTTTTTTTTCTCTTTTTTTTCTTGCCTGAGGTGTTCGGTTCCTGTGATAAAATAGTTGCATGATCAGAAAAATAGTAAAAATTCAATAAAATTCAAACAAGTAAGAAAACTTCTACTACGAAAAATAACTAAGGATACGAAATTATCGGGCTGCCTCCCGACAAGCGCTTCTTTAACGTTACTAGCTTGACACTTGATTATTGAAGTTTCTTTCTCTTCTTCCAGTTGGTTAAAACAAATGTCTCCAAGGAGGGAGAGGTGAAGATTAGTGCCCCCTGAAATAAAGTCCTCCAAACAAGTTTCTTTTATTGTGATTAGCTGGATTCACCTTGCTTGTTGGGGTAGAGGTTGGATTGCTTTTTGCTGACCTTTTCTTCTTTATGGATATTTTCTTCTATTTCTTGGTCACAATCCCCTTTTCAGTGATTTCCTTGGTTGCCTTCACTTCTTTGACTTCAAAATATGGGTGTTGTGTGATGGTTAAAGTGTACCCTTCATCAAGAACTTCTTGAATTGGTGGTTCAATAAACTCACCCCCTATGCCACTCTCTGCTTCATTGGGGGTGTAGATTCCCATAATTATTTTCATCCCTTACAACCTTCTTTGTTTGTGCATCTTCCTTCTTTGTTGGTGCATCTTCCTCCTTTTTTTTTTTTTGCATCTTCCTCTTCTTCTATGTGTGAGGATGGAAAGTTTTCTAATTCACTGGAGTATGAACTCCTTTGATTGATTTCATCTCTTTCTTCTATAGGATCTTGTATTATATCTCTTGAGAAGGAATTTGCTTGCTCCTCTTCCTGTGACTTGATAATCGACTGCACATGTTTCTCTACATTTTTGACACTTGTCTTTATATCATGTATGAATTCTTTCATGAGAAGCTTAAGATCTGATGGTATTTGAGATGAATAAGAAGGTGGTGGCTCTTGATATGGGTAATAAGGAGATGATGATTCTTGATAAGAGTAAAAAGAGGATGGTTCTTGGTATGAATAGGGAGATAGTGGCTCTTGATATGGGTAGAAGGATGATGGTTCTTGATATAGATAGAGAGGTGGTGGTTCTTGGTATGAATATGGAGATGGTGGTTCTTGATAGTTGGAACATGGAGAATTGAAGTTTCTTTGGTTTTGACTTTGCCAACCAAAATTCGGGTAGTTCCTCCATCCACAATCATATGAATTACTACTTGGGTGGGAGTAGTAACCCATGTGATCTCTCTCTATTATTTTTCCTTAGCACAACATACCAAACAGAATTAAACGCACCATGTGGTAAACAGGAAAGAAAAGAAGAAAGAACAGAATTCTAAAAATTAAAATAAGAAAAATTAAAATAAAACTAACTAAAGAACACCAAACTTAATTTCAAAAATTAAAGAAAAATATTAGTGCTATTTATTTAAAAAAATTTAAAATTAAAGACAAAAATAAAACAAAACTAATAGAATATAGAAAAAAATGGAAGGAAACAAAAAACGAAAATAAAATAAAATAAAAATAAAATAAAATAAAAAAAGAAAATAAAATAAAAATGAAATAACAAAAATTAAAAACAGGCAAAAGTAATTAAAAAGATCAAAAGGAAAAAAATGGAAAATAAAAAATTAATAATACTAAAACAAAACTAATTAAAAGAAAAAAAATTATCTAATCTAAGCAATCAAACAACGAGTAGTTGTCAATCACAGTCAATCCCCGGCAACTGCACCAAAAACTTGATGTAAAATTTATAACCACAAACTAACCGGCAAGTGCACCGGGTCGTACCAAGTAATACCTCAAGTGAGTGAGGGTCGATCCCACGAGGATTGAAGGAGTAAGCAACAATGATTGATTGATTGGCTTCATTAGACAAACAGAAAAGGGTGTTTGAATATTCAAGGAGCACTAAACAATCATACATAAATTAAAATAGTAAAGTAAATGGGTTGGGAATAAAGTATGGAGAAGGCAGTTAAGGTTTCAGAGTTATCTATTTTTCTGGATTAACTTTTCTTACTAACTATTTTAATCATGTAGGATTTAATTTATGGCAAACTATATGTGACTAGACCCTAATTCCTTAGACCTTTCTAGTCTCCTCTAATTTTCATCAACTGCCAATTCCTTGGTCAATTAATTCCAATTAGAGGGTGATGATCAAATTCCAGTTTATATGCCACAAAAACTCTGATTACCCAAAAATAAAAGGATTATATGTCACGTATCCCATTAAATCCAGATAATTAAAATTTAGGAGAATATGTTTTCAAGCTGTTGTTCAAGTAAAGATCTTTTTCAAGTTATACAATAACTCAATTAGAGAAAGGGTCATACTTCCGTTCCACTCAAATTCATAAGATAAAGAGTGAAAACAATTCTTAAATTATTAATCCATATATGAATTAAAATAATATTTGAATTTAAATCAGAATAATCAGCAAGTCTTCAGTTGATGGGTAGGGACCACTTGTTTTGTCCATTCTGCAGCTTCTAATCTATGTTTTCTGGGCTGGAAACTGGGTCAAAACAGCCCAGAAATCGCCCCTAGCATTTTTCTGCGTTTTCTGCATGTGGCGCATGTCACGCGTACGCGTCAGTCACGCGTACGCATCGATGGTCTTTTTCGCGAGTCACGCGAATGCGTCAGGTACGCGCACGTGTCGCCGTGCAAATCTTCAAATCACGCGTACGCGTCAGTCACGCGCACGCGTCGCCATAGAAAGCTCTAAATCACGCGTACACGTTAAGTACGCGCACGCGTCGCTCCTCGCTACCATCTTCTTTAATTCTTGTGCTATAACAACTCCATCAAATCCAGCCGAGTGCTACCTAAAATAAACAAAATTGCAAAAGACTCAAAGTAGCATCCATATTGGCTAAAAGATAATTAATTCTTTATTAAACTCAACAATTTAGATGAAAATTCACTAGAAAAATATAGGAAAGATGCTCACGCATCAGTATGACAGGGAGGAGAGGAACTGTAACCTCCTACGATTCTGAACCTGAGAGGACATTTTTAAAATTGAAAAGAGAGGCAGTGGCAAGAGGCAAAAGGGTGGTTGGTGAAGAAGAAGAAGAAGAAGAGAATCCAACCCAAAATATGGAAGGTGAAGCACACAATCATCAAGATGAGGTAGTGGGCAACCATGCTCCCCCACAAGAAAGGAGAGTGCTAGGATCTTATATCAATCCCAATCCTGGGAATTGTGAGAGTAGCATCTTGAAACCGACCATACATGCCAACAATTTTGAGCTCAAACCATAGCTAATTACTCTTATTCATAATAACTGTTCATTTAGAGGAAATGCTCAAGAAGATCCAAATCAACATCTAACCACATTCTTGAGGATCTGTGATACAGTGAAGGCTAATGGTGTTCACCTTGACACCTATAAACTGCTTTTGTTCTCCTTTTCTCTCAGGGATAAAGCATCTAAGTGGCTGGAATACTTTCCAAAGGAGAGTTTGACAACTTGGGATGATGTTGTGAATAAGTTCTTGGCAAAATTTTACCTTCCCCAAAGAGTTAACAAGTTGAGAGCTGAGGTACAAACATTTAGACAATAAGATGGGGAGACTCTCTATGAAGCTTCGGAGAGATATAAAGAGCTAACAAGGAAATGCCCCCCGGATATGTTCAATGAGTGGGTCCAGCTGCACATTTTCTATGAAGGATTGTCTCAAGAGTCAAAGAAGGCCCTAGATCACTCTTCAGGAGGTTCTCTCAATAACAAGAAGACAATTGAAGAGGCCATAGACATCATAGAAACTGTGGCTAATAATGATTATTTCTATGCCTCCGATAGGAACCCAAGGAGGGGAGTAATGGAGCTGAACCAGATGGATTCTCTGCAAGCTCAAAACAAGGTGATTATAGCTCAACTAGCAGCTCTAACCAAGCAAATAGAGAAGAACCAAGTCTCAGCCATCAATGCTCAAGCACCTATGCAAAAAGGAGATAGCCCAGAAGTTGAATGTGAATGGGAGCAGGCCAACTATGTGAACCCAGACAACCATATGATCCCAATGCCAAAACCTACAACTCAGGCTGGAAGAACCACCCATATTTTGGGTGGAAAAACCAACAAAACCACACTCAAGACCACAAACCATACCACTCTAACCAATACAACAACCCCAACCATCAATCTAACAATCATAGACCCTACCACAACCCACACACTGCCCCTACCACTCAAACTAGCAATCACACATCAACCCTCCTCAAAGTGTATCATCCTCAACCCCACAACCATGTGATGATAGTGGAAATTTTGCAAGATTGGAAGCTATGATGGCACGAATGGCAGGGGATATTGCCACTGTTGCAGAGAGACAATTGCAAGCTAAAAAAAAGATAGATTCAATCCAAGAGAAGGCCAGATCCAACATAAAGAACCAAGGGGTAGCCATCTCAAAACTGGAATCACAATTGGGATACCTATCCAAGCAAATACCAATGCCTACAAATACATTCCCTAGCGACACCATGACCAATCCAAGAGGAGAATGCAAGGTCATCACACTAAAAAGTGGGAAGGTGGTAAAAGAGGTATCTTCAAGCCACAACTTGCAGGAAGAAGAAGCTACCAATGACTCAGAAATCAAGGAGGAAGAAGTGATACATGCTCTAGCCCCACCAAAACAAGTTTTAAAGCCCTATGTACCGAAGGTACCCTACCCACAATGGCTGAGAAAAGATGGGAAAGACAGCCAATTTTCTAGGTTCCTAGAGGTCTTTAAGAAGCTTCAAATTAATATACCTTTTGCTGAGGCACTAGAGCAAATGCCACTTTATACCAAGTTCCTAAAAGAGCCCATGACTAAGAAAGAAACTAGGGAGAAAAGGAAATTGTGGTTCTCACAGAGGAATGTAGTGCCATCATACAAAAGAAACTTCCCCAAAAGATTAAAGATCCTGGGAGCTTCCAAATCCCATGCATCATAGGGGGATATTAGCATTGAGAAGGAATTGTGTGTTCTGGGAGCTAGCATCAACCTTATGTTCTTGCCCATGATGAAGAGAATGAGAATTGAAGAGGCCAAACCAACAAGAATGGCACTTCAACTAGCTGATAAGACGTTCAAGTTTCCTCATGGGGTAGTGGAAGACTTGTTGGTTAAAGTGGGAGAGTTTATCTTCCGAGCTGGTTTTGTAGTGCTTGACATGGAAGAAGAGGCTAATGCATCAATCATACTACGGAGACCATTCTTGGCAACAGCTAGAGCTATAATTAATATGCAAAAGGCAGAGTTAGTCTTAAGGCTGCATGAAGAAAAGATGGTGTTCAGTATTTTCACTGCAATGAGCTACTCAAAAGAGTCCATTGGTGAATGCATGATGGTAGACACAATGGAGAAGCTGGTTCAAGGAGTCCAAGAAGAAGACAAACTCGAAGATGCAATGGAACAAGAGAAACAAACATCATGTGGTGAGCTACCACAAGAAATTATGGAAGACTCAATCATGCTAGACAACGAAAACAAAGAGAAAGTGGAAGCACCAAAGTTGGACTTGAAAATCCTGCCCCCAAGCTTGAAGTATGCTTACTTGGGGAGCAACGACACATATCCAGTAATCATCAACTCAAGCTTAAGTGAAGAACAAGAAGAGGAGCTCATCAATGTGTTGAGGCAACACAAGGATGCCATAGGGTGTACACTTTCAGTTTAAAGGGGATTAGCCCTTCAATGTGCATGCATAAAATCCTTCTTGAGGAGGATTCCAAGCCCTCAATACAACCACAATGAAGATTGAATCCAACAATGAAGGAAGTGGTGCAAAAAGAAGTGCTGAAGTTATGGAAGCAGGGGTGATTTACCCAGTCTCAGACAGCCCTTGGATGAACCCTGTTCAAGTAGCCCCCAAGAAAAGAGGAATCACAGTTGTGCCAAATGAAACAAATGAGTTGATACCAACAAGAAAAGTGACTGGATGGCGCATGTGTATAGACTACAGAAAGCTCAATGAAGCCACTAGGAAGGATCATTTTCCTCTACCATTCATGGATCAAATGTTGGAGAGGCTTGCTGGACATGAGTACTACTGTTTCTTGGATGGATACTCAGGCTACAACCAGATTGTAGTAGATCCTAAAGACCAAGAGAAGACTTCTTTCACTTGCCCTTATGGTGTTTTTGCATATAGACGCATTCCCTTTGGTTTGTGCAATGCACCTGCCACATTCCAAAGGTGCGTGCTGTCTATTTTTTCTGATATGATTAAGAGGTTTATTGAGGTTTTCATAGATGATTTTTTAGTGTTTGGTGACTCCTTTCCTAATTGCTTACACCATCTTGCCTTGGTGCTCAAGAGATGCCAAGGGACTAACCTAGTTTTAAACTGGAAAAAGTGTCATTTTATGGTCACCGAAGGGGTAGTCTGATAAACCCCAATTTTGTGATTTATCTTATGCTTAATTTAGGAGATTTTATCAATTTTTCTCACATTTATTCAATAAAATAGCATGGTTTTGTAATTCTCCCTAAATTTGTGCTTAAATGTGAAAACATGCTTTTTTAGGCCTTAAAATAGCTAAATTTAACTCACTTTAATTCCATTCGATGCCTTGATATGTTTGTTAAGTGGTTTCAGGTTTAGAAGGCAAAGATTGGATTGAAGGAATGAAGAAAAAGCATGCAAAGTGGGAGAACTCATGGAGAAATGAAGGAATCGCAAAGCTGTCAAGCCTGACCTCTTCCTACTCAATCGATCATAACTTGAGCTATAGAGGTCCAAATGAGGCGGTTTTAGTTGAGTTGGAAAGCTAACATCCGGGGCTTCAAAATGATATAAAATTTGTCATGGTTTCCTTGCAGTTAGACGACGCACACACATGCATCACGCGCACGCGTCGCAGGACCAGCGTGGACCATTTTGGGCAAAACGTGGCCAGCAATTTCTGAAGCATTTTGGGCCTAATTCCACTCATTTTTGATGCTATTGAATCCATGGATTGAAGGGGGAATGAACCAAGTAGTCATAGTTTAGTTTTCATCATGTTTTAGGGTAGAATTCCAGAGAGAGAGGCTCTCTCCTCTCTCTAGATTTAAGATAGCAATTAGGGTAAAGTTAGGTTAATCTCCCCCAAATTTCTCTTACAATTATTGTTTTGATTTCAATTCTCTTTATATTTTAGTATTCTATTGTCTTAATCTTCTTAGTTCTCTTGTTAATTTCTTACTTTGCTCTCTTTTATGTTGATGAACAATTGTTGGATCTTGATTTCATCTAATGCAATGTTATGTTTCCATGTTTTTTTTATGTTGATCTTGATTGTTATTGTTGATTTCTTGCTTATGTTAGTTATGAATTTCATTAATTCTTGCAATTGTGATGTTTACTTTTATTGCACACTAGGTGTTTGATGAAATGTTTCCTCTAGTTTTTTAGTAGCTTTCTTACTCTTGGCCTAGGCTAAGGGAATTAAGTGACCTTCAGTCATTGGGTCTCATTGAATTGGTGATTTGAGAACTCTTGGTGATCAATTTGATACCCATTGACACTAACCCACTATTAATCTAATTAGTAGATAGGTTAGGACTTATGGATTGATGTTGATCAAGCCATTTGACGTACTTCAAGCCTAGGAGTAGATATTACGTACTTAAGCTTTTTGGAAGTAGACTTAATGGCTTGGTTCCTCATAATTGTCAATATATGGTTTGTAGACAAGGATGATGATCTCAATTACCTATGTCAAGCCAAGAGTTCTTTTCCTTTATTTTATTAGTTCTTGTCATTTACTTTCTTGTCATTTAATTTATTTTCTTGCCCTTTAATCAATCAAACCCTTTAGTTCTTCAAAGCCAATAATTGATCACTTCATTGCAATTCCTTGTGAGACGACTCGAGGTTTAAATACTTCGGTTAATTTTTATTGGGGTTTGTACTTGTGACAATCAATATTTTTTATGTGAGAGTTGTTTGTTGGTTTGGAGCTATGCTTGCAATGAAGAAATTCTTTCTATAAGAGAAATTCTAGACCGACACGACAAATTCTTCATTATCATAGTCCTTGGCCACAAAATCTCTAAGAAAGGCATAGAGGTAGATAGAGCCAAGGTGGAAGTGATTGAAAAATTACCCCCACCTTGCAATGTCAAAGCAATTAGGAGTTTCTTGGGACATGCTGGGTTCTATAGAAGGTTTATTAGAGACTTTTCAAACCTTTAATGTACAATTTATCTTTGATAGAGAATGTATGCAAGCTTTTGATAAGCTTAAAAGTAAGCTCTCCTTTGCACCTATTATAGCACCACCTAGTTGGGACTTACCTTTTGAATTGATGTGTGATGCATCAGATTTTTGCTATTGGTGCTGTCTTAGGACAAAGGAGAGACAAGCTAGTGCATGTCATCTATTATGCTAGCAAGGTCCTTAATAAAGCCCAAAGGAACTACACCACCACAGAAAAAGAACTCCTTGCTATAGTTTTTGTATTTGATAAATTCAGATCTTACCTCATTGGCTCTAAAGTCATTGTGTTCACTAACCATGCAACTCTTAAATACTTGTTAACCAAGTAAGAATCCAAGCCTAGATTGATAAGATGGATCCGATTATTCCAAGAGTTCAACATAGAAATCAAGGATAGAAGTGGAGCAGAGAATAAGGTGTCTGACCACCTATCAAGGATCCCACATGAAGGGGATGAAGCACACAGCCCTGGGGTAAATGAAAGCTTCCCAGATGAGCAATTGATGATGATCCAAGAGGCTCCATGGTTCGCAGACATAGCCAACTTCAAGGCCATTGGAAAGCTACCTTCCAACATCAACAAGCACTTGAAAAGGAAGCCCATCAATGATGCCAAGCATTACATTTGGGATGAGCCTTACCTCTTCAAGAGGTGTGCTGATGGGATTTTAAGAAGATGCATCTCTCATGAGGAAGGACAATAAGTCCTTTGACATTGCCATGGATCTATCTATGGAGGAAATTTTAATGGAGAAAGGACTGCAAACAAAGGTGTTGCAGTGTGGATTCTTTTGGCCTACAATATTCAAAGATGCAAAAGAGTTTTGACAAGGTGCAATGAGTGTCAAAGAGGTGGCAACTTACCCAAGAAAAATGAAATGCCACAAAGATTCATCATGGAGTTGGAGTTGTTTGATATTTGGGGGATTGATTTCATGGGACCTTTTCCACCCTCATACTCAAATAATTACATATTGGTGGCTGTGGACTGTGTCTAAATGGGTAGAGGCCATAGCTACATCAATAAATGACAACAAAGTGGTGATCAATTTCTTAAGGAAGAACATATTTAGCCGGTTTGGGGTTCCAAGAGCTCCTATAAGTGATGGGGGAACTCACTTTTGCAACAAGCAATTGGAGACACTCCTCCTCAAATATGGTGTTAAGCACAAGGTAGCCACCCCTTACCATCCATAAACCAATGGTCAAGCTGAAATTTCAAATAGAGAGCTCAAGAGAATCCTTGAGAAGATTGTTGGGAACTCAAGAAAAGATTAGTCTAAGAAGCTAGATGATGCATTATGGGCTTATAGAACAGCTTTTAAGACACCTATTGGCATGTCTCCATATCAATTGGTGTTTGGAAAAGCTTGTCATCTACCATTGGAGCTTGAACATAGAGCATTTTGGGCTCTAAAGATGTTGAACTTTGATAATCAAGCTGTTGGAGAAAGAAGGTTGCTGCAGCTCAATGAGTTAGAAGAATTCAGAACTCAAGCTTATGAAAATGCTAAGATTTACAAAGAGAAAACAAAGAAATGGCATGATCAAAAGCTGGCAAGAAGAGAGTTTGTAGAAGGTCAAAAGGTGCTGTTGTACAACTCAAGGCTCAAGTTTTTCCCAGGAAAGTTGAAATCAAGATGGTCTGGACCCTTCACAATCATCAAAGTCTTTCCTTATGGTCATGTGGAGCTCATGGATGATAAAACTTATAGGACTTTCACTGTCAATGGCCAAAGACTTAAGCACTACTTGGGAGACTCACTAGATGAGCAAAGAGTGAACTATAACCTCAGCTAAAGAGGAAGAATCATCAAGCTAGTGACGTTAAAGAAGCGCTAGTTAGGAGGAACCCCAACACTCATATCCTTTCAATTTCAAGCTTTAATTGTTGCTTATGTTTAGTCACTTTAGTTGATTGTTTTTTAGTTTCAGTTGTTAGTTATTTAGTTGATAGTTTTTTTTATTTGAACTTCAAAAAAATTTTTTAGTTGCTGGAAGTGCAACCTTGCATGCTACATTATGTGACGATGTTAATTGGGTTAAGAAGCTGGCTGAAGAACTAAGTTTGGTGTGGCCACCATCATGAGCAATTCAGTCATGCGTCCACATTAAACCCACTAATTTGGACACCCAGCACAAGAAGGAGCCTCCAAAAAGAAGGATGGTGATAAGTCATCCAAGAAGAAGGGGAAGGGGCCTATGCATTGAAGTTGCACCATAATGAGCAAAGGTTGTTGAGTCCCATGGTTAAAATCTATTTTCTAATTTGATGCTTAAGTATTTTATTTTGATATGCTAGTTGTTGTTTTCTTTATAAGTTTTAGAGTCCTTCTATGAGTCCTTTAATTTCCAGTTTTTATTTTGAGAAAGAAAATGTCTTTTGTTAAGTTTTCACTGCATCAATAAAATTAGTTTGTTCCCACAAAGAATTAATGATGAGTTGTTGCAAAATAGGAATAAGAGACTAAGACCCAAGTGAGCTGGATTCAAAATAAGAAGATGAGAAACAAGTATAAAATCATGAATTGAAGTTTGGAAGTGAGTAATTTATAATAAAACAACAAGATCTAGGGGACATAATAAGTAGATGCTAAGGATGACCCTTGAATATCAATAGAACCGAGAAGTAGAAAGCAAGACCCAAGGCTCTGAGCATCAACTACTAGGATAAAAGAAAGAAACAAATAGCTCAAAGAGCCAAGATCCTAGTAGATACTTGTGGTGAAGATGTGTTAAGAAGAGAGACCTGAGCAAGTAGATTCTTAGGGGTGTTTCAACACCTAGTACCCTAAAACCAACTGGTTTGGGAGTGCTAATTGAAAGCTTAACCTAAAGGGTCGTCTTGAGACAAAACACTTGGAGTCGTGGTCAATCAAGGAAACAAAAGAAGAATGAAAAGAAAAGAACAATCAAAAGAAAAATAACAAATATTACTACTTCAAGGTGACAATCAATAGAAAGGGCTCTAAAAGCAAGCACTTAAAAGGGTCCTCAAAGGTTTGAGAATTCATTGTGATATGAAAGCAATAACAAAGTTCATACATGATTTGATACTTAGCCTCTATCTTTGATTGTGAATACATTCTCTTAAGGGTCAAGTTTTAAACAATTAGAACAATTCACATTGATTTGCTTAGGGACAAGCAAAATTTAAGTTTGGTGTTGTGATGACTTACATCATCTACCTCTTTCTCTTATCTAAAAGGATCATAGAATTGGTAAAATCTTATTCAAGTGATGCAATTATATGAACTATATGATGAATTTATGGGACACTGCTTTGAAAAGAGTCTTTCTTGAATTTCAGGTGAAAAGAGCAACAAAGGATGAAAAAAGCAAGAAAAAGGAGTTTCCATGGGTGTGGCACACCAAAGCAGGGGAGCTTTGGATACAGGGGAGCAACTTTGGCACTGTGCTTTGCATAACAATGCCAGGCAGCATCAGGAGAGCGCTACATTCTACCCAAAAGCGCTCCATAGTCTAGGACAGCGCCTTTGGCGCTACGTTTATTCAAGAGCACTATGCATTCCCCAGGAGAGTGCCTTTGGTGCTACGCTTTAGCACTGCACTATAGCAAGAAGAGCGCCTTTAGTGCTACGTTTTTACCAAGAGCGCCTGCGATAGCGGAGTGGGAAAATTTGGCCGGTGACGCGTACACGTGGGTGACGCGTACGCGTGAGAATGACATTTTTGAAGGATCACGCGCACGGGTGGGTGACGCGCACGCGTGGGTGACGTGTACGCGTGAAAGTGCTATTTTTGAAGACCACCCGTGGTGAACAAAATTGTGATCACACTTTTCACAACTCCGCACAACTAACCAGCAAGTGCACTGGGTCGTCCAAGTAATACCTTACGTGAGTAAGGGTCGATCCCACAGAGATTGTCGGCTTGAAGCAAGCTATGGTCATCTTGTAAATCTTAGTTAGGCAGATTCAAATGGTTATGAGGTTTTGATAATTAAAAGATAAATAAAACATAAAATAAAATAAGATACTTATGTAATTCATTGGTGGGAATTTCAGATAAGTGTTTGGAGATGCTTTGTTGCTTCTGAACCTCTGCTTTCCTGCTGTCTTCTTCCAACCATGCGTGCTCCCTTCCATGGCAAGTTGTATGATCCTCTCGGATGAAAAATACCAGGTACGGTTTCTGCACGGCTAATCAACTGTCGGATTTCTCGTCTCGGATGAAAAATACCAGGTACAGCTACCGCACAGCTAATCATCTGTCGGTTCTCACTAGCATCGGAATAGGATCTCTCTATCCTTTTGCACACTGTCACTGTGCCCAATATTCGCAATTTTGAAGCTTGTCACAGTCATCCCTTCCCAGATCCTACTCGGAATACCACAGACAAGGTTTAGACTTTCCGGATCTCAGGAATGCTGCCAATTAGTTCTAGCCTATACCACGAAGGTTCTAATCTCCCAGACTCGGTCCGTTGATTAGAGACCCAAGAGAATATACTCCGGCTGTCGTCCAATGACTACGTTGAACATCATGTAGACCGCTTGTGGTTGTTAGGCACGTGGATCTTGGCTAAGCGAGTAACGAAGATAGTGGGTGATTGTCACGGGTCACCCCTTCATTCTGACTTAATTGAATTAAGTACGAGAGTATATCTTGGAGAAGAAGTAAGCGTGAATTGAAGTAGAAACAATAGTACTTGCATTAATTCATGAAGAACAGTAGAGCTCCGCACCTTAATCTATGAGGTGTAGAAACTCCACCATAGAAAATACATAAGAGAAAAAGGTCTAGGCATGGCCGAATGGCCAGCCTCCCAAATGTAAAAAATGGAATAATCTCCTAATATAATAGTAAAAAGTGCTATTTATACTAAACTAGTTAATAGGGATTACAGAAAATAAGTAACTAAGTGCAGATAGTTCAGAAATCCACTTCCGGGGCCCACTTGGTGTGTGCTTGGGCTGAGCATTGAAGCTTTCATGTGCATAGGCCATTCTTGGAGTTAAATGCCAGATTGGGTGCCAGTTTGGACGTTTAACTCCAGTTCTGGTGCCAGTTCTGTCGTTTTACTCCAGAAAAAAGGTCTTTGGTGGGCGTTTAGACGCCAGTTTGGGCCATCAAATATCGGGAAAAGTATGGACTATTATACATTGCTGGAAAGCCCAAGATGTCTACTTTCTAAAGCAATTGAGAGCTTGCTAATTGGGCTTCTATAGCTCCATAAAATCTATTTCGAGTGCAGGAGGGTTAGAATCCAACAGCATCTGCAGTCCTTTTTCAGCCTCTGCATCAGATTTTTGCTTAGGTCCCTCAATTTCAGCCAGAAAATACCTGAAATCACAGAAAAACACACAAACTCATAATAAAGTCCAGAAATGTGATTTTTTCATGAAAACTAATAAAAATATAATAAAAAGTGACTAAAACATACTAAAAACTATGTAAAAACAGTGCCAAAAAGGGTATAAATTATTCGCTCATCACAACACCAAACTTAAATTGTTACTTGTCCCTAAGCAAGTAAAAACAAAATAGGATGAAAAGAAGATAATATACAATGAATTCCAAAAATATCAATGAAGATTAGTTTTAATTAGATGAGCGGGACTAGTAGCTTTTTGCTTCTGAACAGTTTTGGCATCTCACTTTATTCTTTGAAGTTCAAAATGATTGGCATCCATAGGAACTCAGAATTCAGATAGTGTTATTGATTCTCTTAGTTCAGTATGTTGATTCTTGAACACAGCTACTTTATGAGTCTTGGCCGTGACCCTAAGCATTTTGTTTTCCAGTATTACCACCGGATACATAAATGCCACAGACACATAACTGGGTGAACCTTTTCAGATTGTGACTTAGCTTTGCTAGAGTCCCAAGTTAGAGGTTCCCAGAGCTCTTAAGCACACTCTTTTTGCTTTGGACCACGACTTTAACCGCTCAGTCTCAAGCTTTTCACTTCACACCTTCACGCCACAAGCACATGGTTAGGGACAGCTTGGTTTAGCCGCTTAAGCTATGATTTTATTCCTTTGGGCCCTCCTATCCATTAATGCTCAAAGCTTTGAATCCTTTTTACCCTTGCCTTTTGGTTTAAAGGGTTATTGGCTTTTTCTGCTTACTTTTTCTTTTTCTTTCTTTTTCTTTTTTTCTTTATTTTTCGCATTTTTTTCTGCAAGCTTTTGCTTTTCACTGCTTTTTCTTGCTTCAAGAATCAATTTTATGATTTTTCAGATTATTAATAACATTTCTCTTTTTTCATTATTCTTTCAAGAGCCAACAATTTTAACATTCCTAAACTTCACTATCAAAAATATGCACTGTTCAAGCATTCGTTCAGAAAACAAAAAGTGTTGCCACCACATCAAAATAATTAAACTAATTTCAAGATAGAATTCGAAATTCATGTACTTCTTTTTCTTTTTCAAAAAACATTTTTCATTTAAGAAAGGTGAAAGATTCATGGAGTCATTCATAGCTTTAAGACATAGACACTAAACACTAATGATCATGTAATAAAGACAAAAAACATAGACAGAACATAAGGCATAGAAACCAAAAACAGAAAAGAAAATAAACAAGGAGATTAAAGAACGGGTCAACCTTAGTGATGGTGGCTTCTTCTTCCTCTTGAAGAACTAATGGAGTTCTTGAGCTCCTTTATGTCTCTTTGATAAATCCCATTTTTAGGGTTTATCTTGTGCTCAATTGAGTGGATTTTATCAATCTTTCATACATTTATTCATACAAAATGCATGGTTTTACAATTTCCTTCTTGATTTTGTGCTATGATTGAAAACTTGTTTCCTTGGTCTTAAATTTATTATGTTTAATCCCCTCTTATTACCATTCGATGCCTTGATATGTGTGTTAAGTGTTTTCAGGGTTTATAGGGCAGGAATGGCTTAGAGGATGGAAAGGAAGCATGCAAAAGTGGAAGGAATACAAGAAACTGAAGGAACTGCTAAAGCTGTCCAGCCTGACCTCTTGGTACAAAATTGATCATAACTTGAGCTACAGAGATCCAAATGAGGCGGTTCTAGTTGCGTTGGAAAGCTAACATCTGGGTATTCGCAATGATATATAATTTGCCATAGCTTCCCTGAAGATAGATGACGCGCACGTGTGGATCACGCGCACGCATGACCTGGCAAAAATCCAATCCACGCCCACGCGTGGACAACGCTCACGCGTGACTTTGCTGCGTGCTAGACGTATCGGAAATTGATGGGGGCGATTTCTGGGCTGTTTTTGACCCAGTTTTCGGCCCAGAAAACACAGATTAGAGGATATAAAGTGGGAGAATCAATCCATTCATTAAAACAACATTCATTATTCACAATTTTAGGTTTTAAATGTAGTTTTAGAGAGAGAGAGAGGGGCTCTCTCCTCTCTCTTAGGTTTTAGGATTAGGATTTCTCTTAGTTTTAGGATTGCTTCTTCTCAATTCCAGGTTCAATGTTCTTTTAATTTAGTTTCTCCTCTACTTTTATTTATTCTAGTGCTTTCACATGTTAATTACGTATGTTGCCAAATTGGCTTATGAACTCTTCATGTTAGATTTTAATTTCTATTTAATGCAATTTGAGGTATTTCAGATTTATGATTACTTTCTTCTGTTTATAATATAAATAATTTAGATTTTTCTCCCTTTGCTTTGGTTGAGTAATTGGTGACACATGAGTTATCAAACTCAGCTGTTGATTGAAAATTGGAATTTGCTGATTGATTTGGATCCCTCTAAAGCTAGTCTTTCCATAGGAGTTGACTAGGACTTGAGGAATCAAGTTTTTTAGTCTACTTGACTTTCCTTTATTTAGTAAGGGTTAACTAAGTGGGAGCAATAAACAATTCTCATCACACCTGATAAGGATAACTAGGATGGGATTTCCAGTTGTCATACCTTGCCAAGAGTTTTCTTAATTATTAATTTATTTTTCTTGTCATTTAAATTACTTGTTCCTTATTTCAAAAACCCAAAATTATACCTTTTCCATAACCAATAATAAATCATACTTCCCTGCAATTCCTTGAGAAGACGACCCGAGGTTTAAATACTTCGGTTATAAATTTTATTGGGTTTTGTTAATTGTGACAACCAAACTTTTGTACGAAAGGATTCTTTGTTGGTTTAGAAGCTATACCTACAACGTGATTATTTTTATAAAATTCTTTACTAGCAGAAAATCCGTTCGTCAAAATGGCGCCGTTGCCGGGGAATTGCAAACGTGTGCCTTATTATTGGTTATTGTAAATATTTTATTTTGCTTGTTTATTTGTTTTTATTTATTTTTGTTTTTAATTTTTATTATCTACTATGAGTTCTCACCCCCGTCGCTTTGAGTTTGGTTCGAATGTTGTTGAAAGGAATGGAAGCTATAATAGGAGCATGCGTCACGGTCGAAACAATCACAGATGGAAGGAGCCACGAGGATCTGATCAACCCTTTCGGCAACAACACCTTCCAAGATACCATGGACAATGACCATCCTACAATGCATGCCAAGACAATAGTTATGGTGGACCCTTTCATGACAAACCACCTCCACCAAATTACTATGGTCAAGAGCCATTCCGAGGTGCGTACCAAGATGATAGATATGGAGGACCCCCTTGTAGTTACTAACAAGCCCCATCATATGCCAATGAACCACCTCCTCAACATAGCTTCGAACCACCATACTCACAAGCCACCTACAACCATTCACCTTCATATGACCCTAACCCTTACCCACCCCAATTCCAATCTAATTACCCCCAAGAATCACCACTTTCATATGCACCATGTCCATATCCATCGACCCAAAAATCAAAGGCTCACCTCAAGGAAACAGTAGATCAATTCCATGCAACTCTTAATTAATTGGAGCAAGCGATAAATCGATTAGCCCCCAGCATGAAGGAGACACTAGAAACTCCAGTGGACAGTGAGCAGCATGACTTTGTATTGGAACAATTGGAGGAAGCCGTAATCGTTAAAGAGGAAGAAGTGGTCGAAGACTTAGGAGATGCGGAACGTCCATAGGAAAGCCCAGTCATAGAGCCCCCTTCTAAGGAGTTTGAATTTGTTGTTGAGGAGGGTGTACAACCTCCAAGACATATCATGTTTGAAGACTTTGAAGGGGATGATCAAGAGATGGATTCAATCATTGATGAATTCTTATCTACAACTGAACCCTCTCCCATTAGACTAGACGTGGAGATCAAAGAAGAAGAAGCACAACCTCCCATGCTCTTGGTGAACAATGAAGAAGAGATCAAATTGGAAGAAGGCAACCAAGAGGAAGAGGTTGAAATTGAAGAAGCTTGCAAGGAGGTGGAAGTTGTCAAGGAAGAGCTCAAGGGAATGGAGCTGGAAATCACCTTGCCAAAGTTGTTAGAGACCTCTCCCCCAAAGCCATCACCGTCCATTCCTTCATTCAAGTGGGTAAATCTTTTATCTCTAAGCTTAATTAGCCCACTTGAATATGCTTTGCTTGAGATGGATAGGCAACTTAGAGCTCTTTGTGGCTATAAGAGTAAGAGGGAGATGGTTAGTGGCAAGAGTTGTCATGCAAGGTTCAATATGGTTGCATGCTCCAAATTGAAGTATAAAGGTTGGTATAATTCTCAATTGAATGGGTCTAGAAAATTGTTTGGATGACTCCGTGAGAATTCTGACTGTTCACCACCCAAGTGAAAAAATGATGATCAACAAGAAGACGGGTGCAAAAGGAAGGTTTGGGACCCCAGAATTCATTCTGGCAACTAGTGTAGGATCCCGGAGGATATTGGAATTGCAAACATTGGTGGGGATTCCTGGATGAGTTCAAGCACATGCCACCATAACAAGGAGCTCACCAAATGTCCAACTTAAGGACTTTAACTAAAAGTGCTAGGTAGGAGACAACCCACCAAGGTATTATCTTCTATTTTTATCCTTAGTTTTATTTTATTATGTTATTATTCTTAGTTTTATTTTGTTTTGTTTTATTCTTAGTTTTATTTTATTCTTTTTTCTTAGTGTTCATTCATAATGTCTGCATCAGCATCTGCATTCTGCATTTTGCATTTTTTTCAAAAAAAAAAGGAGGGCAAACCACGCGTGCGCGCAGGCCACGCGTGGGCGTCGATAGCACTTTTTGCTATCCCATCCAACGAATAGAAAGTTGTGATGGAATCGTGTGGCTGGTGTACTCTGCGCATAATTCAACCCACGTGTACGCGTCTATGACGCGTGCGCGTCATCTGCCACAAAGGAAATCCACGCGTACGCGTCAAGCACGCGCACGCGCGGATAGGGAAATCGGCGTAAATAGGTGCTAACCCGAGAGTTGTGCTGCCCTCGTGCTGGAATGGTGCTATAGGCACAAAATGACCCACGCGTACGCATCCCTGATGCGTGCGCGTCCTTTTGCTTCCAGACCATCCACGCGTACGCGTGGGAGACGCTTACGCGTCGCATGACTATTTCTGTTTTCACGCGTGAGCGTGATACCCGTGCGCGCGTCGCGTCCCATTTTAATTTCCTTCTCCTTTCTTCTCTCTTTTCCACTTCTTTCCTCCTCCTTTCTTACTTTCTTTTTCTTCATCTTTTTAACTTCTCATCCTTCTTTTCTTTCATTCTATTTTACTTAATTTATCTGCATACTTTCATTCATTGCAATTTAATTTTGTGCATATTTTTTTTTCTTTTCTAAATTTATTATTTTTCCGTTGGTGTTAAATTTTCTTATTTAACTGTTGCATCTTCTCTTGAATTATCCTGGTACTTCATGACTTGTTTTATTCTGATTGGGCAGTATTATTTAAATCAATGCTAATCTTTTATGATACTTGTACTCCTCTTGCATTGATATGAACTTATACTGTCTTTCATTACCCACACTCCTCCCCTTTGTTGCGAATTTTGCACCACTGGTATGCCATGTGCTTCTATTATTTTCTCATAATTTAAATTAAAACTTTTTATTAAACTTGCTTGAAGAACTTTTATATTGGAACATGGTTTAGAGCTCAAACACACAAAACCTGTGAGATTTTGAGCCTATTTGATTGGTTGCATTTTATCAACCAATATTTTATTTTTGGTGTGTGTTGTTCTCTCTAAAATTATGATCTTTGTCTTGCTTAATTCTATATTTCCATGGTTTGATGTATGCATGCACTTATATGATTGAGGCCTTTGTTTCACTAAGCTTACATACCCATATAGCCTTACCCTTTCATTATCCTTTGCAAACCAATGTTGAGCCTATTTTACCCCTTTGTTTTTTACTTTAGCTCATCACTAACTCTAAGCGTAAAACAATAATGTCCTTAATTTGAATCCTTAGTTAGCTTAGACTAGTGAGAGTGTTCATGATTTAAGTATGGGGAAGTTGGGTTTGAAAACATTTGGTTTAAGAACTGGGTGTTATATATCTTTATGAAAATGTGAAAGAAATGTTTAGGACATGATTCATGCATCCAATAATTTAATCATATGCATTGAGAAAAAAAAATAAAAAGAAAAAAAATATATATATAAAAGAAAAAAATAAATAAATAAAGGAAAAAAGAAGAAAAGAAAAAGAGCAAACAATAAAAAGGGGACAAAATGCCCCAAAGTAAATGGTGAAAGCAATGCATATGTACTGTACTCGAATTAGGATGCATGAATATGTGGAAAACATGGTTAATGGGTAGTTAGGCTTTATATTATGATTACATGGATTGTCCTAAGCTAGGTGAGAAGTTTAGGTTAATTAAGGATTCAAATTTTAATCCACTTGACCAAATACAATCCTACCTTGACCCAAACCCCATTACAACCCTTAAAAGACCTCTTGATATGTGTATTTGTGCATCAAATTTCTATTGATTGGTAGAAGAAGAGTAAGCCTTAGAAAGCAAGGTTAGTAGAGAATTGAGAGAATCGAACCTTAAACACATGAGTGATTAGAGTGTATACACTTGCAGTGAGGGTTCGATGCTCGATTCTTTGTTCCTGGCTTTCATGAGCTATCTTCTTCTTGCAAGTCTATTTGTACTTCATTTTTATAATTTGAATTAGTGAAACCAGTTCGTATTTATTCTTAAAAGATTTGTTTACTTTTAACCAAGTAATAAAAAGCATTCTGCATGTAGTTGCATTCATATAGATAGGTTGCATTTCATACATTCTACCATTCCACTTCACTTCTTTATAGCTTCTCTTGAGCTTAGCATGAGGACATGCTAATGTTTAAGTCTGGAGAGGTTGATAAACCCCATTTTTAGGGTTTATCTTGTGCTCAATTGAGTGGATCTTATCAATCTTTCATACACTTATTCATACAAAATGCATGGTTTTACAATTTTCTTCCTGATTTTGTGCTATGATTGAAAACATGTTTCTTTGGTCTTAAATTTATTATGTTTAATCCCCTCTTATTACCATTCGATGCCTTGATATGTGTGTTAAATGTTTTCAGGGTTTATAGGGCAGGAATGGCTTAGAGGATGGAAAGGAAGCATGTAAAAGTGGAAGGAATACAAGAAACTGAAGGAACTGCTAAAGCTGTCCAGCCTGACCTCTAAGTACTAAATCGATCATAACTTGAGCTACAGAGGTCCAAATGAGGTGGTTCCAGTTGCGTTGGAAAGCTAACATCCGGGGCTTCGCAACCATATATAATTTGTCATAGCTGTTTCGAAGATAGATGATGCGCACGCGTAGATCACGCACACGCATGACCTAGCAAAAATCCAATCCACGCCCACGCGTGGACGATGCTCACGCGTGACTTTGTCGCGTGCTGCACGTATCAGAAATCACTGGGACGATTTCTGGGATGTTTATGACCCAGTTTTCAGCCTAAAAAACACAGATTAGAGTCTATAAAGTGGGAAAATCAATCCATTCATTAAAACAACATTCATTATTCACAATTTTATGTTTTAAATATAGTTTTAGAGAGAGAGGGGCTCTCTCCTCTCTCTTAGGTTTTAGGATTAGGATTTCTCTTAGTTTTAGGATTGCTTTTTCTCAATTCCAGGTTTAATGTTCTTTTAATTTAGTTTCTCCTCTACTTTTATTTATTCTAGTGCTTTCACTTGTTAATTACTTATGTTGCCAAATTGGCTTATGAACTCTTCATGTTAGATTTTAATTTCTATTTAATGTAATTTGAGGTATTTTAGATTTATGATTGCTTTCTTCTGTTTATGATATAAATAATTTAAATTTTTCCCCCTTTGCTTTGGTTGAGTAATTGGTGACACTTGAGTTATCAAACTCAGCTGTTGATTGAAAATTGGAATTTGCTGATTGATTTGGATCCCTCTAAAGCTAGTCTTTCCATAGGAGTTGACTAGGACTTGAGGAATCAAGTTGATTAGTCCACTTGACTTTCCTTTATTTAGTAAGGGTTAACTAAGTGGGAGCAATAAACAATTCTCATCACACCTGATAAGGATAACTAGGATGGGATTTCCAGTTCTCATACCTTGCCAAGAATTTTCTTAATTATTAATTTATTTTTCTTGTCATTTAAATTACTTGTTCCTTATTTCAAAAACCCAAAATTATACCTTTTCCATAACCAATAGTAAATCATACTTCCCTACAATTCCTTGAGAAGACGACCCGAGGTTTAAATACTTCGGTTATAAATTTTATTGGGTTTTGTTAATTGTGACAACCAAACTTTTGTACGAAAGGATTCTTTGTTGGTTTAGAAGCTATACCTACAATGTGATTATTTTTATAAAATTCTTTACTAGCAGAAAATCCGTTCGTCACTCTTCCTTGCCTTTGTTGAGGTCCATGAGTGGGCTCTCTTGTTTGCTCCATCCTCTTTCTAGTGATGGGCTTTTGAGATAAATTTCTTCATCTCCCATGACTCGGAGTTGGAAGCAACTGCCTTCCCTTTCCTCTTCCTAGAGGTTTCTCCGGCCTTAGGTGCCATTAGTGATTATGGAAAGCAAAAGCAAAGCTTTTTCCACACCAAACTTAAAAGCTTTGCTCGTCCTCGAGAAAAATAAGATAGAAGGAAGTAGAAGAAGAATGATGCAATTAATTTTGAAAACTTATTACTTTATGCAAGAAAAATTTAAAAAGAGTTGAAAAGAATTTGAAAAGAAATGTAAGTTTTGAAAATGTTTTGGAAGGAATTGAAAAGAATTGAGAAATAATTAAAAAGAATTGGAAAGATTATTAATTTTTGAAAGTAGAAATGGAAAGATGAACATTTAAAATATGTTTGATGCAAAAAATTATGAATTGAAACATGAAAAATTGAAAAAAATCGAATTGGAAACAAAATTACCTCCCTTGTGTTAAATGCCCAAAATGGCACAAAAGCTGGCGTTCAACTCCAAGAAGGACCTCTACACGTGCAACACTCAAGCTCAGCCCAAGCACACACCAAGTGGGCCCCGGAAGTGGATTTATGCATCAATTACTTACTTCTGTAAACCCTAGTAGCTAGTTTATTATAAATAGGACCTTTTACTATTGTATTAGGTATCTTTGATCAGCTTTTGATCTTTGATCAGTTGTATGCTATCTTAGATCACGTTTGAGGGCTGGCCTCTCGGCCATGCCTGGACTTTCACTTATGTATTTTTAACAGTAGAGTTTCAACACTCCATAGATTAAGGTGTGGAGCTCTGCTGTTCCTCAAAGATTAATGCAAAGTACTACTGTTTTCTATTCAATTCATCTTGTTTCGCTTCCAAGATATTTATTCGTACTTCAATCTGAATGTGATGAATGTGACAATCATCATCATTCCCTATGAACGCGTGCCTGACAACCACTTCCGTTCTACCTTCGACTGAATGAGTATCTCTTAGATCTCCTAACTAGAATCTTCGTGGTGTAAGCTAGAATGATGGCGGCGTTCAAGAGAATCCGGAAAGTCTAAACCTTGTCTGTGGTATTCCGAGAAGGATTTGGGCAGAAAGCTGGCGTTGAACGCCAGTTTACGTCGTCTATTCTTGGCCAAAGTATGGACTATTATATATTTCTGGAAAGCCCTGGATATCTACTTTCCAACGCAATTGGAAGCGCGCCATTTCAAGTTTTGTAGCTCCAGAAAATCCATTTTGAGTGCAGGGAGGTCAGAATCCAATAGCATTAGCAGTCCTTCTTCAACCTCTGAATCTGATTTCTGCTCAAGTCCCTCAATTTCAGCCAGAAAATACCTGAAATCACAGAAAAACACACAAACTCATAGTAAAGTCCAGAAATGTGAATTTAACATAAAAACTAATGAAAAAATCCCTAAAAGTAACTAGATCCTACTAAAAACATACTAAAAAACAATGCCAAAAAGCGTATAAATTATCCGCTCATCACCCTTCAGCCCATGGCATAACAAGCACTTCCACCGCCATCCTCCGCATCTCACATAATCATCTTTGATCCTCATTGATCATTCATTTTTCCCTTGCTTCACTCGCAAGTTACAACATTCACTAGCTCCTTGTCTCATTGCTAGGCATATCATAATGATTTAAGACATAAGTGGTGAGATCGGAGGCTTAGAAGTATAAAATTTGGCCTTTAAAACTCAAAAATCAACTTTGGGATGAAAACAGGGCCACGCGTACGCGCACTTCACGCGCACGCGTGGATGGCCACAAAACTCATCGACGCGCAAGCGTCATACGCGCGGACGCGCGGATTGAAAAATAGCCAAACGACGCGCAAGCGTCAGCCACGCGTATGCGTGGGTGCTCTTGCGCCCCAGGCACAAAACTGGCACAACTCTCGGGAAAATAGTTGGGCATTTGGTGCAGCGCATCGACGCGCTTGCGCACACCACGCGCACGCGTGGATGGTGCTTTCTTGAAGAACGGCGCGTACGCGCCAAGTGCGCCTACGCGCGGAGGGTCATTCTGCTAAAAATTTTCTAAGTTAAAAGCTGCAGAACTCACAGATTCAACCCCCAATCTTCCGACGGACATAAATTTCTCATTTTAAATCGTTTTCTGCCCGTTCTTCCAGCGGTGTCGACATCCCGGATCCAGTTTCATTTCTAAACAAGTTTGGTACAAAACGGGGATCCGTAGTCCAAGTTATGTCCCATCAAAACATGCCCGAAAACTATGTTTTCATACAAAACCACAAGGTGCCATTTTCAAAACAAACCATTTTCAACTCTTTTCAAAATCAACCAAAACATGCCAATTTCGCCTTTTTCAAAATCAATCAAAATGTACCAAAATCAACATCAAGCCATCCTCAACTCACACATTGACACTTTACCAAAATTCCCAAAACCACCGTCCAACCATTTTAACACTTCTCAATCAAATGGCTACAGGGCAAACACAATATCATATCTCACATCCTTCCAAGGTCTCAACACCTCCAAGAACAGATTTTTACCACCAAAAATCCCTTTTCAAGCTTTCCAAGGTCTCAATCAAGCCCCAATATTCATATATACACAACCTAAGCCACAATCATCATACCCATACACAACATCTCAATACCCAAACATCATAGAACAACAAATTACACTAGATTTGAGAATCTTACCACACCCAAGGTCCAAGGAGACAAGATTAACCTTCTCCTTCAAGAGAGTTGGGTCCTATAACATCAAAGAGCCCAAAATCTCAATATTTTTGCTCATGAAACTCGAAATCAAGGCTGGAAATTCGAAGAGAAAAACGTGGCTTACCTCAAGATTGATTGTATGGGTTTTGTAGAGCTCTCCACGATGAACGCGTGGCCACAAACGGTGCGGCGATCGGAGCTCTAGATCAAAAGTTATGGTGGTTTGAAGATCAAGTGAGAGATAGAAGTTTGAGAAAGTGTTCTTCCCCTCCCTTACTCCATTTCAGCGTGTGTGTGTGTAACAAATGAGGAGAGAGAGTGCTGAAAACTAGGGTTTTGGCTTAGTTTAGTTGGACCAAGGGCCCACTTTGGGTCCGGTTGGCCCAGTTTGGCCCGTTCGGTCCAATCTTGGTCCGATTTCTATAAAATTGGTACCAAAACTCTCGTCTCAATCTCCTCTATCATCTTTAGCCATAAAAATCACATTTTTAGCTTTCTAGAATAAATTCTCATTTATGGGTTAATTAGTCGTTAATTAACCGAGTTTTACATTCTACCCACCTAATTGGGAATTTTGCCCACAAAATTCAAATTCAATTACCTGAGAATAAGTACGGATAATCCGATCGCATCTCCGACTCAAGTTCTCAAGTGTGTTCCTCAACACCGCCTCGACTCCATACCACTTTGACTAATGAAACCTCTTTTCCACGCAACTGTTTGATACTAGTATCATCAATTTTGACTGGCGCCACTGGAAGCGTCAAATCTTCCCTTAACTGAACCGATTCAGGTTCTAACACATGGCTAGCATCAGGAGTGTACTTCCGAAGCTGCGACACGTGAAACACGTCGTGCAGGTTCGAAAGATGAGGTGGTAGAGCCATCCGATATGCCACCGGTCCAACCCTTTCCAGGATCTGAAATGGACCGATGTACCGAGGATTCAACTTCTTTGCTTTAATCGCCCTACCTACTCCCGTGGTTGGAGTAACCTTAAGGAAAACATGATCTCCTTCCTCAAATTCCAAGGGCTTCCGCCTCTAATCGGCGTAACTCTTCTGGCGACTCTACGCTGTAAGCATCCTATCTCAGATTTTCTTGACTTGTTCAGTGGTCTCAGCTATCATCTCCGGCCCCAACAAGCCTTTCTCTCCAGCTTCATACCAACATAGCATTTTCTCCCATACAAAGCCTCATACGGAGCCATTCCGATACTCGCATGGTAACTATTATTGTATACAAACTCCACTAACGGCATATATCGATCCCAACTCGCCGGCTGGTCCAGAACACAAGCTCTCAACATATCCTCTAGTGTTTGGATCGTCCTCTCGGATTGACCATCTGTTTGAGGATGGTAAGCCGTACTCAAGCTTAGTCGGGTTCTGAAAGGTTTCTGAAATGCAACCCAAAACCTCGAAGTGAAGCGATGATCTCTATCAGAGATTATAGTAGCCGGTACGCCATGAAGTCTCACAATCTCCTTTATGTAAAACCGTGCTAGTTCCTCAAGGGTGTAAGTCATCCGAATGGGGAAAAAGTGAGCTGATTTCGTCAGTCGGTCCACAATCACCCAGATAGCATCAAAACCAGTTCTAGTCCTTGGCAATCCTGACACAAAGTCCATTGCAATACTTTCCCACTTCTATTGCGGAACCTCTAAAGGTTGCAATATCCCGGAAGGTCTTTGATGTTCAATCTTCACCTTTTGACAAGTTAAGCACTTTGAAACATATTCTGCCACATCATTCTTCATGCCTGGCCACCAAAATATCGCCTTTAAATCATGGTACATTTTAGTACTTCCCGGGTGAATGGAGAATCCGCTTTTGTGTGCCTCCTTTAAGATATCTTGCCTCAAAGTGCCAACATCCGGCACAATGATTCTACCCTTGAATCTCCATAACCCATCTTTTTCTTCTGACACTCTTCACTGTTTTCCTTGCTCGATAGCCGGTAACACCTTCCATAACGCTTCATCATTTTCATGAGCCTCTAGGAGTTCGGACTTAAAGTTACTCGAGATTTCTAATCGGCTCAAACACAAAGTTCCAGATACTTCTTGAGCACCAATTTGTAGACTCTCGAATCCCTTGAGAAACTTCTCCTCTTGAAGCATCATCCAAGCTGCATATAACGACTTCTGACTTAACGCATCCGCCACTACATTCGCCTTTCCCGGATGGTAATTCCACTCAAAGTCGTAGTCCTTCAATAATTCCATCCACCTTCTCTGCCTCATATTAAGCTTTTTCTGATCAAAGAGATATTTCAAGCTCTTGTGATCGGAGAAGACTTGGAACTTAACCCCATAGAGATAATGCCTCCACACCTTCAAGGCAAACACGACCACAACGAGTTCCAAATCGTGCGTAGGGTAACTAACTTCATGAGGTCTCAACTGTCGTGAGGCATACGCCATCACATTATGATGCTGCATCAGCACGCACCCTACACCCTTTAATGAGGCATCACAGTACACCTCAAAAGGCTCGTTCGGCTCAGGTAACACTAACACAGGTGCAGTGGTCAACTTTTTCTTCAATTCCTGAAAGCTCTCCTCGCACTCAGGAGTCCAAACAAACGGAGTGTCTTTGCGGGTTAACTTTGTCAACGGCAAGGCTAATTGTGAAAAGCCTTTGATGAACCTTCGATAATAGCCAGCTAAGCCCAGAAAACTCCTTATCTCAGTTACTGTGGTTGGTTGCTTCCAATCTATCACAGCCTCCACCTTAGCTGGATCTACAGCTATCCCTTTCTTACTCACCACGTGACCCAAAAACTTTACCTCACTCTTCCAAAACTCACAATTAGACAGTTTCGCATAAAGTTTCTTCTCCTTTAGGATCTGCAATACGATCCTCAAGTGTTCCGCATGCTCTTCTTCAGTCTTGGAATAAATTAGTATGTCATCAATGAAGACAACAACAAATTTATCCAGAAACGGACGGAACACTCTGTTCATATAATCCATGAATACTGCAGGAGCGTTCGTCAACCCAAAAGACATTACAGTGTACTCGTAATGACCATAACGAGTCCTGAAAGTGGTCTTAGGGATATCCTCACCTCTCACCCTTATCTGGTGATAACCGGATCGCAAATCGATCTTGGAGAAAACCCCAGCTCCTTGTAACTGATCCATGAGATCATCAATTCTCGGCAATGGGTACTTATTCTTTATCCTGACCTTGTTCAGCTACCTGTAATCCACATAGAGCCGCATACTCCCATCTTTCTTCTTTACCAGTAACACTGGAGCACCCCACGGGGAAACACTTGGTCGGATAAAGTTCTTACCCAACAAATCCTCTAACTGAGACTTTAGCTCGGCCATCTCTAACGGTGACATTCTGTAAGGAGCACTAGAGATTGGTCCCGCCCCAGGCACCAATTCAATAGCAAACTCGACCTCTCGGTTAGGTGGAAATTCATCAATGTCATCGGGAAACACTTTCGAAAACTCACACACCACCGGAATCTTTTCCAACCTTTGATCATCACCCGAAAAACCCGCGGTTAACAATAGGATACCCTGACATTTGATTCCGGAACAGTTCACCATCATCGAATTCAAGTAATAATTATTCACCACGACCGGTCCTCCTGTATCTTCCGGCATAAAGTACACCGACTTTGTAGAACAATCAAGCAGGACATGGTTCTCAGATAACCAGTCCAATCCCAAGATAAGATCAAGACCGATCATCGGTAAGCAGATTAAGTTATGGACAAAATCACGCTGCTTGAACCTAAACGAAACTTTCGGACATCCTAGCCTAGTTACCATGGCCTCATGGGTAGCATTATACACTTTTAGGTCATAACCTAAGGTTACGATCTTCAATCCTAACTCATGGGCTTTCTCAAATGTAATGAATGAATGCGATGCTCCCGAATCAAATAAAGCATTTAAAGTTTGACCAGCTATTTCACAGTTACCTCGGATAAGTGCCTCAGATCCCTCAGCACCTATAGCTGAAGTGGTGAACACCCGACCAGTCTGTTGTGCTTTCCCAGCACCTTGTTTCTGCTTCTCCGGACAATTTGCGGCTTTATGCCCCGCCTTTCCACAATTGTAGCACAAACCCCATCCGGCCTTGCATGGTGCTCCCGGATGGTGACTTCCACACCTAGTACAAGCTTGATCATTCTGAGGCTGCTTCCCAAACCTTTTCCCTTGGGAGTTGTTGTTGTTGGGCCTCCTAAAAGAACCTCCCCTCTTGAAAGGTGGACCTCTAGGTGCAAAGCTCTTCCTTCGGTTCTGTGGGAATGATCCTTTGTGACTCCCTCTCTCAGCAGCCACCTTCTTCACGCACTCTTCAACAACTCTACACTTGTTCACCAACTCGGAGAAAGTTCTGATCTCCATTGGTCCCACTGAGCTGAAAATATCACTCCGGAGTCCTCCTTCATACTTAACGCACTTCCATTCCTCATATTCCACCGGAGTCCCTTGACACATACAAGAAAATCTGAACAGCCCCTCAAACTTGTCAGTATACTCAGATACGGACATAGTACCCTGCTTCAGCTGCAATAATTCAAGCTCCTTGGCCGTCCTAGCAGAAGTCGGAAAGTACTTCTTATAGAACTCCTCTTGGAAGACATCCCAGGTGATATAATCATCACCCTGCTGTAGGAGGCGTCGAATTCCTTGCCACCAATGCGACGCTTCCCCAGTGAGCAAATAGGTAGCAAACTCCACAAGCTGCCCTTCAGGTACCACCTGCGCTTGCAGTGCTCGTTCCATGGCCTGAAACCATGTATCGGCCTCAGTCGGGCTAGTGGTTCCCTTGAACTTAGGTGGATTAACCTTCAAAAAGTTTGCCAGTGTCATCGGGCCCTGAACTCCACCTCCGTCATTACCATGGTTGTTCATCTATTGACCAAGAGCCTCAGCAGTGGCTTGCATAGCAGCAGCCATGTTCTCCAACGTAGTCATAAAGTTTACCGGGTCATTAGGGTTAATCTCTGGCGCACGAGCGTTCGTATGACCTCTCCCACGGCCTCTATCGTGTCCGCGAGGTGCCATCTGGTTCCTATACACACCAAACAATCGATATTAAGTTGATCAGTCTCAATATCGGAATTTTAGTGCTTCAAAGTCCTAAATACATGCTCATGAACATTTATGCCAACTATATCAAGTAGATATACTAACAGCACATAACACACATACAGAAAATGCATAGAAGCATAGTCAGTCCGTCCCTCAGGCTCTACGGGAACGAACTGCTCTGATAACATAATGTAACACCCTACCATATATGGTCTTATGCTTAAGTCATAATTCCGAGATGGCAAGGTATTACGACCTCTATAATTAAAATTTAGTACGTATAGTAGTATGAATGATTGATTATAACTAGGAGCCTTTGTAGAAAAGGGGTAAACAAAAACCGTAACTCGAAAGCGCAACACTCCGATCAATAACGTAACGAACAGGGATAAGCTAACGCTAGATTATATATATACAAAAGAGTGTCAAAAATGGGAATATCAAAACTCAAATCCGGATGCGAAGATAACCAGTCCGAGAATAGCAATATATACATATCATAAAATAAGGAAACCCCAAAGGAAACTCAAAGGGACACAAAAATAGAGAACCTAGTCTCCAAAATCCCCTCTAAGAGGAGTCATCATAGTTTGTATTATTCAATGGAGATAAAAGTATCTAAGAGAAATCATAAAATCAAAACAGAGTCCTGAGAACAAGGATCTTCGCTAATCCAGAAGTCTCCAGCATGCCTCAACGAGGAGCCTCGTGTCCTACATCTAAAAACCATAAAATCCGCATGGGTGAGAACCAGAGGTCCCCAACATGGTAACAGTTCCCCATATATAACATGTAATAATAGAGGAAAGCCGAAGGCAATCCTAGGACTTCCTCCAGATAATATCAAAGCTTATAAACAAGCTAAACCACAAGTGGCAACTGACTAAAGATCCTTCAGTCTAACTAATACTTCCCTTTCCAATTCCTTCAGACCTCCCAACCACCAGCAGGAGTATAATGTAGCAAACACAGCTAAATCAAACAAGAGATATACAAATAGGAACAGATAAGGCATTTAGACAATTAGCAAGTAATATGCAGTCAAATAGGCAATCTCAAACTATTCATATAGTATGCAAATGATGAATGCCTGTCCCTAGTGGCTGATGATATCATCTGTCGGTTATAGAGCCAACCCGACAAGTCCTGGTAGCTAACCATTGGACTGTCCCTCTGTCGTGTCTCCCCAACTCGAGTTATACTCAACAAATCGTGATCGTAATCATGATCCATATCCATCACCCTCACTGGTGAATATTTATG
>NC_029785.2:70952123-70987009 GCF_000816755.2 Arachis ipaensis | reverse complement strand
ATAGTGGAAGTGCAAACATTCACAATTCATTCAACAGCATATATGCATTTATACTTAGCCATAATCATGGCTCCGCCGTAACACGGCAATGATCCAGCCATCCGGCTCATGGTTAAATCCATAACCAGCCAATTCATTAACAATTACGGCCCTTCGGCCCATGGCATAACAAGCACTTCCATCGCCATCCTCCGCATCTCACATAATCATCTTTGATCCTCATTGATCATTCATTTTTCCCTTGCTTCACTCACAAGTTACCACATTCACTAGCTCCTTGTCTCATTGCTAGGCATATCATAATGATTTAAGACATAAGTGGTGAGATCGGAGGCTTAGAAGTATGAAATTTTGCCTTTAAAACTCAAAAATCAACTTTGGGATGAAAACAAGGCCACGCGTACGCGCACGCGTGGATGGCCACAAAACTCATCGACGCGCAGGCATCATACGCGCGGACGCGCGGATTGAAAAATAGCCAAACGACGCGCAAGCGTTATCCACGCGTACGCATGGGTGCTCTTGCGCCCCAGGCACAAAACTGGCACAACTCTCGGGAAAATAGCTGGGCATTTGGTGCAACGCATCGACGCGCCCGTGCACACCACGCGCACGCATGGATGGTGCTTTCTTGAAGAACGGCGCGTACGCGCCAAGTGTGCCTACGCGCGGAGGGTCATTCTGCTAAAAATTTTCTAAGTTAAAAGCTGCAGAATTCACAGATTCAACCCCCAATCTTCCGACGGACATAACTTTCTCATTTTAAATCGTTTTCCACCCGTTCTTCCAACGGCGTGGACATCCCGGATCCAATTTCATTTCTAAACAAGTTTGGTACAAAACGGGGATCCGTAGTCCAAGTTATGTCCCATCAAAACATGCCCGAAAACCATGTTTTCATACAAAACCACAAGGTGCCATTTTCAAAACAAACCATTTTCAACTTTTTTCAAAATCAACCAAAACATGCAAATTTCTCCTTTTTCGAAATCAATCAAAATGTACCAAAATCAACATCAAGCCATCCTCAACTCACACATTGACATTTTACCAAAATTTCCAAAACCACCGTCCAACCATTTTAACACTTCTCAATCAAATGGCTACAGGGCAAACACAATATCATATCACACATCCTTCCTCATCCTAATTTCCGATAATACCATTTCCAAATCAAACATCATTATACATAATCATCATCATACTCACCATTAACATGGTACCACCCTTCAATTCAACCTCAATCATTCATCAAGCATATATCACAACATGCAGTTTCTCATATATCACACAATCAAGGCATCAATATTTATAATCACATATATGATCACATCATATATCTCAACCATTCAACAACATCATCAATTCAATGCCTATCTTAGGGCCTCTAGCCTAAGTATTTCCTACCACATTACATATTAGATACGAGAAACCGAGACCATACTTTAGCCGATTTCCCAAGCTCAACTGGAGCACTTCCAAACCACTTGTCCACAAGTCTTCTAGGTCTTAACACCTCCAAGAACAGATTTTTACCACCAAAAATCCCTTTTCAAGCTTTCCAAGGTCTTAATTAAGCCCCAATATTCACATATACACAACCTAAGCCACAATCATCATACCCATACACAACATCTCAATATCCAAACATCATAGAACAATAAATTACACTAGGGTTGAGAATCTTACCACACCCATGGTCCAAGGAGACAAGATTAACCTTCTCCTTCAAGAGAGTTGGGTCCTATAACATCAAAGAACCCAAAATCTCAACATTTTTGCTCATGAAACTCGAAATCAAGGCTGGAAATTCGAAGAGAAAAACGTGGCTTACCTCAAGATTGATTGTATGGGTTTTGTAGAGCTCTCCGCGACGAATGCGTGGCCACAAACGGTGCGGCGATCGGAGCTCTAGATCAAAAGTTATGGCGGTTTGAAGATCAAGTGAGAGATAGAAGTTTGAGAGAGTGTTCTTCCCCTCCCTTACTCCATTTCAGCGTGTGTGTGTGTGTAACAAATAAGGAGAGAGAGTGCTGAAAACTAGGGTTTTGGCTTAGTTTAGTTGGGCCAAGGGCCCACTTTGGGTCCGGTTGGCCCGGTTTGGCCCGTTCGGTCCAATCTTGGTCCGATTTCTATAAAATTGGTACCAAAACTCTCGTCTCAATCTCCTCTATCATCTTTAGCCATAAAAATCACATTTTTGGCTTTCTAGAATAAATTCTCATTTATGGGTTAATTAGCCGTTAATTAACCGGATTTTACATGAAATCTACCCAAATATTTGGATCTATGAGAATGTGTGGTAAAATCAGGGACCAAGCTTATCTCTCTTCATGAGAAATTAGACCAAGGAATTGGATGATTATCAAGAATTGAAAGATTGAATCACCAAGGAATTGGGGTTCAATCAATCATGATTGCCAAGAGGTCAATGAGTTGCATGATTGAAGATGAGATGATCTGAATTTAATCCAAATAGAGCAATATCTCCCAATCCCAACGAATCTTCCCTATTCTAATCTTCCCTATATAGCTTTCTTTAATTTCTGTTATTAACCCATTCCCATTTACAATTCAGTCATTTATATTTCTGCAATTTACTTCCATGCTCTTTACAATTCTGCACTTTATTGCTTTCCTTTATCTTTAAGTCATTTACAATTCTGTCATTTAGAATTCTACACACAACAATTACTCTTGATTAGCTTTACTAAATCACCCAGTAACTAAAGTTGTTCAATCAATCAATCTTTGTGGGATCGACCTCACTTATTGTGAGTTATTACTTGACGACAATTTGGTATACTTGCCAAAGACGGGTTCATTATAGTGATATAGTGAATTTTCAGTCATCAAATACATATATGAACATAAGGGCTAAAGAAATCACAACCAAGTCAAATCCAACAATTGATTAGAGTTATTGAAAAGAATTTACAACTTGCAAGATAAGAACTAATAATCGGTGGAAACATAGAGTTGAGCAATCGAACCCTTTACCAGATGTGTGTACACTCTAGTCACTCAAGTCTTTAAGGTTGTTTCACTCAATCCTCCTCTAATCATGCTTTCTAAGATTTTTTCTTCTTCTAACAATCAACAATTATTCAATGCATGCATGCAAGTATCATGAGGGCTAGGGTAAAGGTAAGGATGCATATGGTCAAGTGAGTTTGAAATTTGAATCTTTGATTAACTTAAACTTTTACCTAACACACATAACAACCTATACAATTTTGATGCAAAACTAGCTACCCATTATTCACTTTTTCACACACTCATGCATTCTTTTCAATTCACATCCCATATGCATTATTCTTATTACTTTATTTTGGGGTTAACATTTGTCCCCTATTTTTTGCTTTCTTTTTCTCTTGTTCTTTTTTTTCCTTCTTTTTATTTTTCTTTTTTTTTTCTTTCTCTTTTTTTTAAATAAAATATATATAAAAGTATCAATGCATATGGTTTAAATATTTAATGCATAAGTATATAACCGATTCCCAATATCTTCCACAAAAATACAAAAATACACTTTTATCTCAACCAATGTTCTCAAACTTTTCCACACTTAAATACTATACACTTTCACTAGCCTAAGCTAATCAAAGATCCAAATTAAGGGCATTTATTATTTTTCACTTAGAGGTAATGATGTGCTAAAATTAAGAACAAAAGGGGATTAAAATAGGCTCAAAACTGGCTAACAATGATGGATAGAAGGGTAAGGCTATTTGGGTAAATGAGCTAATTGAAATGAAGGCCACAATCATATAAATGCATTCATACACAGAATAATAGATATAAAGAATCAAACAAATCAAAAATTACAATCATAGAAAGAGAATAACATACAAGAATAAAGATAGTGGTTGCAATAATGCAACCACGCATTAAGGCTAAAAAACTCACAAGGCTGTGTGTTCTAGCTCAAAATCCATGTTCCACAATATAATTCACGCAAGTTTCATGAAAAATATTTTAACTCATGTATATATATATATATATATATATATGAAAAGAAATGCAAAAAACTAAGAAAAATGCAAATAAATGTCTAAAATATATGCAAACCAAGCAAAAATGCAACTAAGAATTCTAGAAGACCTAGTAATAGAAAAAAATGAAATGTGAAAGTGTTTGGATTAGAATTTTTTACCCAAGACTGGACGATTGGTCGAACGACCTCCCCACACTTAAAATTTTGCACGGTCCTCCGTGCATTCAAAGATGAGCAAGGGGGTTTGAAGACTACACGGATTGCCACCTTCAGCTGGTGGGTTATCTGACTGCTGCATATTCTTTCTTCTGCTTTCCTTGTTGCTTATGATGACTCATCCTGAAGAATATAAAACAGAATATAGTAAGACGAGTAAATTCGAAAACAAGGAAGCATATGTTGTTGGAATGAGGTGATTATCACTAAAATAAAGTGAATTAATAAGTTTGTAACATTAAGAAAAATAGCGTGTGAATTCTAAGTTACACGCGGTTTAGAACTCACACACTAGCATTGAAAGCTATGTCACAATTTTATAAAAAAAAAGTATGCACTTCACACATTTTGGTGCGCTTGAGATACTTTAAAGGCAACTTGTAGGTTAAGACAAATAAACAAGTAATAAAGAAGCATGAAAGCACTCAAGAAAGAATAAAACAATTGTGGAATGGATCATGAATGGAAATTGGTTAATGTGCAAGAAAACTTAACAGACCAAGAAACATATGGAACTCACACATCAATCAATGACACACTTTAAAATTTTGTTCGCATCACCTAGTTGACATAAAGTGGAGAAACATGGGTGCTACGCAACTTAAAAAAAGAGAGATATAAGTTAAAATTAATCACATAGCAAGCCTGATTGACATAGCTTGAAAAGCGCAAAAAGATGTCACTAGGTGAGCTTACAATCCAATTTCACAATTCTAAAATTTTAATGCATTGACTTGGTGATGTAAATGAAAATCAAAATAAGCAAGTATCACCAAGCAACAGATGCATCAATTACACATAATTGCCTAATAATAGATCAGGAATTCAAATTACATGGTGGCTAGCTACAACAAGCAATTTAGAAATCCAAAAGCATCCTTAAAGGCAATGTCACCGGCACTTTGTATGTATAGATATCCAACAATTAGGAATCAATACCAAGCGTCAAAGTATAACCTCAATAAAGAAATCCAACAATGAATATTCACAACAATGATGCTAAAATAGTATCAAGTCAGTAATCAGCAGCAATATCTCAGCAGAATCAATAAATCAAATCAATAAACCAACACTTATCACCAAAATTTATCTTATACTGACAATCTCATCCACTAAAATAGGAAATTAAACTAATTAACTAACTAACTAGCTAACTAAAGGAGATGTTGGAGGATGGTGAATGGTGGTGGTGGTTGATGCAGGGAAAGAAGAGAAGAAAAGTATGTGAAACAGAGGAGTCATGCGTACACAAAACCTTACGTGATGACAGGATTTTTTATACCCTTTTTCACAGCATTTTTAGTGTATTTTTAGTTATAATTTATTAAGTTTTATTAAGTTTTAGTATGTTTTAGTGCAAAAGCCACCTTTTGGATGATACTTTGAGTTTTTGTATTTTTCTTATGATTTCAGGTGATTTTTGGGTGAAATTGGCAAGTTTTGGCAAAGTCTGATTCAGAGGCAAAGAAAGGATAGCAGATGGTGTCAAATCCTGACCTCCGTGCATTCCAACGAGCATATCTTTTTAGCTACAAAGGTCCAATTGACATGTTCTTAATGGCGTTGGAAAGCTAACTTCCAGAGCTTTCCAGCAATATATAATAGTCTATACTTTTCTTTGGAGATGACTGCCCAAAATGGGCGTTGAACGCTCAACTTACTCCCTTTCTGGCGTTCAATGCCCAAGAAGGACCAAACCCCAAGTTGAACGGCCAAAATCGGAGTTCAACGCCAGCCAGGGAGCAGGGACTAAATTTGAACGCCCAAAACTTGAGCTGAACGCCAGGCATCAGCCCAAACACTCACCAAAGTAGGCCCAAAGTGGATTTTAGCACTTCTTAGCTTATTTTATTTTCTTTTTGTAATTTTTAATTAAGAACAATACCTTTTAGGTTTAGTCTTAGAGTTTTTACTATAAATAAGAGACTTCCTTCCTCCTAAGGATCATGCCTCCCAGGAGGGCAAAAGCACAGACACATTACTTTACATCTTCTTTTCTTTTCTCTGTAAAGCATAAGCAGCTAAACCTCCTAAGTTAAGGATAGGAGCTCTGCTCATTCCCATGGATTAATATCATTACTTCTTCTACTTTAATATATGTTTGATTCTATTATAGGATGTATTTTCGTTCTTCATCCTTATGAATCTAGGGTGGAACAGAAATATGACCCCTTATTCTACATGAGTTCTTGTGAGTCCCTGACAGGATAGTATTGAGCTGCAGCTTGAGAGTGCATCACAGATTCCAAGAGAGTATCTGGACTAATTGGGATAAGTGACATAAAATCTTGTTAGTCATGGGTAATTGAGGTTTCTGTGGTACTAAGGCTAGAATTCTGAGCTTCATTCTCCGATCTGGAAGATCTGACCTTGTTTATGGTGTTTTGAGTAGGATCATCAGAGATTGAATTGCGCGAGCTTCATCCTCGTTCAGATCGAATGACCACTGACCCTGGCGTTTGGTGTGGATCAGAGAAGATTAATAACCACTGACCCTAGCTTTAATCACTTACAGCCTTGCCATTGAATGAATCACTCATTGTTAAAGTAGTCAGTAAGAAGTATTAATCCAGAAGAATAAGCATCTCCAAGGCCTTAACTGATTTTCCACCATTGTTTTTACACCAATTCCGTATTATCTTCTTTATTATTCTGTTTTATACGTTTATGACGGAGGATTTATGTTGGTAAAGAATTTTTCAATAAAATCGCGTTGCAAGTATAGTTCTATACCGACAAACAATCCTCAATCAACGTTTAATTTGTTTGTCACAGGTACAAACCCCAATAAAAATAAACCGGAGTATTCAAACCTCAGGTCGTCTCTCAAGAAATTGCAGGGGAGTGTATTTATTATTGGTTATGATTGTATCTTTTGGGGTTTTGAAATAAGGGACAAGAAATGTAAATAAAGGAAACTCAAACGGTAAAAAGATCTTAGCAGGGGTTGATGGTTAAGGATCACTATCCTTGCTACTAACCGCAATATGATAATTGCAAGGATTAATCCCATTTATTCATCTTCTAACAATTGAAAGAAAGTTAAATAAGTTTCATCAATCCCAATCCATAAGTCCTAGCCACTCACTAATTGAATTAGTGAAAGCTAGTGTCAATGGACACCAATTATCAATCACTTAGACCTTAGCAACTAAAGGTCACCCAAGTAACCAACCCAAGCCAAGAGGAGGAAAATCTACTCTATAGCTAAAAGAGACATTTCATCAAACATTTAAAGTGCAGTAAAAGTAAACATCACAAAATACAAGAATTAATAAAAGTTATAACCAACATAAGCAAGAAATCGACGATAGCAACTATGGTAAACATAAAAAGGCATGGAAACATAAAATTGTATTAAAAGGAAATTGAGAATAATAAACGAGTTCATAAACTAAATTGGTAGAATAAAGAAATTAACAAGAAAGGTAAATAAACTAAAGTGTTAATACAAATAAAAGTAAAGAGAAAACTAAATTGAAGTAAGAATAAAATCTAGATCTAAGAAGAAACCCTAAAACCTAGAGAAATGAGAGAACCTTTCTCTCTAGAATTCTACATCTAAAACTAATGTGTGGAATGAATGAATGAATTCCCTCCATCTCAGCTCCATCCCCAGCCTCTTGTCTTTATTTTCGGGCTTGAAACTGGGTCAAAATCAGCCCAGAAATTGCCCCTAACATTTTCTGTTAATTGCAGCACGTGACGCTCATCATGCGTACGCATCATCCACGAGTACATGTCGATTGGATAATGCACTTGCCACGCGTACACGTCAGTCACGTGTACGCGTTATATGGACGTTGTACTTGGTCACGGGCATGCTTCAGCCACACGTACACGTCGGGACCAGCTTCTCAAATCTCCAAATTCTTGTGTTCCTTCCACTTTTGCATGCTTTCTTTCCANAATGCATCACGGCATCAAATGGTAATAAGAGAAAATAAAAAATTAGTAATTTTAAGGCCTAGGAAGCATGTTTTCAATCATAACACAAAATTAGGAATGAATCTTAAAAACATGCAATTTACATGAATAAGTATGAGAATAGTCGACAAAATTCACTCAATTCAATACAAAATAAACCATAAAATAATGGTTTATCAAATCTCCTCACACTTAAAAATTAGCATGTCCTCATGCTAAGGTCAAGAGAAGCCAAAAAGGGGTGAAGGGGAATGGTAGGATTTATTAAATGCAAACTATCTATATGAATGCAACTACATGCAAACTGCTACCTACTTAGTTAAAAATAAATCAATCTTCCAAGAACAAATATGAACTGAATTCCACTAATTCAAATCTCAAAATGAAGTACAAATAGACTTGCACGAAGAAAGCTCATGAAAGCCGGGAACAAGAAATTGAGCATCAAACCTTCACCGGATGTGTATCTGCTCTAATCGCTCAAGTGTTTAAGGGTCAATTCTCTCAATTCTCTACTAATCTTGCCTTCCAAGGCTTGCTCTTCTTCCACCAATCAACACATATTCAATGCATGAATATACATATCAAGAGATATTTTCAAGGGTTGTAATGGGATTAGGGTCAAGGTAGGAATGTATTTGGTCAAGTGGACTAAGATCTGAATCTTTGATTAACACAAATTTCCCACCTAACCTAAGACAATTGGTACGCGTGTATGCAAAACCCACACTATTTCGTACAACGGCAGCAGTACCAGCAAGTGCACTGGGTCGTCCAAGTAATACTTGAGCGAGTGAGGATCGATCCCACGTGGATTATGGCTTGAAGCAAGCTTATGGTTGTCTTACAGGTCTTAGTCAGGCAGAATCAGAAGGTTGTTGGATTATATGTCATAAATGCTTGGATATTAAGAAGTTAGCTATTAGGAATAAGCGATAGGATTAGATTGAGAGTTGGAGTTACTTTGTCTTTCTGAAGTAACTCTGTGATAAACCCCGATTTTGTGGTTTATCTTGTGCTTAATTTAGGGGATTTTATCACCTTTTCTCACATTTATTCAATGAAATAGCATGGTTTTGCAATTCTCCCTTGATTTGTGCTTAAATGTGAAAACATGCTTTTTAGGCCTTAAAATAGCTAAATTTAATTCACTTTAATTCCATTCGATGCCTTGATATGTTTGTTAAGTGGTTTTTATTGATGATTGGAATTGTTGATTTACTTTTCTTGCAATTGGTAGTTGGTAGTTTTATTATTCTTGCATTTTTACTATGCTTTCCTTTTATGCCTTCCAAGTGTTTGACAAAATGCTTGGTTGGTCTTTAGAGTAAATTTTGAGCATTCTTGGCTTGGGAAGAGTAATTGGGCAATCTTGAGTCATTAATAACCAATTTAGATTGGTGATCTAGAGTTGTTAGTTAATATCATTCTCAATGACTCTAATCTTTTGCTAATTCAATTAGTGAGTTGATTAGGACTTTTGATTTGAGATTAACTAGTCTTGTTTGACTTTCTCTCATGGAAGATAACTTACACCTTCTTCCAATGTTGGAAATGACGAAATGAGATAAATTCTTGTTTATTATTGTGATATGATTGATTAGTCTTGTTTGACATTCTCCCTATGTGAAGATGACATGATACCTTCTTCTATTTGTTGGAGTTGACTAAATAAGATGAATTGATCATTGTATGACTAGGATAGGAAGCCTATAATCTCAACCCTTGCCATGAATGTCTCTCTTCTTTACTTGCTTCCTTTAATTGTTTGCTTGATTTACCGTTCTTGCACATTTAATTTCTCACCCTTTATCAACCAAACCCCCCCCTTGTTCTTCATAGCCAAATTGACCACGTCATTGCAATTCCTTGTGAGACGACCCGGAGTCTAAATACTTCGGTTAATTCTTATTGGGGATTTGTACTTGTGACAAAACCATATTTTAATTTGATGTGAGAGTTGTTTGTTGGTTTGGAGATATGCTTACAACGAAGTAATTCCTTTCTTTAGGAAGAAAATCCAGACCGACAACAATTTTCGACATCACTCTGGTACTACTGTCTTCCTTGCTTGTGAATGATCTTCTTCTATGGCAGGCTGTAAGTGATCAAAGCCATGCCAATGGTCCTTGATCTCCTCTGCTACAGGTTAAATGCCATTGTCTGTGGTCATTCAATCTGACGGAGGGTGAAGCTCTTAGCAAATCATTCTCTTGGCGATCCTACTCAAAACACCACAGACAAGGTCAAATCTTCCGGATCAGAGAATGCTGCTTCTTTGGATTCTAGCCTATACCACAGAGACCATAATCTCCCCGAAGATCAGCTGAACTGGTGTCTCGAGAAGTCCCCAACAAAATTGTGGATTAACTGTCTGAGAGATGTATAAACATAGCTGTTGGTTCGTGCTTTCCGGCCAAGTATTCACACGAACCCAAGTAGACACAGGTGTTTGTCAGGCACGTTCGTCTTAATGTGATGAACAGAGCCAATTTGTCAGATCGTCCTATTCACAACGATGAAGATCGAAATATACATCTTAGAGATAGATCAGACACGGATTAAAAAAGAAGAAATAGTACTTTTATTAATTCATAGGACTCAGCAAGGCTCCTCCCCTCAACCTAGGAGGTTTAGAAACTCATACTGAAAATAAAAACAAAGTAAAAACGTGAATGATGCTCTCCTAAATCAGAGAGTCTATAAAAAATATTTTAGATCTCTGAATTACATAAACATAATCCCTTAAATACTAAACAGAAGACTAGTAAGGATAAAACAGTCTATTTAGTGCTAAAATCCACTTCTGAGGCCCACTTGGTGAGTGTTTGGGCTGAGCTTTAATGAGATCCACGTGCTATGAGGCTCCTTGGCATGGAATGCCAGCTAGGGGGTTCTCTCTAGGCCTTTAGACGCTGGGCTCTGCTCTTTGGGTGCTGGATGCTTGGAAGGGTGCAGGAAGCTGGCGTTGGACGCCAGTTTTGGGCCTTCTATTCTGAAGCAAAGTATAGACTATTATATATTGCTTAAAAGCTCTGGAAGTCAGCTTTCCGTAGCCGTTGAGAGCATTTCATCTAGACTTCTGTAGCTCTAGAAAAGCTCTTTCGAATCCAGGCAGGTCATATCCAAACAGCATCCGCAGTGCTTTCTCTGTCTCTAAATCAGACTTTTGCTCCAACTCCTCAATTTCATTCAGAAAATACCTAAAATTGTACAAAAACTCATAGTAGAATCCAAAAATGTGATTTTAACACTAAAACCTATAAAAACTTAATAAAACTAAATAAATCTTACTAAAAACTATATGAAAGTGATGCCAAAAAGCGTATAAAATATCCGTTCATCACAACACCAAACTTAAACCATTGCTTGTCCCCAAGCAACTAAAAACACAGTAGGATAAAAAGAAATTAAGATACAATAAATTTCTCAGCTTCAAATGAAGCTTAGTTAAAATCAGATGAGCGGGACTTAGCAGCTTTTTGCTTCTGAATAGTTTTGGCATCTCACTATCCATTGAAACTCAGAGATGTTGGCATCCTTAGGAAATTAGAATCAATATGACATTATTGACTCTCCTAGTTAAGCTTATTTTGATTCTTGAACGCAGCTTTCTGAGTCTTGGTTGTGACCCTAAGCACTTTGTTTTCCAGTATTACCACCGGATACATTCATGCCACAGACACTTTAACTGGGTGAACCTTTTCAGATTGTGACTCAGCTTTGCTAGAGTCCCCAGATAGAGGTGTCCAAAGTTCTTAAGCACACTCTTTTTGCTTTAGACCACGACTTTAACCGCTCAGTCTCAAGCTTTTCACTTGACACCTTCACGCCACAAGCACATGGTTAGGGATAGCGTGGTTTAGCCACTTAGGCCAGAATTTTATTCCTTTGGGCCTCCTAACCACTGATGCTCAAAGCCTTGGGCCCTTTTACCCTTGCCTTTTGGTTTAAAGGGTTACTATCTTTTTCAATCTGCCCTCCTCTTTCTTGCATTTTTTGGCAGTATGGATTTTCCTGCTTTTTATTTTTTTTCTTTTTCTTTTTCGCATGCATATAAATTTTTTTTTTCTTTTGCTTTTTGCTGCTTTTTCTTGCTTCAAGAATCAATTTTCATATTTTTCAAATTATCAATAATATTTTTTCTTTTTCCTTATTCTTTCAAGAGCCAACATTCTAAAGTTACAACTTCAAATATGCACTGTTTATTTAATACATTCAGAAAACAAAAGCAGATGACACCACATCAAACTAATTATACTAGTCTTATTTTAAACTTGAAATTCATGCATCTCTCAATTCTTTTCAATAAAAATTTTCATTTAAGCAAGGTGAGAGATATATGGAATATTTTACAACTTAAAGACATCAATGCAAATGATCATGCAACTAGAGCAAGAAAACAGAAAATAAAACAGACAGAAAATAGAAAAATAACAGACAAGGAGATAAAGAGAACGAATCCACCTGGATGATGATGGCTACTACTCCTCCTTGAGGATCCAATATAATGTTTGATCTCTTCTATGTCACTCCTTTATCTCTGTTGAGGCGGCTGCACAAGTTTATGTGCATGCTCTCTAGTTTACTCCATCCTTTTCTTCTATACTTAAGAGTGGTAGAAGTCACAAAGCAAAGCTTTTGCAATACCAAACTTAAGAGTTTTTCTCGTCCTCGAGCAAATATGATCACTGGGAAAGAAGAAGGAGGGGTAGGTGGAGCTTCTGTGGGACCTCTTGATCTTGAGAGGCTAGGGAATTCCAAATTCTCTACTTCTCTACATTGGCGTTTGAATGCCCAAGGGCTGCTCCCTGGCTGGCGTTCAACACCAGCAATGCTCTCCTCTTGAAGTGTTGAACGCCCAGGAGGGCTTCCTAGCTGGTGTTCAACTTTAACACTCCACTTGGAGTGTTTTATTTTCACTGTTGTGAAATCTGTCTCTTGACTGATGTACATGATCATGACTCTGACAACTAAAAAGAAAAATAAATAAAGGAAATAAACATGGTTGAGTAAAGTTGGGTTGCCTCCCAACAAGCGCTCTTTTAAAGTTACTAGCTTGACCTTCAGCTCCTTAAGGAGGTGAGTAATGGCTCAGATTTTCACCCCTGACAGTGAATTTCTTCCTGTCCTCTCATGAATGAGCTCTACATACTCTAGAGATAGGACACAACTCACTGTGTGTGTTAAGACTGTCTTCTTAGTGAAGACAACTCTCATGACAGGTGAGAGGCCTTCAGTTGGGACTTTCTTGTCCTTCCAGCCTTTAGGTATTTTCTTCTTAGTACTTTTGTTCTTAGAGCTTGTTGAGGGCTGCCCAACACCAAACATAGAATTGATGTCTGGGGGCTCTACAGAGCTCTGCACAGAAAGAGAGGGTTTGCACACTAGGTGTTGTACAGTTATCTCTCTTTTAGAGGGAGAATTGGGGTGAGGCATCTTAAATAAGATGTGGTCCTCCCCTATCTTTAGGGTTAGTTCTCCCTTAGCCACATCAAGATAGTATTAGCTGTGGCTAGGAAAAGTCTTCCAAGGATGACACAGTCATCCTCATCCTCTCCTATGTCTAAGACAATGAAGTTTCCAGGGATGTAGTGGTTTTCAACTTTAAGCAACACATCCTCTACTAAGCCATATGACTTCTTCATGGTCTTGTCTGCCATCTCTAAAGAGACGTATGCAGCTTGTACCTCAAGTATGCCCAACTTCTCCATTACAGAGAGTGGCATGAGGTTGATGCTTGACCCTAGGTTACACAGAGCCTTTTCAAAGGTCATAGTTCCTATAGTTCAAGGAATCAGAAAGCGTCCAGGGTCTGGAAGCTTCTGAGGTAGCTCTTGTTGAACCAAAGCATGGAGTTCTTTGGTAAGCAGTGGAGGTTCTTCCTCCAAAGGCTTTGTACCAAATAGTTTGGCGTTCAGCTTCATTAGAGCTCCTAGGAAACGAGCAACTTGCTCTTCCCTAGTGTCTTCATCCTCACTTGAGGATAAGTAGTCATCAGAACCTATGCACTGCAGAAGTGCATTCAAAGGAACCTCAATGGTTTTTATGGTTTCCTTTGGTTCTGGGCTAGAGGGTTCTTGAGTGGTCTTTAAGAACTCAGAGGGTGTGCTTTGACTGGCGTTCAACTACAGCTCTGTTAGCTTATTGGGCGTTGAACGCCCTTGCTGTCCACCCTGACTGGCGTTAAACGCCAATCTCTCTAGTATTCTGGGCGTTGATAGCCCAGCAAGGATGTCTTTGCTGGCGTTCAACGCCAGCTTCCCTGGGCTGGTGGGCGTTGAACGCCCAGTGAAGGCTTCTTCATTGGCGTTCAATGCCTTTCCATTCTCCTCCAATTTGGCCTCAACCTCCATGGTTATGGCCTTGCATTCTTCTCTAGGATTAACCTCAGTATTACTGGGAAGAGTGTCAAGAGGGATCTCAGAGATCCTCTTGCTCAGTTGACCAACTTGTACCTCCAAGTTTCTAATGGAGGATCTTGTTTCATTAATAAAATTGTGGGTGGTCTTAGTGAGGCTGGAGACTAGAATGGCTAAGTCAGAAAGGCTTTGCTTAGAGGTTTCCATATTCCCTTGAGAAGATAGGAATGGTGGTCTGTTGTTGAACCTATTTTGGTTCCTACCACCTTGATTGAAACCTTGCTGAGGTTTCTATTGATCCTTCCATGAGAGGTTAGGATGATTCCTCCATGAGGGGTTGTAAGTGTTTCCATAGGCTTCTCCTATGTAATTTACTTCCTCCATGGTGGGTTGATCAGGATCATAGGCTTCTTCTTCAAGAGAAGCTTCCTGATTATTGCCAGCTACAGTTTGCATCCCAGTGAGATGTTGAGAGATCATGTTAACTTGTTGGGTCAAGATATTATTCTGAGCCAGGATGGTATTCAGAGTCTCAACTTTATGAACTCCTTTCTTCTGAGAAATTCCATGGTTTACAGGATTCCTCTCAGATGTGTACATGAATTGGTTGTTTGCAACCATCTCAATGAGCTTTCTTGCTTCTGCAGGTGTTTTCTTCAAGTGAAGAGATCCACCTACAGAGCTATCCAAGGAAATCTTGGATATCTCAAACAAGCCATCATAGAACACGCCTATGAGGGACCACTCTGAGAGCATGTCAGGAGGACATCTCCTAATCAGCTGCTTGTATCTTTTCCAAGCTTCATAGAGGGATTCACCTTCTCTTTGTCTGAAGGTTTGTACTTCTACTCTAATCTTGCTCATCCTTTGAGGAGAAAAAAACTTAGCTAGAAAAGTACTAACTAGCTTTTCCCAAGAGTCAAGACTCTCTCTTATTTGGGCATCCAACCAGAACTTAGCTCTGTCTCTTAGGGAAAAGGGGAAAAGTATCAACTTGTAGACCTCAGGATTAACTCCATTAGTCTTTACAGTGTCACAGATCTGTAAAAACTCTGCCAAGAACTGATGTGGATCTTCCAATGGAAGTCCATAAAATTTACAGTTCTGCTGCAGAAGAGAGACTAATTGAGGCTTAAGCTCAAAATTGTTAGCTTCAATGGCAGGTACAGCAATGCTTCTACCATTAAAGTTAGAGGTAGGCATGGTGAAGTCACCAAAGACCTTTCTAGGCTCCTCTTGTGGTTCGGCCATGTTCTCCAATTCTTATTCAAAACTTTCTGAAAGGTCTCTTCCGGAGTATTGTGCTTTAGCTAGTTGTAAACACCTCCTCAAAGTCTTCTCAGGTTCAGGATCAAGAGTCAAGAGGGGTTCTTTATCCCTGTTCCTGGTCATAAACAAGAAGAAAAGAAAAAGATGAAAAGGAAGAAAGTTCTTTGTGCCAATTGGTAAGAAGCTCCTCCTTAAAGTCAGAAGTAGAGAAAGAAAAAGAAGATAAAAATTAAAAATAAAAATAAAAATAAATAAAATAAGTAGAGAAAAAAATTACCTTGGAAATAATAAATAAGAGTAAATAAAAAAAGTGAATATGGAAAGGAAATCACAAGAGAGCTTTATGTGCCAATTGGCAAGAAGCTCCAAGTGAGATGTGAAGAAGAAAGGAAAGAAGATAAAAAATTGTAGGCAAAGAGTCGATTAAAGTAGAGTTGAATGAATAGAGATGAGAAGAGAAGAAGTATAAATAGAAAAAGTAAATAAAAATTAAAATATTTTTATTTTTAATTAATTAATTAATTAATTTTTCAAAAATTAAGTTAAATTAATTTAAAAAGATTTGAATTTTAATTGTTGAATTTTTGAAAATAGAGGAGAGAAGAGAAGAAGAGATTCTCAAAAATTAAGGAGGGAAGAGTTAGTTAGGAGGTTTTGAAAAAGATGAGAGAGAAAAGGGGAGAGGATTTTCGAAAATTAATGAAAGAAGAGAGTTAGTTAGGTGGTTTTGAAAAAGAGAGAGAAAAAGAGAGTTCGTTTTCGAAAATTTGAGAGAGGCGAGAGTTAGTTAGGAGGTTTTAAAAAGGATGAGAGGGAAGATAGGATATTAATTAAGAAAAGATAAAAAATAAAAATAGAAAATAGAAAATAAAAGATAAGATAAGAAAAGATTTAAATTTAAAATAAGATAAAAGATAAGATAAGAGAAGTTTTTGGAATCAAAATTTGAAATTAGAAAAAGATAAGATATGATTTTAAAAAGTTTTGAAATTAATCTTAAAAAGATAAGATTTTGAAATTTGATTTTGAAAAAGATATGATTTAAAATTTGAAAATTGAGAAAGATAAGATAAGATAACAGGAATTGGTGACTGTGTGGAGCAATCATTCTCATGTGCTAAGGAATGGTGTTGTAAATAACTCACGTTGTTGATGGCTATGCGGGAGATGACATAGGAGTTGTTATGTGTTTTATCATTCTTATTTTGGTTACAATGCTCCACTTAAGTGTTGAGCTCTTACTTTCAAAGAAAAAGATAATATTTTTAAATTTTGAAAAAGATATGATAAGTTTTGAAAAAGATAAGATTTTTTGAAAAATATATGATTTTTTTTTTGAAAAATTTGATTTTTGAAAACTTAACAACTAAGATATGATAAGATAAAATTTTAAAATTGAAAATCTGAATTTTATTTATGATTTTCAAAAATTATGGTTGGAAATAAGTTAGAAAATATATTTTTTGATTTTTGAATTTTATGATGAAAGAGAAAAACACAAAAAAGACACAAGACTTAAAATTTTTAGATCTAGCAACCTTGTTTTTCGAAAAATTTTTGGAAGGAAACACAAGAAAACACCAAACTTAAAAATTTTAAGATCAAGATACACACAAGACTCGAACACTTTGAAGACGAACAAGAACACGAAGAACAAAATTTAAAGACTCAAAGAACTCAAGAACATAAAAAAGAACACCAAACTTAAAATTTTTAGAAAACCAAAAGTAAATTTTTGAAAAACACAAAGAAAAATAACAAGAAAACACTAAACTTAAAAAATTGAAACAAGATTAAACCAAGAAAAATTATTTTTGAAAATTTTTAGAAAGAAAGATTCAAAGGAGCAACTATTCCCAAGAACATAGACACATTCAAAAAATGCAAGGATTAAACAAAGAAAAAAAATATTTTTGAAAAAGTTTTTAGAATTTCGAAAATTTGAAGAAGAAGAAAATAAAAAATAAAGACTCAAATACTCAAACCAAGAACACAAAATTAAACAAAGAAAAGAAAATTATTTTTGAAAAAGATTTTAGAATTTTTCAAAAAAATAAGAAGAAAACAAAAAATTAAAGAACCGAAAAATAAAAATTACCTAATCTAGGGAGCAAGACAATTCGGCAATTTGTCCAAACTCAACAATTCCCGACCACGGCACCAAAATCTTAGTGCCGTGTACGCAAAACCCACACTATTTCGTACAACAGCAGCAGTACCAACAAGTGCACTAGGTCGTCCAAGTAATACCTGAGCGAGTCAGGGTCGATTCCACGAGGATTGTGCCTTGAAGCAAGCTTATGGTTGTCTTGCAGGTCTTAGTCAGGCGAAATCAGAAGGTTGTTGGATTATATGTCATAAATGCTTGGATATTAAGAAGTTAGCTATTAGGAATAAGCGATAGGATTAGATTGAGAGTTGGAGTTGCTTTGTCTTTCTTAAGTAACTCTGGTACTACTGTCTTCCTTGCTTGTGAATGATCTTCTTCTATGACAGGCTGTAAGTGATCAAAGCCACGCCAATGGTCCTTGATCTCCTCTGCTATAGGTTAAACGCCATTGTCCCTGGTCATTCAATCTGACGGAGGGTGAAGCTCTTAGCAAATCGTTCTCTTGGCGATCCTACTCAAAACGCCACAGACAAGGTCGAATCTTCTGGATCAGAGAACGCTGCTTCTTTGGATTCTAGCCTATACCACGGAGACCTTAATCTCCCCAGAGATCGGCTGAACTAGTGTCTCGAGAAGTCCCCAACGAAATCGTGGATTAACTGTCTGAGAGATGTATAAACATAGTTGTTGGTTTGTACTTTTCGGCCAAGTATTCACACGAACCCAAGTAGACGCTGGTGTTTGTCAGGCACGTTCGTCTTAATGTGATGAACAAAGCCAATTTGTTAGATCGTCCTGTTTACCACGATAAAGATTGGAATATAAATCTTAGAGATAGATCAGACACGGATCGAAGAAGAAGAAGAAATAGTACTTTTATTAATTCATTGGACTCAGCAGGGCTCCTCCCCTCAACCTAGGAGGTTTAGAAACTCATACTGAAAATAAAAACAAAGTAAAATCGTGAATGATGCTCTCCTAAATCGGAGAGTTTGTAAAAAGTGTTTTAGATCTCTGAATTACATAAACATAATCCCTTAAATAATAAACAGATGATTAGTAAAGGTAAAACAGTCTATTTAGTGCTAAAATCCACTTTTGAGGCCACTTGGTGAGTGTTTGGGCTGAGTTTTAATAAGATCCACATGCTATGAGGCTCCTTGCGCGTGGAATGCCAGCTAGGGGGTCCTTTCTGGGCCTTTGGACGCTGGGCTCTGCTCTTTGGGCCCTGGATGCCTGGAAGGGTGCAGGAAGCTGGTGTTGGACGCCAGTTTTGGGCCTTCTAATCCGAAGTAAAGTATGGACTATTATATATTTCTAGAAAGATCTCAAAGTCAGATTTCCATAGTCATTGAGAGTGCTCCATTTGGACTTCTGTATTGGACTTCTGTAGTTCAAGAAAAGCTCTTCCTAATTCAAGGAGGGGACAGCAGGACAGCATCTGCAGTGCTTTCTCTGTCTCTGAATCAGACTTTTGCTCCAGCTCCTCAATTTCAGTCAGAAAATACCTGAAATTGTACAAAAACACAAAAACTCATAGTAGAATCCAAAAATGTGATTTTAACACTAAAACCTATAAAAACTAAATAAAACTTACTAAAAACTATATGAAAGTGATGCCAAAAAGCGTATAAAAATATCCGCTCATCAACAATCCATGTAATCAAAATACAAAATCTAACCACTCATTAACTATCTTTTTCACATATTCATGCATCCCAAATTTGAGTACTTTTCTTTTTTTCTTTCTTTTTTGTTTTTCTTCATATGTGGTGGATTATATATATATATATATGAGAGAGATTAGTGCATATGATTAAAGTGTTGGATGCATGAACAAGTGCCCAAACTATTTTCACATTTTCACATAAGAATACATAATACCCAATTCCCAAACCAAATGTTCCCAAAGGCAATTTCCCCACACTTAAATTGTGCATACTCTCACTAGTCTAAGCTAACCAAGGATTCAAATTAAGGACATTCATTGTTTTCCACTTAGTGTTAGTGGTGTGCTAAAATAAAGAACAAATGGGGGTAAAGTAGGCTCAACATTGGTTTGCAAAGGATGATGAAAGGTTAAGGCCATATGGGTATGTGAGCTTGAGTGAAACAAAGGCCTCAATTACATAAATGCATTCACACATCAAACAATGGAAATATAGAATCAAGCAAGACAAAGATTACAATCTTAGAGAGAATAACACACACCAAAACAAAATATTAGTTGATAAGATGCAACCAATCAAATAGGTCCAAAAATCTCACTAGGTTTGTGTGTTCGAGCTCTAAAACCATGTTCCAAAATAAATTTCTTCAAGCAAGTTCAAAAATTTTAATTCAAATTAGTGAAATGCCCTAAAATAGTTTCTTGGAAAAGAAATCATTACTTCAACCAAGTAGTCCTAACACAAAGATGGGAATAATATATACAAACTCTAACTATTATGCAATCTATCATGCAATGCAACAACTAACTAACAAAGGAGATTAAGAATTGGTGTTGGAAAAGGAAGTAGTTACCCACGGAAGTCGGTCCTCGACCTACCCACATTTAAAGATTGCACCGTCTTCGGTGCATGCAAAGATGAGCTAGGTAGATTAGGGTTGTTACAACTGATGAGCTCCTTCAAAATATTATGTGGGAGGACTTGTTTGTCGCCCCACTTAGAAGTTTTCCTTTCCCCTCTTGGTGGCCAACCTGAATGAGAGAAAAAGCAAGAAAGATTAAGCCCAAATGAAATTGAGAATAACAAAAGAGTTCATAAACTAAATTGGCAAAATAAAGAAATTAACAAGAGAGGTAAATGAACTAAAGTGCTAGAACAAATAAAAGTAAAGGAAAAACTAAATTGAAACAAGAATAAAATCTAGATCTAAGAAGAAACCCTAAAACCTAGAGAGAGGAGAGAGCCTCTCTCTCTAGAATTATACATCTAAAACTAATGTATGGAATGAATGAACGAATTCCCTCCATCTTAGCTCCATCCCCTGCCTCTTGTCTTCATTTTCGGGCTTGAAACTAGGCCAAAATCAACCCAGAAATCGCCCCTAGCATTTTCTGTTAATTACAGCATGTGACGCTCATCACGCATACGCGTCATCCACGCGTACGTGTCGATTGGATAATGCACTTGCCACGTGTACGTGTCAGTCACGCATACGCATCATATGGACGTTGTACTTGGTCAAGCGCACGCTTCAGCCATGCGTACGCGTCAAGAGAGAATTAAAAATTAGTAATTTTAAGACCTAAGAAGTATGTTTTTAATCATAACACAAAATTAGGAAGGAATCTTAAAAACATGCAATTTACATGAATAAGTGTGAGAATAGTTGACAAAATCCACTTAATTCATTACAAAATAAACCATAATATAGTGGTTTATCAGTTTACAACAACAACTACCTTTTCTATTCGCCTGACTAAGATCTGCAGGACAACCACAGCTTGCTCAATCCAACAATCCTCGTGGGATCGACCCTCACTCACCTGAGGTATTACTTCGACGACCCGGTGCACTTGCCGGTTCAGTTGTGCGAGTTTCAATTTCGCGCACCAAGCTTTTGGCGTCGTTTTTTCCAGGGATTGTTCGAGATTGACAAACTACCGGTTGCCTTGCTACTTAGATCAGGTATCTTTTACTAGTTTTCTTTTAATTGTGTTTCTTATTTTCTTTTTCAAAAACTTTTTATCTTTAGTCATCTTTTTCTTCTGTTTGAGTCTCGTGTCAATTTTTAAGTTTGGTGTCCCTTTGATTTTTCCTTTCTTAATTTTTGAAAATTGTTCTTGTTTCCTTTCTTTTCGTTCAAATTTTCTTGGCATTTTCTTTTGATTGATCTTTTAAGTTTGGTGTCCGTCTAGTGTTTTTCTTTCCTTTTTAATTTTTTGAAAAAAAATAATTATTTTATATTTTAAACATATTTTAAAAAATTTTTAGATTTGATTTCAAAATTTTAAATTTGGTGTCACATTGGTAATCTTCTGATTTAATTTTCTTGTTTATCTTTTTCATCTTTTTCATCTTTATCATATCTTTTTCTTTAATTTCAAAATTTTGTTAGCTTATCTTTATTTTAAATTCAAAATTTTGAAAACTTAGTATTTTGTTAGTTTTTCTTTCTTTAAAATTTGAATTTCAAAATCTTTCTTTGACTTTCTCTTTTTAAATTTGAAAATTTTCAAAATCAAATCTCTTGTCTTAAATTTTAAATCTTATCTTATCTTGTTTGACTTTTTCTTTCCAAATTTAATTTTTAAAATCTTTGATTGACTCTTTCTTTTTAAATTTCAAAATTTTCAAAATCAAATCTTTTATTTTATTTTCAATTCTTGTTAGCTAGTTGTCTGCCTTATCTTATTTTAAATTTTAAAAGTTTAATGTCCCTTTAGTGATTTTCTAAGTTAATTAGTTCCTTTTTAATTTTTGAATCATATCTTATCTTGATCTTTATCTTATTTATACTTTCAAATTTTGTTACTTTATCTTATTTTCATTTAAATTCAAATGTTAAGTTTGGTGTTTCCATAGTTTTTCTTTCTTTCTTTTTTTGAATTTAAAATATTTTTAAACCCCTTTCTTTCTAATTTTTTTAAATTTTTCAAAATTTCTAATTATTATTCTTTAATTTTCAAATTAGTATTCTATTTTCTTTATTTATTTTTGGAAAAAAAATAAAAATAAAGAAATATATTTAATTCTTGTTTCTTTGGGATATCTTACTGGGAGCTCTCTAGACTTTGACATAGAGACTCCCCCTTTTCTTTGCCTCTTGTTTGTAGAGAAACACTAAAATCACTATGGATCAGAATGAGGATGCTCAATCCAGAACAACTTTGAGATCCTATATAGCTCCCACTCCTAACTTCTATGGAAGGAGCATTAGTTACCTCCCGTTAGAGTAGAAAACTTTGAGCTCAACCCACAATTAGTCATTCTAATGCAGCAAAACTACCAATTTCATAGACTCTCACAGGAAGATCCCATTAGATTCATAGCTAATTTTCTGCAGATTTGTGATACGTTTGGAGTGGATCCTGACATCTACAGGCTGATGCTCTTTCCGTTCACTCTGAGAGATCAAGCAAAGGACTGGTTGGAAGCTCAACCTAGAGAGAGCTTAAAAACATGGGGTAAAATTGCAAATAAGTTTCTGTCTATGTACTTTCCACCAAGGAGGTTAATCGAATTGAGGCTAGATATTCAGAACTTTAAGCAAGGGGAGAGCGAATCCCTCTATGATGCTTGGAGGAGGTACAAACTAATACTCAGAAGATGCCCCCATCGAGATGTTCACACATTGGGCCAAGATAGAAATCTTCTATGAAGGTCTCTCTAAGATGGCCAAGAGGTCATTGGATCACTCTGCAAGTGGTTCTATGCACGTGAAAAAGTCACCCAGAGAGGCAGATGAGCTCATTGAGATGGTTGCCTATAACCAGTACTTATACTCATCTGAGAGGACTCCGGTAAGAAAGAGAGCTCAGGTAGTAGAGACTGTAGAGACAGAGAGTGCCAGGGAAAAAGTAAAACGCCCAAGAGGGGCAGAGTTGAAGTTGAATGCCTGAAAGGGAGTAGTATAGACGTTGACTGCCCAGAGAGGGGGACAATAGATATCAATTCAAAAGATGTTCCCTCCAAGCACCCTGACAGGCCTTTCCCAGTCTCACTGAACACTTATCCTGCATTATCCTGGGCCCCAGAGTACAGATACAAACTGCCATTCCCTCAGAAACTTCAGAGACCTCCTAACACTCTTCCCAGTGACATAGAGTTAAATCCAGAAGAAGAGTGCAAGGCCCTCATCAGGACTAAGGAGTCTGAGCCGTGACATGAAGGTGAATCCAAGAGAAGAGTGTAAGACCCTCATCATGTCTAAGGAGACTGAGCCTAAGGTGGCACACACTATTGAGGGACTAAATGAAGAAAAGGCTCAAGAAGTGGCTGGAAGCACACTGTTACACGCCCTTCTTATGGGAAAAAAGCCTGAATTACCACACCCTCAGAAGCACCAAAAGGAGACCAAGGATGAGCACTACCACAATCCTTAGAAGGCTCTAAGAAGTTGCAAATCAATATTCCTTTTGCTGAAGTTTCGGAGCAAATACCTCCCTTTGATGCACTCATGAAGAGCTTACCCACTAAAAAAGAAGAAGAGAATGGCATAGAGGGTGAGTTTCTTGAACCACCAATTTAAGAAGTTCTTGATGACGGGTACACTCCACCCATCACACAACAACCAAGTCCTGAATTCATGGTGGTGAAGATAATCAAGGAAAGCACTGAACAGGGGATCGTGACGAAGGAACAAAAGCTAATATCCATGAAAAAGAGATGTTCTGCAAGAAGGAATCCCTACCCTAACAAGCAAGGAGACTCAAGCTAATAATGATAAGAGAAAGCTTGTTAGGAGGAATTCACATACGAGGGCACTAATCTTCTCCTCTTCTCCCATAGAGTCATTTCTTTTAACCAACTGGAAAAAGAGAAAGAAAAGTCAACAATCAAGTGTCAAGTTAATGATATTAAAGAAGCCCTTGTTGAGAGGAAACCCAACCATAAGTATTATATAGTATTTTCTTCTTTTCTATTTTCTTTCTATCATTTTAGTTTGATTTCATATTATTTTATTTTCTATTATTTTCTTAGTTTTCTTAGTTTTTCTAACGTTTGTGATCATGTGTAGCCATTAGAACAGAAACAGGAATGCATAGGAGAGAAACAGACCATCCTGGGGGGAACGCCAGAAGGGAGAAGAGAACTTGGGCGTTCAACGCCCATAAAGGGAACAGAAAGGACCAAGTTTTCTTTGCTTGGGGACAAGCAAAATCTTTAAGTTTGGCATTGCAGAGCGAGCTCTAGGTGTATATTATCATCAATGGCACCAAAGGAAGGTAAATCATCTTCACATAAGAGCACAGCCTGAACAACCATCAGCACTGAGGTGGTTGAGTTTCATCCCCCCTTTCTTTCTGTTTTTCAGTATTTCATTCTATTTTCTATTTTCTATTCTAGCTTTTGCATGATCACTCTTAGGATTTTGCTTTAGTAGCTTATTTTCAAATTTTTATAGTTAAAGATGTCTCATGAATTGCCCACAAAATTTTATTTTTTGAAAAAGAAGTAGTGAAATACACAAGGCCTTGAGAATATCATAAGTTATTCCAATTACTTAAGATGTGGTGGCCTTATTTTTCTGGATGTATGAATCAACTGTGCATATTTGATACTGAAGTTGAGCATATTGACTCTTGAAGAACAGTGAATTTAGAGAAGTATTATTGAGTCTCTAAAAAATCAAAAATATTGATTCTTGAAGCAAGAAAAAGTAGCAAAAAGAAAAAGAAAAAAAAAAGAAAAAGACAAGAGATTGAATTGCGTGAGCTTTACCCTCGTTCAGATCGAATGACCACTGACCCTGGCGTTTGGTGTGGATCAGAGGAGATTAAGGACCACTGACCTTGGCTTTAATCACTTACATCCTTGCCATTGAATGAATCACTCATTGTTAAAGTAGTCAGTAAGAAGTATTACTTCGGAAGAATAAGCATCTCCAAGGCCTTAACTGATTTTCCACCATTGTTTTTACACCAATTTAGTATTATCTTCCTTATTATTCTGTTTTATGCGTTTACAACAACAACTACCTTTTTTATTTGCCTGACTAAGATCTGCAGGATAACCATAGCTTGCTCAATCCAGCAATTCTCGTGGGATCAACCCTCACTCACCTAAGGTATTACTTTGACGACCCGGTGCACTTGCCGGTTCAGTTGTGCGAATTTGAATTTTGCGCACCAGTACGCTTGACATGGGAGAAATATGCGATTGTGCGTACGCACGAATGTGATTTTTTTTTCAAGTTGTGTGTGCGCACAATGCACGCACAAACTAAGTTTGGTTTTGGAAGGAAAGCATCCATACGCATGGTGTATGCATGGTGCTCGCCTAATTCCCTTTTGGTTTGGGAAAGAGGGTCATGCGTACGCATGATTTGGTGAACTCGTGGGTGTCATGCGTACACAAAAGCCATGCGTACGCATGATTGCAGCTCTGCTTTTTCAAAATTTTTCAACTCATTTGCACCAAACTAAGCATTTCAAACACCCAACAAGATACCAAAACAATACCAAACCTTATTAAATCATGCTAAACTACTAATTAAACTTAACAAACTTAACTAAAAGTAGAAATTCAACTTATTCATCAACTATATACAAAAGAGAAAAACGGAAAGAGTTTACCATGGTAGGGTGTCTCCCACCTAGCACTTTTAGTTATAGTCCTTCAGTTGGATATTTTGGCAAGCTCTTTGTCACGGTGGCTTATGCTTGAACTCGTCTTTGAACTTCCACCAATTCTTGAACTTCCAATATGATCTAAAACTCCAAGTTAATAGCGCCAAGTTTTGATGAAGTTCTGAAGAAGCTAGGAACTCCTAAAATTGATCTTCATGTATGCCGGAATCCTAAATCTTGTTCCTACACCCGTCTTCTAATTGATCATCATGATTCCATGCGGGTGGTAAGTATCTGAATTCTCATTTGGACACCAAAACATCCTCCTAGACCTGTTCAATTGAGGATCATACCAACTCTTGCATTTAAGCCTCGAAGATGCCACCATAATGAACCGAGAATGGTGTTTCCAACTAGCAACCATCTCTCTTTTGCTCTTGGATCCACAAAGAGCTCTAAGTTGACCATCCATCACAAGCAACCCATATTCAAGTGGAATAAGAAAGCTAAGTGATGTGACTTTTACCCACTTGAATTATGTAATGGATGATGGTGACTTAGGAAAAGATGTTTCCAACGATCTTGACAAAGCAATCTCCACTCCCATCCATCCTTTTTGAAGGATTTCCACCACTTGACAAGCTTTCTCATAATCGGTTTCTTCCTCACCAACTTTTTCTGACTCTTCCCCGTCACTCAAGTCATAACTCGGAGGTAATGTAAAATCTATCTCAACATTAACCTCAAATTCAAGGGAAGAAGGTTCATCAAACTAAAAAAAATCATTAGTTGGTGTGAAATTGTCTTCAACAATGGAACTTGCCTCTCTCTCAACTTCTCTTGATTCTTCCTCATTGCTTGAATTATGCCTCGAAGGTTGTGCACGGTCCTCTTCAACATCACTTTCAAGCTCAATGGAAGAAGGTTCTACAACTTTGAAATCCACTTCACACTCAACATTTCCTAAATCTTCAACAACTTTTTCAACAAGTAAACATAAAATTGCATTAAAAGAAAATTAAAATTCAACATTTCTTTATACGCTCAAATAGACAAAATAGAGAAACTAACAGGAGAATTTAGATAAATTGAGACAATAGAACAAGAAAATGTAAAGAGAACTAACAAGAACAAGAATTAAATCTACATCTAAGAAAACTTAACCCAAAAACTACCCCAAATTCTAGAGAGAAGAAAGAGCTTCTTTCTCTAGAATTCTATCCTAAAACATGCTAAAAACCTATCTTAATTGCTCTCCTCTCATCCTTCCTTGAAAATATTATCAAATACTTTATAAAAGAGTTGGATTGGGCCCAAAATTGGCCTAAAATCGTGACCCACGTGTTTACTTAAGTAAGCCACGTGCTAGCAGTCATGCGTACGCATGAGGCATACGTACATGCAACTGGGCAGATTTCCAAAACTTCATCTCTTCATGAATTCTCCACTTCTACATGCTTTTTCCTCACTTCTTCAAGCCATCCTTGCCTTCTAAGCCTAAAATCACTCAACAAACACATCAAAGCATCGAACAGAATTAAAGTGAATTAAACTTTACCAATTTAAGAGCCTAAAAAGTATGTTTTTAACTATTAAGCACACTTTGGAGAAATTCACAAAACTATGCTATTGTAGTGAATAAATACAAGATAAGTTGATAAAAAATTCACTTATTTTAATACATAATTTACCATAAAATAGTGGTTTATCATTCCCCAAATCTACTGGATCTACTCCGTTTCGACAATCACCTTCACCATAATCAACTATTAATGCAATTCATTCTACTTTTCTAGCCAAATGCTCGAATTTTGTTTCATGATCAGCCATCATGATGTTCAAGATAGTAGTCATCAAGTTGACCAAATCATGATGACTCTCATCAACATACTATCGAACTGTTGCCATCGAACCCATACTATTCGATGTCGATCCTACCTGATAATCGCGAGAGAATTTAGGATGGTGAATTGGTGGTTGATTATTGACCGTTCCCTGTGCATTTCCAAATCTAATTGGAGGCACAAAACTATTCGTGGATGGAGTGTAACCAGGAGGAAGACCAAAAGGGGGCCACCCAGTGGTTAAAGGTGGTTGTGTTTGTGTTTGAGAAGTTCGTGGGCATTGATTGCGCCTATTCTCCCAAAAGGTGGATTAATAACTGCCACATTTTCTCGAGACCCAACTCCCGGGTTTTGAATGCTGCTTTCTGTATGTGACACCAATTTTGCAGAAGTTTAAGCAACTAGTACAGGAATATGATCATTCATAGATGATCTAACATTAGCATTAGAAATTTCGTCTTTTCCACTTATATGTTGTATAAACTAAATTACCAAATTTCTAGCACACTTTTCAAAACCGTCCCACCAAGCATGCCATTTTGTTATGCATATTTTTAGCAAATCTGGATTGGTTCGATATCTAATAATCTAGGAGTGAAACCTACTCCTTTGTGAATACCAGTTTTCAAAAGTGCACCAAAAGATCCCAATTTTGAATGAATAAAGAAGAAAAGGAAAAATTTAAAATGTAAATAAAATTTAAATGACTTGAAATTGAAATTACAAAGAGTAAAGTAAATGACTTTAAATTCAAAGAAAAGCGATAAAATGCCTTCAACATGGTCAAAAGACTTTGAATTCAAATATAAATGCGAAATTGTAAAAGGAAAGAACGATAAATTTTGCGAAAAAGGCAAATTTGCAGGAAATAAAAATGAAAGTAAAGACTATGGAAGGAATTAATGAATCCACTTTTGATGATAAATTTTGGTTTGATTTGGATGGATTTCATATAAATAGCATACTTTTGTGTTTTCTCTCTAAATTGTGCCTAATTGTTAAAACATGCTATTTTGTGCTTAATTTGATCAATTTTATCCCACTTTCATTCCATTCGATGCCTTGATGGTTTTGATGAGTGATTTCACGTGTAATAGGTTAGAATGGTTTGATAAGAGTGGAAGAAAAGCATGCATTTAGGAGGAAACATGAAGAAATCAAAGCAGAAGCACACAGCCATGTGTGCGTACGCACAACACCCTATGCGTACGCACAAAAGGAAAAATTCAGCATGTGTGCATACGCACACATCTGTGTGTACGCACAGGTACCAGCGCGTGACTTCATTAAAAAGTCACGTGGCTCGCAAATTGAGGGGCTTTTTGGCCCATTTCTGAAGGCTTTGGAGCATATATGAAGAGGGGAAGCAACACCAATTGATACCATACACTACCATACATTATAGAATACACTTAGGGTAGTTTTAGGGTAGTTTTAGTTTAGGTTTTCTCTCAATTTTTCTTAGGTTTAATTAGGGTTTGTAGAATTTTATAGTTCAAGTTTTAATCTTTGATTCTAGCCATTTCCATTGTAAGTATTTCTTTCATTTTCCCTTTTATTGCACTACTTGTTCTACACTTTCAAATACTTTAATTTCCTTTGTCAATATATATATATATATAGTTTTTCAATTTTGAGTTCTAGTTGATGAATTTGATGTTTGATGCTTATTTTATGTTTATTGAGTTGCCATTGTTGATTTTGTTCTTTTGTGGTTCATAGTTTTCATCATTTTTCCAATTTTGCCATGTTTATTGATTATGCCCACCATGTGTTTGATGAAATGTTTATTTTGATTATGGAGTAGATTTTCACCCCTTGGCTTGGGGAAATGAGTTTATGGATTACTAGGGTAATAATGTCCGACATTTAGTGATAATTCTTGGGTAGTTAGTTGACTCTTGTTTCCATTGACGCTAGCTTTTTACCAATTAATTTGGTAAGTTAGCTAGGACTTATGGATTAAGGTCAACTATGCTTGCTTGACTTGCTCCTCGATGTTAGGAGTTGACTAAGCGAGATTGACTCATCATAGTTATCATAGTTGTGGTTATGGCAAGGAAGGGATTCTATAACTCATCCCAAGTCAAGGTTCCATTTATGTTTTGAACCGCATTGTTATCATTTTATAGCATTACTTGTTTATATTACATACATAGTTCTTTAGTTCTTTTATTAGTTTATTAATTGCAATTTTGATGTTCTTTTATTCCTTTAATTTTTGCTTCAATCGTTGAAAACCCCTTTGATTTTCACAACCAAAATTGTCCGCTCTTAGGCATTAGTTCCTAGGGAAGACGACCCGAGGTTTAACTACTCTCAGTTAATTTGATTTGAAATTAAACTTTGATTATGGGGATTGCTTGTCGGTCTAGGCTATACTTGCGACGAAGAGATTCTATTTTGCAAAATCTAGACCGGCATAATTTTCATACATCAGGAATCCTACAGAAAAAATGAATTCTGAGCAAGATCGGAATGTCTTTGGGGATGTGATATTGCAAAAGCTTTTTTCTAAAAATGAATTCCAACCTATGTTCCTTCCAAACTTTGTCTATTTATAGTCACCTTCAACCAATCAAATTCAATCACATGCTCTATAGATGAAGAACCAAATATAACTGTTCCTGCTACATAAATGATGCAACACTACAACATTTTGTGTCTATGACCACGGTATTTCTGGTCATGGTAAAAAACGTGACCATAGAGGGTCTATGGTCACGGTTTTTTACCGTAACAAAAAAATAAGCTATGCTCATGGTTTTTTAAAAAAGGGTGATCATAGAGTACCTATGGTCATAGTTTTAAAAAAAAAGAGTGGCCTAAAAGGGTCTATGATCACGGTTTACAAGGGTGACCTAAAGGGGTCTATGGTCACAGTTTTTTGGGGTGACCAAAAAGGGTCTATGGTCACGATTTTTTAAAAAATGGTGACCTAAATGGGTCTATGGTTACGGTTTTTTAGAGCGACCTAAAGGGATCTATGGTCACGGTTTTGGGGGGTGACCTTAAATGGTCTATGGCCACGGTTTTTTAAAAAAGGGTGACCTAAAAAAGTCCGTGGTCACGGTTTTTGAGGGTGACCTAAAGGGGTCTATGGTCACGGTTTTGGGGGTGATGTAAAATGGTCTATGGTAATTGTTTTTCACCGTGACCAAAAGACATCTGTGATCATGGTTTTGAGGGGTGACCTAAAAGAGTCTATGGTTACGGTTTTACGAAAGGGTGACCTAAAAGGGTCTATGGTCACGATTTTGGAGAGTGAGTTAAAGGTATCTATAGTCACGGTTTTAGGGGGTGACCTAAAGAGGTCTATTGTCACGTTTTTTGAAAAAAGATGACCATAGAGTACCTATGGTCATGGTTTTGGGGGTTCACCATAGAGTATGGTTTTTCAATTTTTCTTTTAAAACCCCTCCCCAAACGGCGCCGTTTCCTCCCCAAATTCCCCAATTCCCCCCAAAATCTCCAGTCCCTCACTCGTCGTTCTTCACTTAGGAGAAAAAGGTGAAGATAACCCTTGGTGCCAAAATCCCCATTCCCTCTCTCCCAGCCACGCACCCTCCTGCTTGTCACGCACGGCGCCACCTCTGGTCATGCTCCAGCCCCTCTTGTCATTCGCAAGTCACCATCTTCTTCTTCGTGGTCGTCGAAGCATTGTCTGTTGCCAGCCCCTCTTCTCTGCTCATCAGTCGCCAGTCCACCGTCCCTTGTCGTCGTATGTGGATTTGTCCATCGTGGTTGTCTCTCAAAGCCCAAAACCCCTCACCATTCATCTTGTCGTTCTCAAAGACTCAAACCAAACCCTAGATTTGCCAATCGCCAATGTTCACAGGGCCTTGTTCTGCCGCTGTTCACCCGTGGTCCATCGTGGTGTTCATCGCAAGGTTGTCATCGTGGTGATCATCGCTAGGTTGCCGTCATCCATCGTATTCAACTGCTCTTCCTCAAACTCTGTTCACTTCCCTCACTTAGCAAAGATAATGGTTAATTTGTTGGTTGATTAGCTTTGCTTTGTCACTACTTGATGATGACTCTGTCTTTCATATATTTAAGTTTTGAATTTTATCAAGCATAGGACGAATCAGACGTATACAATGTAGTGTGCTGGCCAATTTTAAGAACATGGAATGAAATTATCCCAAGTAGCATGTGGTGCGCGAAATTAGAACTCGCACAACTTAACCGTCAAGTGCATCGGGTCATCCAAGTAATACCTTAGGTGAGTGAGGGTCAATCCCACGAGGATTGTCGGACTGAGCAAGCAATAGTTATCCTGTTGGACTTAGTCAGGCAAACAGTAAAGGTTGTTTGTTGGTGTGAAACGCATAAAACAATAAACAAGGGAAATAAAGAAAGCAATAAAAGGATTTGGTGTAAAACAATAATGAGAAAACAGTTAAGGTCTAGGAGATGTTTACTTTTCTGGATTAAAACGTCTTACCAACTATTTTAACAATGAGTGATTCATTCTATGGTAAACCATAAGTGATTAAACCCTAATCTCTTAGTGATTTAATCTCCTCTAATCCTCACCAAATGCCACTCTCGTGGTCACTCAATTCAAATTAGAAGGTGAAATTTAGAAAACCAGTTTAACGCCATAAAAACCCTAATTACCCAAAGCTAACAGGATTATATGTCACATATCCCAATTAGTTCATGTAATTAGCAATTTAGGAGGAGTGTTTTCAAATTGTAGTTCAAGCGAGATAGCTCTCTCGAGAATCACAAGAACTCATGTAAAAAATGGTCATATTCTCATTCCACCCAGTTCATAAAATTAAGAACAAAAACAACACCTTAGAATTGAATCAAACATAAATTAAAATAGAAGAGTAATAATCTTAATCCATATAAATAAACAGAGCTCCTAACCTTAACCAAGAGGTTTAGTTGCTCATAACTTACAGAAAAAACAGGGTTCTAAAACGTGCGGAAGGAGGAAGATCCTAAACCTATTTGATCTTTTCCTTTAAATATTAACCTAATAATAAATGCTAAACTTAAAAGATATTATTTGTAAATAGATATTACAAAAATAAAATAAAATAAAACTAAGAGGTGCTAAATCTACTTGGTGGCCCAACGAGGTGTGAATCGGACTGCTGTTGGCATTCAACTTCAGGATTGGGCGTTGAACGCCAAGTGAGGAAATCTAACGTTGCTGGCCTGTGCCCCCTGCTAGCGTTAAATGCCAGGTGGGCATTCAGTGCCCAGGGAAAGTGCTGCCAGCATTTTCCTTTATTGCTCTAGACTTTTCCAAACTGCTCCGAATTTTACCTAAAACTATAAAAATACAAGAAAAACTCAAAGTAGCATCCAAAGGTGATTTTTGCACTAAAACCAAGTAAAAGTAATTAAAATCTAACTAAAAACAATATAAAAATAACTAAAAAAAGGGTATAAGATGTTCACGCATCAGCATGATCCTATTTTTTTGGCACATGAATTTTATAAGGTAGGGTAATCTATTTTTTCTGGAAACAGAATCTGAAGCTTGTTTCTTTTGTGAATTTGTTCTCTTTTATTTTAGCAAAATTTTGGAAATAGCAAAAAGGGAGGAAACATGAACACAAACCAATAGTGTACAATATTTTGTGCATTTGCTTATTTATTATTATGTTTTTTACTGTTGCTTTCAGAGAGGAAGGTTGTTAAGCTTTCACAAGAGTCCGTTCATGTTGTCGTGCTCGGATTTTCTTTTGCGATTATGATAGAGAAAGAAATTAAGGAAGAATTCATGTACAAAACTGTGAGTATCTGCCACGATGTTTGGTAGCTGTTGTCCATTAAATCTGATTGTCTTCATAATTACTAGAACTGATGTTGGTTTTTTGTACATCAATGGAACAAGTTGTTTCTGATGATGGTGGCATGGCAATAGGGTTAATCTGACCCGTGGCAGGTGACATGATTATATTATTCTGTTACATTTGTGTATCATAGTAGGAAGATTTGTTTTAATGATCTCAGCATTATCTGTGTGATGTTGATTCAGATTAAAAACATTTTGATACCGGGCGTGGCAGATTCACACGGCAGCTGGCAAAACTGCAGGCCAGGGATGACATAAGCAATTGCACACCTGATCAACTAGATGCTGTGCAAGGTGAAAAAGAATAGAATCAATGAATGTGTGTATGTTAATAATGAGTAACGTGTTTGATATGTTCAGGGTTTAGAGAGGATTTCATAAAGGCGTTGAGTGGGGTGCAGAACTCTCCATCAAAAGGATTGTTCATAGATTAAAAAGTAAGCATTAATGTAATATATGAGTTTAAACCAAAGAAAATTTCATAACAAATGAAATCTTAGCTTCGAAATTGATGATGTAAAGGCCAACCCTTTTCTTTGATTTCCTTTACACTGATATACATACTTTCACACTGAAATATTAACATAGTCATATATTATTAGAGTCTAGAATCTTAGCTTAATTGTTAGCATGTTGTGCTAAGTTGTTAGGTGCAATTTCTTTTGCTTCTTTTCTTCTTCTTCTTCTTCTTGATTAAGTTGGTAATTACAATCAATAAATGGATGCAATTCAGAGGGAAAAAGTCTATGTTGGTGTTGGAATTGATGTGTAAGATGGATTCAAAGTTTTGAATTGGGTTCTCAAGAATTGGAACAATAATAATTCTCATCCAATTTCTATTGTTATACTCCATGATTCTCACAACTTCTCCAATGATTATGTTTCTACAGCATGTAAGTTATTTTGAGCTTTTTTTCTTGAATATTTTTCTTTTCTTTTCTTTAGTTTTCTCTGTATTTTTATTAGGATTGAATTTCAAGTGGGATTCTCTTAAATTTTGTGATGATTCTGTTTAATTTGCAGTTAAAAAACTTCTAGCAAGATCTGTGAATGAAGAGAAGCTTGAAGTTCTAAAGAAGTATGAACAAGATAAAATCAATA
>NC_029785.2:70949064-70951978 GCF_000816755.2 Arachis ipaensis | reverse complement strand
GTAATCAATATAATATATATATATATATATATATATATATATATAGACACACACCCACCCACACTCTGATTGGTTCTTTGATGATCAACGTTATTAGTTACCTCATTAGAATAACTTAATACAAATAATCAAGGACCAATCAATCTTTGTCGACGTCTCGTTGGTGGACCAACGTTCTCTTGGTTTTTGCCTCATAATGCTATCACATTTATCACATACATTTAAAAAGAATCATAGATTAATTAAAAAATGTATCTTTTTCCCTTATTCTCATCACTTTTACTTTTGAAAATTATTTTTTTATCAATTTTTTTTCTTTAGTAGACTAATGTGGCTGTGAATTTCTAAGATGGGAGAATTATTATTAATAAACTAAACTATTAATTTGTGCCTGAAATGGGAAGCAATACAATGAAACTGGATGTTGTTGCTTTGTGGATTCTTATATAACAAGCCATAAATGTCACTGATGATGATGGTCCGTACAACCTTTTTCAATTTGATTTGTTATAACTCGTACAAAAAAGAAAAGAGAGACTCATTCGGAAACACAAGAAGATACTCAATAAGTGTAAGTAATAATAAAAGCTGTCCAATAATTTCCGTCTGACACCAATAGTGCATCAAATGATACGCGACAAAGTATTCCTCCTCTATTTGAATTGAACTATATGTTAAAAAATTTGGAAGTAAGTACTATTTAAATTAATAGTTAAATTAATAATGGCTGATTTTTGTTGATGTTAATTATAGAAGTTTGATGTTTCTTCAAATAAACAACTCATTAAGAATGGTATGCTTAGAACATTGGTTAATTGCTAGTACTGCATTATAAAAGTATTCTCATTAATTATAACACAGATAGATTACAGATTTTACATGTATCTATGTGCATGATAATTACAAGTCCATGTTATTTAAGAGGCTAAAACAAGATATAGACACAGAAGAATAACTCTCTGTATAGGCTCTAAATAAGTGAACAACTTTATTACATGTATGCAACTATATATAAGCTTTCACTAAGATTTTCTTTTTAGGTGGTTCAAAACCCTAGCAAATGCTCTTTGATGTTTAGTGTTTGAACTTTAATGTTGATTGACTTATTAAACTTGTATTGCATATTCATTACTCAACTATACTGTCTCATCAAAAAAAATTTGTTTTATTTTAATATGTTTATTTCTTTTGCTAGCAGAAAGGCATGATGTGAAAAAAATATTTTTTATAGAAATATGAGATGGAATAGGTCTCGTATAGACTTTAGTTATCTAAATATAATTTTTGATGTGTTTTGTACTTTTTTTAAGAGACTTTATCTGGTATTACATGTAATGGATAAATTACACCCTATTTTTATTTTTATTCTTTGGACTAAACATATCTAACTTATAATATAATGTAAATTTTATGATTTAGATTTCTTGAATTTCTCATTTTTAGATTTATTTTGTGATTATCATAATTTTGGGATGTGATTATACTTTAAGAAAATAAATTTCATAAAACAAAGTAGGTTATGGTTACAATTTTAAAATAGGGTGACCACAAATAACGCTATGGTCACAGTTTTATAAAAGGGTGACAATAGAGTAAGCTATGGTCACGGTTTTAAGGTAGAATGACCATAGATAAACTATGGTCACGGTATAGATAAGGTTATGGTCACGGTATTATAAAAGGGTGACCATAGAGTAAGCTATGATCACAGTTTTAGAGTAGGTTGACCATAGATAAGGCTATGGTCACGATGTTACAAAAGAGTGACTATAGAATAGGCTAAGGTCACGGTTTTAAAGTAAGGTGATCATAGATACCTATGGTCATGCTAAAAAATCATAAATTAGGCTATGGTCACGGTATAAAACAGGGGTGACCATAGAATAAGCTATGGTCACGTTTTTACATAAAGATGACCATAGATAAGTTATGGTCACAGTTTTTATATGTGGTCATAGAGTAACCTATGGTCACGGTGAAAAAACGTGGCCTAAAGTATCATAATTTGAACATTTCAACCGTGACCGTGACCATAGATAAAAAAAATCGTGATCATAGATCTATAACCACAAAAAAATAGGCCACGATAAAAAATCGTGACTATAAATCAAAAACCATGACCATAAACTTGTCACTTATGATCATCCTTTTGACTAGCTATTAATCGTGACCATATAGTGCAATAACCGTCTTTAATTGGCTCAATTACTAGTCCTTCTATTGCTTTGATAGTGGAATCTTATCTCACCTTCGATAAACTCAAAAACCAATTTAGATTTATTTTCAGCCAACAGTATGTTCACACGTCTCCTTGTCATCTCCTCGCTACTGTTTTGGTAAGCTTCAAACCTCTCGTCCATCGCCGCACTCCCCTGACTGGTGCTCCAAATTCTCGATAGACCTTTTCACCTCATGCATTTCTCAGCCATGGTCGCATAACATGGCTATTCCGCACCCATATAGTAATATGTGATGCTCACCACATGCGTGTTTGTTTATTTGTGCCACTGAATTATTAGGTTTGATTTGGAAGGAGCAGTGATAAGAATTTTTTATAGTAGAAAAAAATATTATCCAAATGGGTATTATTTGCTAAACTGGACTGTAAAATTGAACCAATTTAGTAGAATATAGATACAACCAGAACGGTATGCAAGACTAAAAAAAAAAAAAGAAGTAAAAATTAAAAAAAAAAAATAGAAGCTAAAAAGGGTCATTATCTTCATTATGTTGTTGCTGCGCATAGAGAAAAGAGACGTTGTTGCTCCGCCTAGAAAAAGAAGGGACACATATAGGAAGAAGGCGCATTTAAGGTTAAGAATGAATGAGTATATTTGCATTTGGCCCTAAATTTAAGTCCAAGGCACATTTTTTTTTATTGTTGATTCTTAAGCTTTTTTTATTTTTTTAATAT
>NC_029785.2:70936610-70948710 GCF_000816755.2 Arachis ipaensis | reverse complement strand
AATATTTTTTTATAGTTATTCTATCTTTATCATTTTATAAATTTTGACATTTGATTTTTTATATTTGACTCGTTTTTATTTAAATGTCATTATGAGCAAGATAGTGAACTCGTAATTTTTACTTTAACTCGATGGGATGATACAAAATTATAATTCATAAAATTGTAAGACAAATCGTAAATATGAATCGTATTATAAAAGAAAAAAATATAAAAAAATATTAAAACTTGGAAAAATAAAATAAATTTTATAATTAAGTCTCAAATTAATTTCAACAAAAATAATTTGGCAATTCATAATAAATCATTTTTTTTTCGGCTTAATATATCATTTTTTAACAAGCATAATATATCATATGTATATCACAGTATGCCTAAAACAGAGAAACCTATTCCCATAAGCCTAAAGAAGACTTGGTTAAAAAATATAACTTAAGCTCATTTAACCAAAAAAATTCAAGCAGATAATCAATAATGTTTTAGTAACAAAAAAGGTAAAGAAGAGAGTATAAAAGTTTCTAGAAGAAAAATAAAATAACATTAACCAATCAATTTATTACCCCTGTATTATGCTCCAACTCCTTTTTCAATCTCCACCTTCCCCCGAAATTTCCATTTTGCACATCGCAACTATATTCTCCCTCTTATTTTTTTAATTCAAAATAAAAAACTTTTCATCTCAAACTTATTCTTATTCTCTTCTAATAGAATAACAACTAGCAAAATGATAAAATTGAGAAAGAGACATGGCTGGTTTCATATTTCATAGATAAGAGATAGTGGGAGATGAAAATGAAAAAGAACTTAGGGTTCTAGTGTCTTCTTATCAGCGAAATATGCTTTGAATTGGATAGTAAAACCAAACTCTAAAATGGCTTTTTATTTGAAACGTGGGGTCACCGACATAATTATGATTTCAATGAGTCTGCGATTTTTTTTGGCGTTTTTGTACAGAAACAACTCTACCAACTCGAACAACGAAAGTGTGATGGAAAGAAGGAGTAGAAGCGTATAGTCGTGCGTTTTAGCGAGTTAATTGGCGTTTTTGTTTACCTTGATTACGAGATTGGAAGTATTCTTTTAATTTGTATATTTTTAAAATTTATATTAGAATATGTTTATATTTTTGTATATTTATTTATTATTTTATTATAATTGAATTATTTCGGTTGAATTATGATTGAATCGGTTAAACTTTAAAATCGATGAACCAATAATTAAAACAGTTCGATGACTGATTTTATTTTCAGAACCTTACCTTTAATAGATGAAATATTCTCGTGGACATGTCAGAAGGGTCGTCGAAAAATCATGTAGACTACTCAGTCCGGGTAAATTTGAATCCTCTTGTTCATGTTTCTTAAAAATTTTGTCAAAAAAATAAAAATAAAAGGCCATTCTTCTATATTAATAAAATTTAAAAGTGACAAATATTTTAAAAAGATGAAGTGTGTTTTAATTAAGATTTATTTTGAATGAATATAGATTTATAAAAGTATTCTTGCGTGTTGATGATCCTTGACCGATGTAAATCTCAGATCTTGAAGTGGTTAAGTATAGTTCTTTATTAGACAAAACATATCAAGCAACCCAACATAAGAAGGTCTCAGCTAATGTACAAGTCCAATCAAGCTAAATGATTTCTTCTTTCACTCACAATATTCTGTTATTTTACATATATTCATCCCCTATTCTTCTAGAAGTGACGAGTCATACATAATTATCTTTCTGTTAGTAATTTAGGAATTTTTTGTAGATTTGGATATCTAGAATAAATTAGTGATCTGTATATAAATTCTGTTGTATATATTCATCATTTTCAATCATTGAATAACAATGAGAAAAAAATACAATATATTTTTGAGTCATTGTCTTTGTTTAGTATGGTATCAGAGCTCATTTGATATGTAACATGGTTAAAATAGCCAATACAAATAATCAATCATCCTTTTCCTCCTCTGTTTCATCGTCATGGAAGATCTTTCCCACAATGTTGCTCAAGATTCTGTTAGTCCTTTGATATCCACCCAAGTGAGAATCCTATATTTGTTTTAATCACTTTTGTTCAAACAGAAAACAATTATCATTTTTGGTCTCGATCCTTCTCTATAACAACCATTTCTAAAAATGAATTTGATTTTCTTGCTAACACGATACCTCTCCTTCTCCTGATGACCCTTTGTTTTCTTTGCAATAACCTTGTCTTTTCTTGGTTGTTCCATTCCCTCTCCTTCAGTTACCCAAAGTGTTATATACCTTATCACTACCTATCTATCTGGTCTGAATTCCTGTGCATAGCCGAGTTGTAAAAAAAGATTTACGCATTGAAATAAGTCAGCCTCTCAGTTATAGAATTCTACATATCTTTGAAATACTGTAGGAAGAACTTGCGAATTCTTGTCCTCTTCCTGTCTATGCTTGTCTAGCAAAAGCCCATAGACTTTAAGACTTCACATCAATTTTTTAAGGGACTCGATGAATGCTTTGTAGTCGTTCAATCACAACTTTTTCTTATTGATCTGCTCCTGCTGATAAATAAGGTCTTCACAATGGTCATCCAGCATGAACGGCAGCTCCAAATAACCACTGAAATCCTGACAACCAGAGGATCCTTGCTCCTGCCATTGCAGTAAAAATACTAAAATGTGCACTTATTGCGGTCATACGGGTCACACCATCGGTGTGTGCTATGGGAAGTACGGGTATCTACCCGACCATCCATGCCTCCAAGAAAAACCTCATTTCCATGACTGCGGGTCTATCTCAGCAAATAGCATGGTAGCGCCTCTTTACTGTTCTCTTAATCTGAAGCGTGATGATAGAATTAGAGCAAAGGGTACAATTGAACCAATGTTGGGTTTAACCCCAGTCCGACGTCACTCTCTCAGGCTTTTTTTATGCAGGTTGAGGCCCATAATTCAGAATGCAAGGATGAAAATAAAGTTATCTCTCCATCTCTAATTGGGCATTCCATTAGCCTATGTTTGGGTAGCCACTTTCTTTACTCATCTTGTATTTTTTCAATACTTAATGATACATCAGCCTATTCATATTTTTCTGATGCATGGATTTTTTATTCTAAGACCACTGATCATATTGCATTAAACTTATCATGGTATATTCTCTATTCACAAATTAAACCCATCATCGTACACATGCCCAATGGATCTAATGTTATTGCTCGTACAGCAGGTGGTTAAATTTTTATCATATCTTATTCTCAAAAATGTTCTTTATTTATTTCATTTTCATTTCAAAACTCATTTCTATCCTTAATTGGAAATTTTTTTTTCAATTTTTTTGCTCTTTACATGCACTGAACAACCTGAAGATAATTAGTCTGGATAGAATGAGAGAAGAGTTATATGTTCTTGAAGGAGCCCAACACAAGAATAATTCCTTGCCAACCACGTCAATAAATACCACCCACCCTGCATCAATCACATAGTCTAATCTATGGCACTTTCACCACCTAAGACACCTTTTAGGAAAAAAGATTAAATATTTTACACAAACAATATCCTTTTGATTTCTATGCACCATCATAAAGCTTGTGATGCATGTCATTTATTAAAGCAAAAGAAAGTTTCTTTTTTCCAAAGTTCTAATAAAGTATCTTTTATCTTTGAGTTTTTACATTTAGATATATGAGGCTCTTTTCGTCAAAATTCCATTTATAATCACAAATATTTTTCAACTGTTGTAAATGACTTTAGTCATTTTACTTGGGTTATCTTGCTCAAATCAAAAGGTGAAGTACCACAATATATGAAAAATTTCATCATTTTAATAGAAACCCGATTTAATTCCAAAGTTAGATATATTTGTTTAGACAATGAACCCGAATTGTTTCAACAAGACTTTTCTCCTTTAAGAAAATAATTAATCAAAGAAGTTGTGTCGAAACCTCCTAACAAAATGGCTGAGTAGAACGTAAACACCAACATATTTTAAATGTTGCTCATGCCCTAATCATGTTTCAATCAAATTTGTCTCTCTATTTTTGGTATTATGCCATTAATCATGTTGTTTATATAATAAATCATGTTTTCTCCTCTATTCATCATTTGAAACATCATTTGAAGCCTTACCTAATTACAATGATATCAAAATTTTCAGTTGTCTATGTTACGTCTCCACTCTTACGACCAATCATTCTAAATTCAATAAAAGAGCTCACAAATTTCAACCCGGTTTCAAAGGTTATATTATTTATTTTATTGATGATAAAAAAATTCATGTGTCCAGAAACGTTACTTTTCATGAATTGTCATTCTCGTTCATGACTATAGCCCAACATTACTTCACATTAAACCCGAATACTCCTTCCATCCCACCCATTCATGATTCAACCTCCACAAATTCTTTTTTTCTTCCCACTAGGCCATTTTCCATTCCTATTGACCCAACCCAACCCCTCTACAAACTAGTGCTTCCCCAAATGATTCACCCCCACTACACACGTGTCTCCTTCCCCTTCTGAAATAGCGTCATCTTCTTCTTCCATCACCTTCACTCATTCCTTCAGATTATCATCATCATCCCCTTCTAGTACCAACGTCGTCCCACACGACGTCCCATCATCGTTCTTCTTCTTTTCCAAAGCCACCATCTGACCTGCCGCCCTGTCCGATTATTTGACTACCTTTGCAGATCTTCTCTCACATCTACCACATCTTTATCTTCTTGGTGTCAGTACCCAAATTTTGTTTCTCTTTCATTATTCTCCTTATCTTCTTCTCACAGAGGCTTTATTTCATTATTGTATTCTGATTGTGAGCCCAAGATGTCTCAACAAGTGAATACCCAATCTCATTGGCGTACCGCCATGAGAGATGAGCTAACTACTCTAGAGCTAAATCACACTTGGTCTTTGTTGACTGTCCTTCTTAGGTGAAGCTCATCAGCTACAAGTGGATATACAAAACTAAGCGCACTCTGATAGTTTCGTTCAGTGGTACAAAGCTCAACTTGTCACTAAAGGTTTCACACAGACAAAGGGCATTGATTTTCTAGAAACTTTCTCCTAGTAGTCAAGTTAGCGATGATTAGAATTGCTTTGGCCTTGGCTTCGATTAAGAAATGACCTATCCAGTAGTTAAACATGAATAATGCCTTCTTACATAGTGATTTTTCAGAAGAGGTCTACATGGCTCTACTTCCCAGCCTCATTCCTAGTTGCCTCCTATCAATGTTGCAGACTTCTCAAATCCTTCTATGGGTTCTGTCAATCAAGTGATGTTTGGTTTGAAAAGCTTTCCATTTCACTTCTCTCTTATGGGTATAAGCAAATTATATTTGATTATAACCTTTGTCAAATTTGTGGGTGGTGAAGTCTCTATTTTATTGGTTTATGTTGATGACATGTGGTGCGAAATTTATAACCCACAAACTAACCGACAAGTTTACCGGGTCGTACCAAGTAATACCTCAGGTGAGTGAAGGTCGATCCCACGAGGATTGATGAATTAAGCAACAATGATTGAGTGATTGGCTTAGTCAGACAAGCAGAAAATGGTATTTGGGTCTCAATTGCGTTAAACAGTAAATAATAAATGAGTTGTAAAATATATAAGTAAAACAGTTAAAGTTTCAGAAAGTTTATTTTCCGGATTAACTTTTATTACCAACTATTTTAATCATGCAAGATTCAATTCATGGCAAATTATAGGTAACTAAACCCTAATTCCTTATACATTTTTAGTCTCCTCTAACCTTTATCAACCGCCAATTCCTTGGTCATTTGATTCCAATTAGAAGGTTAAGTTCAAAACTAGTTTATGTGTCACAGAAACCCTAATTATCCAAATATAAGAGGATTATATGTCACGTATCCCGTTAAGCCCAGATAATTAGTGATTTAGGAAAATTTGTTTTCAAGTTGTTGTTCAGGTAAATTGCTTTTCCAAAGTTTACAAGAACTCAAATAGAATAAGGGTCATACTTCTGTTCTACCCAGATTCATAATATGAAGAATGAAAATAAATTCTTGAAATTGAAATCAATACAGTAATTAAAATAGAAGAATAATAATATAAATCCATAAAATAAACAGAGCTCCTAACCTTAACAGTGGAGGTTTAGTTGCTCATAGCTCAGAGTGAAAACTAGGATTCTGAAAAACTGTAAAGTGCAGAATGAGGCAAGAGAGAAGAGAAGAGCCTGATCGGCTGATTCTTTTCCCTTTTATATCTAATCCTAATTAATGTAAAATATAATTTCTCAAACTAAATAATATCTTTTCCTATTTTTAAATAAAATAAAGTTTTAATCAAACTTAATTAAAATCTTCGTGCAAGCCTTGATGGATGAATGGGGACTACTGCTTCTCATTAAGTTGGCGCTAACTTCACTCATGTGAAGTTAGACTTGGAGATGGCCGAACGCAAAGAGGGCTTTAACTTGCATCTGGCGCCTAACTTGGGAAATTCCAAGTTAGGCACCACCTTGGCAGCGAACAATTGAAGGCTTTCCTTTGAACTTGGCGCCTAATTTGGCAAATCCCAAGTTAGGCACCACCAATGCAGCACATAGTTCATGCACAATCCTTCTTCTGGCGCCTAACTTGAGAAAAGCCAAGTTAGGCGCCAGTATGGCTGAGTATGCTGGAGAAGAAGTGTGTACTATTATACATCGTTGGAAAGCTCTGAAAGTTAGTTTTCCAATGCCACTAAAATCACGTCAATTGGACCTCTGTAGCTCAAGTTATGTCTGTTAGAGTCCAAGGAGATCATGGTTACAACATCATTCACTTTCTTCTCTTTTTCTACAAAACTCCGTTAAATCCATCTGAATGCTGCCTGAAATAAACAAAATTGCACACAACTCAAAGTAGCATTCATAGTGGCTAAAAAGTATTTAAATCTTGATTAAGCTTACAATTTCGAATGCAAATTCACTAGGAAGAGATACGAAAAATGCTCACGCATCAACATGGTGATCACCGGTAATTCTGTCTTTGACATTGCTACCATTAAAACGGTTTTGGATACTCATTCCAAAATCAAATATTTGGGCACTCTTAAATATTTTTGGAGATCGAAGTATCCCTTTCTAGACAAAAAATTTTATTGTCTAAGCCTATATATTGTCTGGATTCGTTACGTGATTCTGGCCTCTTAAATGCTAAGCCTGTCTCTGTTCCAATGGATATTTTTACAAAACTGTCTCAGGATGATAGTCCCTTATATTCTGATCCTTTTGTCTATCATCGTCTTGTTGGCTGGCTCATTTAGCTTACCACTACACATATGGATATCACCTATGCTACTTAACAACTTAGCCAATTCATATCTTCTTTAACTTAGACACATTACCGTGTTGTATTACAGGATCTGCGATACTTAAAAAAAATTCCGAATGAGGTTTAGCTTTTCTAAGAACTTCTTACATTCAAATATATGGTTTTAGTGACTCAAACTAGGATAGATGTCTAAACATGAGCCACTTCTTAATTGATTTTTTTTCTTAGAAAACCAAGAAACAAACTACAATAACTAGATCCTCTACTAAAGCCGAACATTGGGCTTTCTCTAGTACCACATGTAAACTACAAAGGATTTTGAATTTGTTAAAGGTCTTTCATGTTTCTTGTGATCATCCCTTAATCCTGTAGTGTGACAACCAAAGCGCTTTACACATTGCTGCAAATTCATTTTTTCATGAAAGGACTAAATATTTAGAGGTCAATTGCCACCTTGTACACCAAAAGGCTCAAGCAAGCATGATGAAACCACTACCTATCTTTTCTTTGGGTCAGTTGGCAGACTTGGCTGACATATTCACCAATTCATTTTCACCTTAGTGGTTCCACAAGAATTTATCCAAGCTTGGGACTCTTAATATTTTTTCCCTCTAGCTTGTGGGGGCATATTAGACCAAACACATTAAGCAACGAAACACAAGAAGGCCTAAGCCAATACACAAGCCCAATCAAGCCAAATTTGTTCTTCTTTCATTCACTATTTTTTGTTTACTTTACATGCATTCTGTAATACCCTAACTATCAAAATGTTATGCTTCCGGCTGCAGCACTCTGATAGTTCGGGTATTACAACGACTCTTATAATATTTAATATTAAAATATGAGTCTGTTTAACACTTAAACCGAATTTTTCAAAAACATACATTCATACTTACAATATAAGTTACAATGCTCACAAGAAATACATATATATACATATACATACATATTAATTTACAAGCATCTCATATCAAAATCCTATCCCTCTTATAGAACTTGCAAGGTTAAAGGCGAGGGAAACATAAATACTAAAACAATACAGAAATATCGTCTAACAAAAAAGAAATAAGCTCTTCCAAATCCTGAAAAAGAAAATACATGTAGGGGAGTGAGAACATCATCCTCGAAAGGGTTCTCACTATAGGGTTGTAGAATTACTATAATAGGATACGTGAGATAAAATTGTTACAGTGATTAATAACCGTCTTATGTATTCTTTCAAAGCAAAGGTTTACTATAAAAATATCTGAAATCTTTTCTGAAAGAGGAAACTGTTCCCTTCTTAAAAATTCAAAAGCCTTTCAAAAGGTTTATCTATGCTGAACCAGACTAATTTTTCATACTTTTCTAAACCAGAAACATCAACCAAACATGGCCTTTGGCCTACCTCATGATCAACCACGACCCTAGGCCCAAACAACAACCAGTCACCATAGTCCAACAGAATCCCGTCGCATACATAGGTAGAAAAGTTCAAGCACACACAAACAATTACTTCAAGTAAAACAATTAGCAGTTAACCACAATTAATCACAAAGGCAAACCAAGTACAATATGCACACTCAAACAATGTCACATAGATGCATATGATGAATGCCTGTCCTAGTGGCTGATGAGTCTCATCTGTCGGTTATAAAGCCAACCCGACAAGTCCTGATAGCTAACCATTGGACTGTCCCTCTGTCGTGCATCCTCAACTTGATTTATTCACAATCATAATCATAATTCACATCCAACACCCTCACTGGTGTATATTCATGGGGGCGAGCTCATTCGGAACTTTCACAGTGTCCGGCCACACTTACGACATAGGGTCAGCAGAGTATCGAGTCTCCACCTGGAGCACGTGGTGGCTAGCCACTGCTTCCATCCAAGGAAACTCGTATCTCAGATAGGTGGAGTGCAACAATCACAATATCAATAACTCAGCATATATGCATTTATTCTCAGCCATCCGACTTAAATTCATGATTCATAGTCAGCCATGATTCATTATCATATAGAGCCATTCCAACTCATGACATATTCCACATTCAGCCATAATTCATTAACATATACATCCATTCCGGCTCATAATATAATAACACTTCCACTATCCAACATCATCAATAGCATAAAATCATCATTCAAGCCATAAATCACTTTTCTCAATTCACTTTACTTTGAAATCAAAAATTAATTCTTTCCAGTCTTGGCTTTAAAATCCCCATTCCTCAAGTCATTTCAGACTCATAAACCACTTTTCCTCAAACGTAAATTCCCCTTTTTAAAACATGGTTACTGAGCACATGGTGGCTAACCAATTCTCCTCAAACATAAATTTCTCCTTTTAAAATAAGGTCACTCTCCACAATATCTTTCCAAACATTTCAGAAACCAAACCAAATCAAAAGCCATTTCCGCGATATTCAAAATTATTCATTCTAAAACAAGATTTGGTAACAAAAGATCCTCAGTAGAGTCTCAAGACTTTAGGGGAGAATAACACAACTCACTTCTTCAAATTCGTTTTTAGTCTTTAAAACCTTAGCTTCTCGATTTGAGTAATAAAAATAGAATCTAAGCCAAACCAAATCGTGTAATCAACTACTCCGAACGCATTTCCAAAACCATCTCTTTTACTTAAACTAAAACAAGTCCAACACCATGTTAAAATCTGAAACGTTTCCGGCGATTCAGAGATCATTTTAGTTTTGCTAAACCAAAACTCAAAGAATACTCTAAACCTTCCCTAAAACGTCAAAAATTGAAATTTGTAAATCGAAATCCAAGTTCTTTCAATGTCACTAAAATTTCTATAACTGAAACCTTTAAGTCAAATTCAAACAACAAAAACCGTGTTCAAGTCAAATCCAGAAAAACATAAACTCCTTCCACCCTTTAAACAGCTTTAAAACACAATTCTCTTCCAAATGACTTGCACCCAAAAATATAATGCTTTTCTTAAGAAACAAAGCTAAGGCACAACCTTCTTTTCAAAGATTCTCTTCAAAGCATAATTTTATCACTTTCATAAATTATTCAAGTGAAGATAATTAAAGTCTTGAATTCACAGTTCCCAAGTAAAATGGTAAAGGCCTTAAATTCATAATTTTTCAAATAAAGACTCGGATTTTCTAGGAATTTCGGCAACACCTCCTCTAAAACTTGGACTTTGCCACCCTTTCCGGGTCCCAACCAAACCATTCCGCAACCCTCTTCAAGGGGTTCAAAACCAAATCATTTCAAAATCAAACTGTTTCCAAGGTGCATCATTTTCAGTTTTCAAGAACACCAATTCAAACTCAAATCAATTTCCAACAGGATAAACTCAATTTCAAAGCTTTTATAAATTAACTTTAAAGAAGCATTTCAAGAACTGTCTGTTTCACAAAACCGAAAAATAACCCAGCCAAACAAGCATTCATATTCATCCAAGACAACCAATAATTACATGAAACTTATACAATCACTCAAAGATACATTTTCTCACATCAATATTCATATATAATAACTCCAATTCATAAAATGTGGTTTTCTGAAAAGGCCCCTACCTCAACTCGTCGAAACCATAATCCAAATGGTCACAGGAACCTCCTCTCTCAACCTGAAATCACCGGCAACTACAACCTCAGCTCGAAGCCACTTTCGCAGTAACCCCAGCAACTCTAATCGCGACATATAACAACCAAGATTAACTCTCATAATAATGAATGCACAACACCTCAACGTATAACAGCACAGCGACTAAAGGGGTTACCGGAACGTAAACGCTTACCGCAAATAGGAAGAAGTGACTGAACCATGTAGCGGCAGTCCCGGTGATGGTTCCTGCAACAGCAACACCCTTCCAGTGGCCCCATTCCACAGCAACTCCAACCATCAGAAGAATGAATACTAAAAGTGGAAACAACCGCGTTTATGGCAACTCCAAATCGACGGCAACAGCTCTGGCGGACAGAAAGGCACCAAGAATAGCCATTAAACAGAGGGCAGAACAAAGCAGAACAGGGCAAGAACAGCAGCAGTTGCAGGTTCTTACCAGGCAAAACGGTGCCAGCCCTAGTCTCTCTCTTTCCGCGACGAGCTCCAGCCCACTCCAGCAGTGACGGCAGCGGCTCCAGAAGCTTCAACAGGGCACGGTAGAGGTAGCAATGGAATAATACAGCGACAAAACTCAGCCTCCACCCCTTCTCACTCATCGAGCGCGCTCTCTGTTCTTTGTGGTGCTCAATCGGCGGTGACATGAGCTCCGGCGACAGTGGACTGCGACAAGGTCGACGGTGGCGAGTCAAGGCACGATGGCGACGCAGCTGGCGGCGGCTCTAACGGCGGCGACAGTAGCGCCGTCCTCCAACCCCGCGCTTGCGCCCTCTGTTTGTGGATCTCCAAGGACGGCGAAGACGGCACGGCCACACGGAACGGCAACGCCTCCCTCCGCGGACCCTCTCTCTCTCTCTCTCTCTCAATCGCATCTCTCTTCAGCTGGCGGCGATGAAGACGAACGGCACGGGTGACGGGCTCGGCGGCGGCCAGCTCGCAGCGGCTACGTCGCTCTCCTCCCCTCCCTTTCTCGATTGCAGACCTTTCCTCTCCTTCCTCTCTGCTTCTTTTTCTTTCTAATTTTCTGTTTCTGCAGCTTTTCGTTGAAGGGGATGAAAGGGGTAGGGTGCAGCTGAGTGTGGCGAGGGAGGTTAGGGTTAGGAATTGGGGAAATTAGAGCTTAGGTAAAAGTAGTTTTAAGGATAGTTTTGTAATTTCAAATAAAAATAGGGATTATATGATAATTAAAAATAAATTTTAATTAATCTAACAATAATAATGTATAAAAATATTATTCATTTGTAAAATAATTTTTATTAAATGTTTTAACTACTTG
>NC_029785.2:70930023-70936585 GCF_000816755.2 Arachis ipaensis | reverse complement strand
ATATTTTAAAATATTAATTATTTAGTCCAAATCTTATAAAATTTTTATTATTTCATAACTACTAGCGTTATAATTTAAAGGTTTAATTATTCTGCTGGTCTCTATAGTTTTACAAAATTTTCAATTTTGTCTCTATACTTTTTTTTCTTTTAATTGAGTCCTTCTACCAATTTTTTTTAATTGAGTCCCTATATTTTTTTTTCCTTTTATTTAGGTTTCTGTACAAATTCTTTTTTTTAGTTGGGTCCCTATAAAATTAAACAAATTACTACTAAGAGGGATTTAATTGAAAAAAAAATTTAGTGCAGGACCCAATTAAAAAGAAAAAAATATAGGGACCTAATTGAAAATTTCATGGAACTATAGGGACCAATAGAGTAATTAAACATAATTTAAATAGAATAAATAACTCAATAATTATGGAATTAAGAAAAATCTTCATTTTAATTATCAAAACTTGATTTAATTATTTTCAATGAAATAATTTCTAAAAATAAAATTTTTAATAATAAGTAAATTTGAAATCAGCTTATAATAAGATTTTTCAAAAGTTCTTGATCTTACACATTTATTCGCTATTCTTCTAAAAGTGATGAGTCACTACATAATTATCTTTCTGTTATAATTTTGAAATCTTTTGTGGATTTGATATCTACAATTGATTTGGTAATAGATAACCTGTACAAAAATTCTCTTGTATATATTAGTATTTCAATCATTTGAATAACATTGAGAAAGAATACAATATATTTTTGAGTCATTTTCTTTTAGTATTTTTGACTAAGACTGAGATATATTTTGTCCTTTTAGAGAAAATGGTACGAATACCTACAAAAAGCACTCTAACACTCAAGTTAGCTTATAGAATATTTTATCAAAGATTGCTTAGAAATGAAATTCATAACATAACTCATACATGTTTTAAAACCTCTTTTATAATAGACAAACTTACCATTTGTAGAATCTTCAATTGCTATTGTAAGGAATAAAGACTGCAATGAAGAAAATGAGTTGCTTTTATATGTTGGTGATTTATTAATGTAAAGAAATCATTTTTGATGAGTTATTTGTCTAAAAGATTATATTGTTCATGCAAAGGATTGTGTATTTGGAAATTGTAATTGTTATACCACCAAAAGAGAATCACAATGTACCACAAGATGAGAGATATTGAAATCATGAGAAAAGAAAATTGCATGGATTGTTCACATTCAAGACCATTATTGCCTTCAATATAATGTCAGCACCATAATCTTGCCGATTAAAGGCACCATCAATGTGTAACATCCAAGTCAGTTCAACAACTTCTAAAGATGACTCGGTAAACTTGGCAACAAAATTAGCAAGAAATTAGAATTACATGGTATCTTGAGATTGATAAAGAGTATCAAATTTAGAAATCTACATAGATCATTTAATAATTTGGCTGACAAGTTTAGGAAAAGTTAAAATCTGCAAAGGATGCTCAGTGTGCAAAATGATAATATGACTTTGAACATAGTGTCTTAACTGCTGAACAATTATATCCAAAGTAAAAGCAAGTTTCTCCAACTTAAGGCACCTTATTAATTCAACATCATGCAGGGATTTACTAACAAAGTACATTGGAAATCGATGACAGTTGTCTTTAGTAGCCAGAACCAAATTGATAGCATTTTGAGATACCAATAAATATAAACAAAGAAGTTGTCCCGGAATTGACCAGTGAAGAATAGAAGTGCAGAGAAATGACTTGAGTTCTTGAAATGCCATTTTACAATCTGAATTCCAAGAGAATTGTAGGTTTTTCCTTAATGCTTGGAAGAAGTGTTATGAGCTACTCGAGATAAAAATCGGGATAAGGCAGCAACTCGACCTAGGATATGTTGTACTTCCTTAACAGAGCTCACACTCTTCGTGTCAAAAATAGCGTGATGCTTATCTGGATTAGTTTCAATGCATGAGAAGTAATCACGAAACCAAGAAATTTTTTCCCTTGAACATAAGTCACATTTCTCCTAATTAAGTCACATATTGAAATGCCACAATCGAGAAAAGATTTTGGTCAAGTTGGAGTGATGATCACCAGCAACTAGGGTTTTAGCCATCATACCATCAACATAAACTTCTAAATTATGGCCAATTTGATGCTCGAATACTTTGGTGTACCTACATTTTTAAGACCAAAAGAGATAACCTTATAAAAAAATTTATCATATCCAATTATAAAAGCAATTTTTTCTTGGTCATCTGGATGTTTAAGTATCTATTGCCAGAGTCAGTACCCATAAAACTAAAAATAGCAAACCAGAAGCATTATCAACTAATTTATCAATATATAGTAAAGATACGCATCTTTAGGACAAACTTTATTCAAATAAGTGAAATCCACACACATTTGTGACTTTTTTGAACTTTTTTCACCATGACCACATTGGCTAACCAGGTAGTGAAGCAGATTTCATGAATAAACATGATTACTAATAACTTTTGTGTTTTTCCCTAGGGATATGCTTGCTTTTTCTTAGTATCAGTAACTTTTTTTTTGTGCAACATGACAAATGGAGAGGTTAATATAAAGCTTATTATAAATGATGTTCGGATCCACACTTGACATATTTGCTGAAGTCCAAGCAAAGAGGTCAATATTCTACCAAAGAAGCTGGATAAGTTGATCTCTATGACCTACAAACAAAGCATTTCCTATATAAGTGTACTTCTCATAATTATCTATAAGAGTTACCTTGTCCAAATAATCCATCGAGGCAAGTCAATCTTGGAAATTGGGCTGAGGATCCAACTCAATAAGCATCAGTAAAGCATTCAAGTTGTAAACTGCATGCACTCTAGGTATCTTAGAAGAAGCAGAAGGTTCATGTGTAATAGGAAGACGAAGACTAGCATTATAGTACTACTTGGCTTGTATATGATCGACATGGACAATAGCAATGAGGTTAACATCAAGTGCTAATTTGACACTCAGGTGCAAGGTAGACATGATAGCTCCAAATGCATTCAAGGTCGGTCATTCAACAATGATGTTGTATGGATTTAGACAATTGACTACCGAAAATTGTACACCAGTAGTGTTGGCCTCAGGAAGAGTTCTAATAAATTTTTTTATACAACTAGGTATAACCAAGAATACTGACACGTTCATCGGAGATCCCAACAAGTTCCCCAGCAATTGGATGTGATGTAAAATCAGGCAATTGTATCTTTTTGAATGTAGAGTGAAAAAGAAAAAAACCGAATCAAAATATGTAGGCAAAGCAAAAAACCAAAGTAAAGTAGGATCTTTCAAAAATCAGGAAAAGCACAACAAAAAAGAACTGTTTCAATTATTTTGTCCCACGATAAGTGCCAAAATGTTCTTGCATGTTGTATACGTGGACAAGAATACATAGAGCTAGTAATATGCAAAGAGAATTTAATGGCCTAAAAAATTTGATCTTAAAGGAAAATGCTTGCTTTTTATGTTCATTGTTGTTCTCATCAACTTCTATTAACACTTATAGTTGTTGCCAAGAAACAAGTTGAAATTGTATTGCTTTTTTTACTTACTAATTTATACAATATTGTTGAAGCTTCTAAGAAATGTAAAGACATGCTTCATGAAATTCAATACAAAACACCATTGTTGCATTATAAATTGGAAACACTTCTAGTGGTCGTGACTTAAATCAAGAAACAATATTTAAAAGGGCAGGTGATACCAAATGTGGCTTACATTATAATGCAATACTTAGCTTAATTTCTATATTTTTGTTTAGTGGTAGATGTTCTTAAAGTTATTGAGGAAGATGGAAAAAACCCATAAAAAAGAGTTGAAGATATCATATTTCATATTTTTAATTTGTATTCAATTTATATTTGATGATGAAAAATATATTGGAGGTTATTAATAAGTTGTTTCAAAGTATACAAAGAAGTGATCAATACATTGTAAATGTTATGACATTAGTTAAAATGTCCAAACAACGGTTGCAAAGTATAAGAAATGATGATTGGCATCTTTTGTGATAGTCACAATATTCATGTTCTAAATATGGATATATTTGTAACACAAGAAAGATCAAAGTGCAAAATCCAAAAAGTGTCAAACTTACACTACATTCAAGTTGAGATATTTTATCAAATAGTTGATAAACAACAAGAGTTTAACAACCGTCTTACAATAATAAATATTGAGTTACTTCTTTATATAACTTGTTTAAATTCAAGTGCTTCATTTTCTGCTTTTGATAAGAAGTTAATTCCTTTAATTGAATTTTATCTACACCGAATTTTTTTTTCTACTCGACTTTTAGCACTTGATAGTCAACGAGAGAATTTGATATTAAGTATATGATATGATAATCAATTCTCAAATATAACTGGGATTAGTTTACTATCTCAAAAGTTGGTTGAAATAAAAAAATATATTATTTATTCATTGATGTTTCTCCGATTGAAATTAGTTTTGATTTTGTATGTAATAATGACATCAATTGAAAAAACATTTCCTGCTATAAATATCGACTTTATAATTGGATGAGAAATGAGTAGTTAAACGACTGCTTAGTGACGCATATGAAAAGAGAGTCATTTAATAATGTTAACAAAATAATTATTTAAAATTTTCAAAATATAAAAACTAAAAGATTTGAAGATGTGAAGATACTTGGTGACTAGTATTTTTTTTTTTTCCTTTCCGGTGTTATGAAAGTTAACGTATATTGTTATTTTGATTTAGGATTAATATATTTTTTACGTTAACGTGTATTTTTTAAACTCAATACAAACTTTTCGAGTCCGACTTTAGCTACATGTTACCGAGATCTTGATGGCAATGCTAAAGTAACCTTGGATGAGAGTGAGGAACACTAACTACTATTAGGTGGATACTACAATGAAGATTTTATAATTGTCTTCATATGAATATATTATTTATTTTTTGATCCTTGGATGATGGATTGTATGGTTAGATTTTGATATTTATAAAAGTGTTGTTTTTGTTTAAAGTGTAGCTAAATAAATAAACCACACTTTTAACCAAAGTATCTTCATGAGAAGATATTTTTGCCATCTTCATTGTAGTATCCACCTTACTATTAATTAGGAATGAGAAGCGTGTTGCTGTCGGTAGTAAGTACGAATAAAACTTGAGAGGGTTTGTCCAGTCAGCCTATATATCTAGACATTCGTAAAGAATATAAAAATTTGAAGAATTAGAATTTTATTTAAATTTATTTTTTGCATCTAATAATATTAAAGGTTTTTAATATTTTAACCTATCTCTCTTCAGAAATTTCACTATGGGGCTGAAAGATGAGAACACAACACAATGACAAGAGCATTTCCTTTGCAATATCCACAATTAAATTATCGATCATATGAAAGCCCAACTACATTGAACTAAGTCCAATGTTCATCGGACATAGATCCCTTGGGTGGAATTCATTTGGAATGTATGAAACTCCCATCACGCCACCAAACTTCAGAATCAGATGTATCTCATGCATACAAATCCTTCAACCTTGTAGCTGCCAGCTTTGATGCTCTTCCTGGGATTCGGCGTGCAGCCACTCATTGATTTGAGTCTCATACTGCATTTATCAGCATTCAGCAACCTATCTAACTATTGGCAGATAGCTAACAACTGTCTGTAACAAACTAAGCTTTCATTTCAATTTAAGAAACTCGCTAACAGAGACGCACATGGAGGCAGGTTGGATGATGATGATGAACATAATGCCACCATCCATGGCCGCTTACAGACTTGACAATAATAATGATGTCGAAAGAAAAAATGACAACCAAATTGCCTCCATGTAATTTATTGCCAGGCATACAATGAACAAAGCTGATATACACAAGCAATTAGAAGCTACTATAAGGAAGAATATTTTAAATAACTATCACTAGAAGATGCACAAGCACACAGCAGCAGCAGCAGCAGTAGCAGCAACTGTGTATGTATATATTAGCATACCGTGCCTATTATACTGCAACCCAAAGGCCTATGCAAATTCTCCAAATAGCTTCTAGAAACTTCTCCGACATGTTCTACACTTCCTCTTGAGCACTTCTGCTACTTTTTAGGATATTATACTTGCAGAGGGGGCAGGTAGCATTAATGTATAGCCATTTGTCCACACAAGCACAGTGAAAATGGTGACCACAGGGAAGTTGTCTTAGATCAACACCATCCTCATATGCAGAAAGGCAGATGCAACATTCCTAGAGTTCAGCACCAAATCAAGAGTGAGGAAATACTTCGTATTAGGAAGATAAACAGATTGAAACCAGTTTCTTCAAAACAAGATAATACCAAATTTAACTTGACCGTTCATGAATCATTGTGTCAATTCTTATTGTAGTAAAATTTTCCAGATACTATTAACAAAAGCCCGCAAAGAGATGCAAGGTTAAGTGCAAACAACCAAAATATATACATATTGCATCCTCCTGCGTAAGAATGTGTTCCGGAACAACTCCATCGTCCAGATAACAAAATGACAAGATCACTGCATCAAGATATAAGAAGTTGTGCTTACACATAGCAAAAAAGTACTACATACCGCATCCTCGTCAGAAAGAA
>NC_029785.2:70927072-70929737 GCF_000816755.2 Arachis ipaensis | reverse complement strand
CTCCCCCCTCCCCCAGCAGATACTTGTGTATTATCAGTGAGTTTCTCATTATTTTCATTCCTTTGGAATTTGAATTTCGACAACTGCTCAATATCTTCTTTAGATGCCCCTTCCTGCAATATTTTTAGACCCCCAGAAAAGGCAAGAGGGAAAAGGAACAATGTAATTAATACTTTGCAACAAATTTCTTACAATTAATACTACTAAGCTACAACACACTGATTCATGTTAAATCGAACACTAAATAGATAGTAATATGAAGAATGCTAATCTGGACTTTCTGTGAAGCAGACACCTATTGCAGATTGGAAGCAGTGATTGTAACAATTTTGTTGCTTGCTTAACTTCCACTAATAACTAGATTTGTATCTATCACCAACAGTTCCCTTATTTTTTTCCTCCCCTGGAAAAAGAAAAGAAAATAATGGCTGCTCACATCGAGAGGAACTGATCTTTCTATGCTGAAAAATGCTATTGTTTCTTGATATTGGTTAATGTTAAAGACGACATGAGACAAGTTGCTGAATTCTTGTGAATGTAATGTAAAATCTACTTTTGATGAGAACATGCACCGAAAATTTGAAATAATGATTTTGTATATATATACCTCTGGTTGTGTATGACATTCACCCCCAACAAAATCCCAAAAGTATTATGAGAACCCCATAAAAAAACATATAAATCTCTCTTTCATATCAAATAGAAATTCCCTTTCAGACTAAATACATAATGCTAAACAAACACTTATAAAGGCACTAGATTCATAATCCACACCAAGTCCTAAACGCAAACAAGAAACAGTAATGACTATGACTTGCCTGGTCTGCAACTGCATATAGAAGTGCAATGATGCACGGAAGACAACAGCAAACAGCAATACCAATGATGCATGCCAGTGCAATGCAGAAAACGACAAAGAAAACATCGAAACCCAGGAAGACTATACATAACCTGCCACAAAAGTAAATCTTGTCAATGGCCAAATCAAGTAGGTTTTGTCAAGGTATTGAATAAAGCATATTGATATAAATAACACAGACAAGTTGATCTTATGGGAGAGAGAGTTCGTGTGCCATGTAGGCAATTTTCAAACTTCCAAGAATTTCAAAAGGATATATTCAGCTGCATGCACGTGCACACACACACACACAGAGAGAGAGAGAGAGAGAGAGAGAGAGAGAGAGAGAGAGAGAGAGAGAGAGAGAGCAAACCAATAAAGCAGAGGAGCCTCTTGGGCTAAGTCTTGACCACTAGCTGATACCCAATAGAACCCGACAACCCACCAAATAAAGGAAAACATTGTGTTGGCTGATTCCAAATGCTTTGGCATGCTGCTTAGGGAGAAAACAAGAGGGCAAACATGAAAATGCATACAGAGAAAAAGAAAACTGATAAATAAACCATAAACTCTTACTCAATGATACTGATTTCAGAAATTACCACAGTACACTTTTTAACCATCAAAACCATGTTTCTACACACAAGGTTAGGAATTAAGAGAGAAATGCATCATGTTAATAAGTGGTGACACAAGTTATTAATCTTAATAGTGGCAGCATACAACTTATTTTAAAATTAAATCAGGGAGATAAGGCACTTGTCTAATATAATCTTTTATTACAAATTCAAATTAAAAAAATATGATTTAAACTTGGTCATTTTGGTTCAAAAGTGTTTCTTTACTATCAATATACGTGCGCTTTGAGAAATTGAACAATATAACTATCATCTCTCTCTCTATAAAGCATTTAATATATTTTGAACTGATGAGAAGATTGTTTCCCACTTAAATATTGAGAAACCATAAGTTTCCATGGGGGCCGTTGAAATTTGGTTGGATGTCTGTTTAGAGTTCTCAATTAGTATAGGATATTTTATCACTTAGCATGCTTTCGAGCACAAATGCATATGGGTACCCAACAATTTCACAAATGGCACGCACATCCCTAAATCAGTGATTTCCAAAGCAATTCAGTCAAACATTGAGCATATCATGAAACTCCCATCAGTCCGTTGCAGTTTCATCACCTTGTAAGCCCATATAAAACATATTACTGGGTTTCTTAAGACTAAAAGATGGAAATAAACACATTTTTGGTAACAATTTATGTGAGGAAAATTCATCGTGCTTTTCAGCTTTTCGTCAAAAGCTATCACAATTAAAAGTTTGATTATAACCTACTCTGATTCTAAATAAGCTAAACCTACAGTTATTAAAGCCTTTGATTAGAGCTGTTTAAAGAAAAAGGAAAAGGTTAATCCAGACACACACACAACAGAATCCGAATCCTAATTATAAGGCTCCATCACTCAAAGCAGCATGAATTCACACCAGGCATCAATTTATTCTACTGACCTAATGTTTATTATCATAACAAATTAACAACGATCAGAATTATAACATAAATTTCAATTCAAAATCAGTTCATCATTCATAAACCACTATAAAACTCAAACTACAGCTTCACCTATATAACATTCAACAATAAAAATTTTTAAAATAAGAAAAGAAAGAAAGGTTACCTTGTGCCGTCCTCATCGAATTGAGCCAATGTCAAATAGTGTCCAGAACCTTCCATGGAACCGGAGCTTAAATCTCCACTCCCCCCAACGCCAACTCCATTAACACCTTGAACGACGTCGCTCGTGCTCTGCTGCTGCTGCT
>NC_029785.2:70925594-70927038 GCF_000816755.2 Arachis ipaensis | reverse complement strand
CGCCGCGTACCCTAAGATCCACAACCTCAGCGGCACGTTCGGCGACTCGTTCCGGCTCAGGACTAGCACAGTAGCGCCTGCCACCACGAACGCGAAGTTCCAGAGGACGTCGAGCACCACCACCGGCTTCGAGTACGCCCAATCGCTCTGCCGCTCCTCCAGCTGCGCCGCCGCCGTCTCCCTCACCACCATCGACGGCTCCCGCATCGACCTACGCCCGCTCCCCTGCCGGAGAAACCGCGCAGCCTGGCGGAGGCTCTGCCGCCGAACAAATCTGCGGCCGGAGTTCGATTCGTCGTAGGTGCCTCCACCACCGCCGCCGTTAGAGTTCGCGATTAGCGGCGTTTGATCGACGGTGAAGTCGTCGGGGGAACGGTTCGACGACGGTATCGCCGCCATGCGTTCGTTGCGTTTCTTCTGCTGTGATTCCCGGAATAGGTGACTCGGTGAGTCGACTCAGGACGTGTTGAAATTGCTTTGTGGTAGTGTTACAGAGAAGAGAGAAAGAATCGATAAAATTTGAAAGAAAATTGTTTGTGAGTGATGCCTGAAAACGGAAATTGAGGTATTGAAGCGTCTTTTGGTGGTAGTGAACTAGTGATGCCTCTATCCGGTGCCGTTTTAATGTTTATTTTCGTGATTTGGTTAATTGGTGTTTATCTTTTTCATTTTTTTTTCTATTTTTATTTTCTTCGCGCTAAGAACAGTTGGTACTTGGTAGCCTGGTAGGTCCAATATCAATTATTACCAAATGTTACAATGAGCATTTCTAAACTAAGTATTTCATGAACTTTCACGAGATACAGATGTCGTCGGGGCATTGATTTCCAATAGATAGATAACGATGACATCGACATCATTCCTTTTTTTTTCTTTGCATTAATTAAATCCCTTACTAAGACTTTGGTCTAGTTTAAATGAACAGTTAAATTAATTTTTTTTAAAAAAATAACTTAAACAATAAATAATTATATTAAAAATAATTTATTTATATTTAAATTTTTTATTTTAAAAATATTTATTTTATAGAAATATAATAAAAAATAATAATATTATAAAAAAATTATTTTTTTAGTTTAAAAATTAAAAAATTAATAAATTTATAGATCTATTGTTTACTAGATATTGCTGGACTTTATTTTATTTTTATAATATAAATAAAAGAATTTAATCATATAATTTAAAAATTAAAAAATAAAAAATTTACTTTTTTAAAATTTTAAATTTTTTTAAAAATAATTTTTTATTTTTTTATTTACCGGATAATGCTACCCGGACAATTGACTTTTTTTTTGCTACACTTGTTTACAAATTAAGAATAAATTAATTTAAAAATTCAAAATTTTTCAATTTTTTTATTTTTTGGATATTGTTGGAAATTTTTTATTTTTATACTATTAAAAAATTATCTTTTTAGTTTAAAAATTAAAAAATAATAAATTTA
>NC_029785.2:70888578-70924956 GCF_000816755.2 Arachis ipaensis | reverse complement strand
TTATTTAATAGTTATATTGGTTTTATGTTTTGCAAATGAAAGAGATCAAAACAAAACATGAATCGTGATTCGAAATTTAATATTTGGGAGCAAAATTTACTTCTATTGTAGATGCTAGTTTTACGCGCATCAAAGTTTCTTGTTTGTCAATAAAAAAAATCGCTAAATGGTAAATGCAATGCAAATAAAATGCAAATAAAAGTAAAACAATGATTATAAAAGGAAATTGAAGTATACTTTGTAGAAATTAAAAGTTTATAATCATAAAGATCCTTCGTAGAAATTCGAAGAATTTGACAATACATAATACATGAAAAATTAATAAAGTAACATTAAAAGAAGGGTTAAGTATATAGGGTTAAGTATATTTTGTGTCCCTAAGGGTTGAGGCCAAAATTAAAATCGTCTACGATCTTTTTTCGTTATTAAAATTATCCTCAACGTTATAAAACGTTATAAAATCGTCCTTTTGTCCAAGGATAATTTTACCCTTAAACAAAAATAATAAAAAAATCTCCACAACCTCACCATTAACTTCACATCATCATCATCCCTTCGCACCTCCTCTCTCTTCCTTTTCTCACCACCATCACCACTGCCACCATAACTATTCATTATTCACAACATTTTTTTTTCCAGCAACAAAAATAGTCCCAAAATAAATTAACAGCAACATTCACAAAATAAATCAACAAAAAATTCAGATTAAACAATAATTCAATAATCATCAATTACAATTTTAGTTTTCAGATCCAAAAACAGCAAAACAACAGAAATTAAAAAAATTAAAAAAAATAAATGATGTTTATGTTCTTCAAAAATTTAAAAAAAAAATAAAAAAAAGGAAGAATGACGAACAGCTTCTTGAAACTTTGTTCGAAGTTCAAAAACCCCTACCATTACTGCTAACCACCACCACCACCACCATAACTGTCATGGTTATTGAAATTTTTGAGATTCTGTGGCTGGTAAAGAAACAATGGATTATTGTTGTTGTTGTTGTTGTTGTTGTTGTTCCCAAAAACATGAATTAATGGGTTATTCAAATGCAAAGTAGAAAAAGATTATGGATCATGTAAGCATGGTGATGGGAAAGAAAAACGGAAAAGGAGTTAGAAGAAGGAGAAGAAGATGAAAGAGAAGAATCGTTGTTGATGGCGGTTACTACACCAAACTTCATCGTCATCAAACCAGAACGTTGTTGTTCTTCCTGCTTCGCTGCAGAAGAAGAAGCGAATAAGTAGGGCGGCAAAAATGGAGAGAAGAAGAATTGGGGTTGGGATTGGGGCTGGGGTTTTGAAGAGAGGGGCATGAGGAAGGAGATGGGAGGTTACGGGAGTGGGGTGAGGGGGTGAGGGGGGTTACTGGGAGTAGGGTGAGGGGGTGGGTTTTGTTTTAATTTTTTAATATTATTTTTAATTATTTTTATTATTTATTAAGGATAATTTGATAAAAAAAATAAAATTGAAGTAGAAAAGGACGATTTTATAACATTTTGTAACGTTGAGGATGATTTTAATAACAAAAAAAGGTTGTGGATGATTTTGATTTTAGCCTCAGACCTTAGGGACGAAAAAAGTACTTAACCCTTAAAAGAAACTAAATGTTGATTTAAGGAATTTCATATTTGGGGGTGATAACGGTACTACGTATGATGCAGATTCGGATAGGACGGTTACATGCATTTACAATTCAATGCATAGCGGGCTGGGCAGGTTTTGAAAAAAGGAAAAACAAAAAAATCAGGAAGGTTCTAAGGTTTGGGCCAGGAATAAGGACAAGGGCTTGGCAACTAACTCCATCGGATTGAGCCTATCATCGGTTGCTATGGAGCCCGACCCGAACTGCAAGGGGGACGAGGCGCTGGCCCTCATGCTTGCTCTTCTCACGTAGCAGCTCAAGGGTTTCGATGGAGAGGGCGGTCATGGTAGGGCTGGACACACCCGACCCGGAGACGGCGCCAGTAGGAAACGGCAGTAAGGATCTCAGGGTGCCTCTTCGTGCTCGGCGAGAAAAGCAGCGAACGAACTAATGGCGGCGCTGGTAATGTCGTCGACAGTGGGGCGGGTCTAATCGGCAGCGCCGCTTTCTTGTCTGGTCGGCTTGACACAATGGAGGATTGGGGGATGCGAACTGGAGGGTGGTGGGAAGAAGGGAGATTGGGGGCAGTCACAATGTGACACTGGGGGACGAATCGACCGCCGTAGATGGGCTGTCTCGAGGGAGTGTTGTTGCTGCAATGTACAAGGAAGAAGACGCTATCCATGGTCAGATGGAAACAGCCCAGGGAACCCTCTCTGATCAAAGTGGAGGAAGAAGGGCGGATGGACACGCTGGGGTAGCCTCTGGAGACGCTGGCTCTGGGCAGGATGACCGTGAAATAGAGGACAGGGAGAGTGAAACCCAGGGATTTGAGGAACAGATGATGGAGAACAAATTGACATTGGAGCTGGTGATGGAATCAGGGGCTGTGGTGTACGATGATGAAGCTGACATCATGGTCATTCTTCAGGCTCAAAATGACGAACTTGCTCAAAAGAGAAAAGTAGCAAAACAGAAAGCGAAGCTGAGAAGATGCCAACCCAAGCATAAAAAACAGGTGTGTCATAATAGTTGTAAATGAATTTCAGTTCTTGGAATGTTAGGGGGTTGCGAGGTGATGGCAAAATTAGAATGGTGAAGGACTTAAAAAGTAAATACAACTTGAGCTTGGTAGGCTTGATTGAGAATAAAAGACAGGTAATAACAAGATTTGATGTTGCACGGATCTTGGGGAATGATAGGGCGGGATGGGAGTATGTAGAATGGTGCATCTGGGGGTCTTTTGATGATGTGGGATGAACTGTTTTTTAAAAGGAAAAACTACCAAAAGTACCCATAAAGTTTACGAACGCTGACAAAAGTACCCATAAACTAAGAAAATTAACACTATATCCATGAAAGATGGGTTCCGTATGACAAAAGTATCCAAATCCTAATTTTTTGTTGATTTTTTAATAAAATTCCTAAACTACCCTACCCTAACCCCATTCTACCGTCACTCCCTCTCTTCTCTTCTCCCTCTCTCCTCACTTATCCCTCAAAAATCCTCACAAAGTCACAGAAACTCTCCTCCTACCTCCTCATTGTCGTTCGCCACCCACCTACTCCATTACCGCCAATCTCTTCTCCTTTCACTGTTTCTCCCTCTCACTATTAAGGTGACTACAACACCTTCATCGCACATCTGTGACCCAACCTGAGGAGAATGCAGCCGTGGCGCACAGTGAATTGAAATTGGATGAATGGATTTGAAAATTTTTATGTTTTGAGTATTTTTTGGTATTTGATTAATTTGGTTTGGGTATGGATTATAAACTTATGAGTGAATCGGTTGAGGTCCGATCCTCTACCACCACCACCACTACCATTGATTTCGGTCTGATTTGTTATAGGAGTAGTTTTGGACTTCATGACAAGAGTTGGTGCAAATTGAGTTATGAAAGGTTGAAAGAGTGAGTTGAGGTTGAGTGTAGGATAGTTTAGAAATTTTATTAAAAATCAACAAAAAATTAAGATTTGGATACTTTTGTCATACGGAACCCATCTTTCATGGGTACATCGTTAATTTTCTTAGTTTATGGGTACTTTTGTCAGCGTTCATAAACTTCATGGATACTTTTGGTAGTTTTTCCTTTTTAAAATGAATAACTGCTATAAAGGGGAAAGGTGGTTGGGTATTGAAGGGATCATGTTAAAGAATAGCTTCAACTGTGCATTTGTCTTGGTATATGGTGCCCATAGTAGAGAAGAGAAGAGTCATGTGTGGGAAGAGTTGAGCTACAAAGCTGGGTTGTGTCAGGTTTCCTGCTGTTTTATAGGAGATTTTAATGAAATAGTAAATGCGGAGGAACGAAAAGGTACTAGTAGCTTGTCCAGGTCTGCAGAAGAGTTTAATCAGTGGATACAAGATATGCAATTGGTGGACCTGCCACTCTCTAATCGCAAGTTTACCTAGTTTTGTGGTCGTTCATGCAGTCGTATTGATAGAGCTCTGGTTAGTGTGGAATGGTTGGAAGAGTTTCCTGAGATTCGACTAAGAGGGGGACCAAGGGGTCTGTCGGATCACTACCCTATACTAGTGGAAGATAACATGAGGAGGGGTGGACCTAGGCCTTTTCGTAGTCTTGATTCGTGGTTTACACATGAAAGTTTTCTTAGAATGGTTAAGGAGGAATGGAGATGCCTAGGGGAGATTGGTGCACGGAATTGTGATCACAGTTTTCACAACTCCGGTACAACTAACCAGCAAGTGCACTGGGTCGTCCAAGTAATACCTTACGTGAGTAAGGGTCGATCCCACGGAGATTGTCGGCTTGAAGCAAGCTATGGTCATCTTGTAAATCTTAGTCAGGCGGATTCAATTGGTTATGAGTTTTGATAATTGAAAGATAAATAAAAAGTAAATTAAAATAAAGATACTTATGTAATTCATTGGTGGAAATTTCAGATAAGCGTTTGGAGATGCTTTGTTGCTTCTGAACCTCTGCTTTCCTATTGTCTTCATCCAATCATGCGTGCTCCCTTCCATGGCAAGCTGTATGATCCTCTCGGATGAAAAATACCAGGTACGGTTTCTACACGGCTAATCAACTGTCGGATTTCTCATCTCCGATGAAAAATACCAGGTACAGCTACTGCACTGTTAATCATCTGTCGGTTCTCACTAGCATCGGAATAGGATCTCTCTATTCTTTTGCACACTGTCACTGCGCCCAACATTCGCGAGTTTGAAGCTCGTCATAGTCATCTCTTCCCAGATCCTACTCGGAATACCACAGACAAGGTTTAGACTTTTTGGATCTCAGGAATGCTGCCAATAGGTTCTAGCCTCTACCACGAAGGTTCTAATCTCACGGACTCGGTTCGTGGATTAGAGACCCAAGAGAATATACTCTGGCTGTCGTCCAATGACTACGTTGAACATCATGTAGACTGCTTGTGGTTGTTAGGCACGCGGATCTTGGCTAAGCGAGTAACGAAGATAGTGGGTGATTGTCACGGGTCACCCCTTCATTCTGACTTAACTGAATTAAGTACGAGAGTATATCTTGGAGAAGAAGTAAGCGTGAATTGAAAGAAAAACAATAGTACTTGCATTAATTCATGAAGAACAGCAGAGCTCCGCACCTTAATCTATGAGGTGTAGAAACTCCACTGTAGAAAATACGTAAGAGAAAAAGGTCTAGGCATGACCGAATGGCCAGCCTCCCAAATATAACATAAAAGTGAAAAGAGGGTTTCCAACTATCCGAATACAATAGTAAAAAGTGCTATTTATACTAAACTAGTTACTAAAGATTACATAAATTGAGTAACTAAGTGCAAATAGTGTAGAAATCCACTTCCGGGGCCCACTTGGTATGTGCTTGGGCTGAGCATTGAGCTTTACACGTGCATAGGCCATTTCTAGAGTTAAACGCCAGCTTGGATGCCAGTTTGGGCGTTTAACTCCAGTTCTAGTGCCAGTTCTGGCGTTTTACGCCAGAAAAAGGGTCTCTAGCTGGCGTTTAGATGCCAGTTTGGGCCATCAAATCTCGGACAAAGTATGGACTATTATACATTTCTGGAAAGTCCAAGATGTCTACTTTCCAACTCAATTTAGAGCACACCAATTAGGCTTTTGTAGCTCCAGAATATCCACTTCGCGTGCAGGAGGGTCAGAATCCAACAGCATCTACAGTCCTTTCTCAGCCTCTGAATCGGATTTTTGCTCAGGTCCCTCAATTTCAGCCAGAAAATACCTGAAATCACAGAAAAACACACAAACTCATAGTAAAGTTCAGAAATGTGATTTTTGCATAAAACTAATAAAAATATAATAAAAAGTAATTAAAACATACTAAAAACTATGTAAAAACAATGCCAAAAAGGGTATAAATTATCCGCTCATCACAACACCAAACTTAAATTGTTGCTTGTCCCCAAGCAACTAAAAATAAAATCGGATAAAAATAAGAGAAAATACAATAAATTCCAAAATATCAATGAAGCTTAGTTTCAATTAGATGAGTGGGACTAGTAGCTTTTTGCTTCTGAACAGTTTTGGCATCTCACTTTATCCTTTGAAGTTCAGAATGATTGGCATCCATAGGAACTCAGAATTCAGATAGTGTTATTGATTCTCCTAGTTCAGTATGTTGATTCTTGAACACAGCTACTTTATGAGTATTGGCCGTGACCCTAAGCATTTTGTTTTCCAGTATTACCACCGGATACATAAATACCACAGATACTTAACTGGGTGAACCTTTTCAGATTGTGACTCAGCTTTGCTAGAGTCCCTAGTTAGAGGTGCCCAAAGCTCTTAAGCACACTCTTTTTGTTTTGGACCACGACTTTAACCACTCAGTCTCAAGCTTTTCACTTGGACCTTCATGACACAAGCATATGGTTAGGGACAGGTTGATTTAGCTGCTTAGACCAGGATTTTATTCCTTTGGGCCCTCCTATTCATTAATGCTCAAAGCATTGGATCCTTTTTACCCTTGCCTTTTAGTTTAAAAGGTTATTGGCTTTTTCAGCTTGCTTTTTCTTTTTTCTTTCTTTTTCGCTTTTCTCTTCTTTTTTTTCGCAAGCTTTGTGTTTTCACTGCTTTTTCTTACTTCAAGAATCAATTTTATGATTTTTCAAATTAGCAATAATATTTCTCTTTTTTCATTATTCTTTCAAGAGCCAGCAATTTTAACATTCATAAACTTCACTATAAAAAATATGCACTGTTCAAGCATTCATTCAGAAAACAAAAAGTATTGCCACCACATCAAAATAATTAAACTATTTTCAAGATAGAATTCGAAATTCATGTACTTCTTTTTCTTTTTCAGAAAATATTTTTCATTTAAGAAAGGTGAAAGATTCATGGAATCATTCATAGCTTTAAGACATAGACACTAAACACTAATGATCATGTAATAAAGACAAAAATATAGACAAAACATAAAGCATAAAAACCGAAAAACAGAAAAACAAGAACAAGGAAATTAAAGAACGGGTCCACCTTAGTGACGGCGGCTAGTTCTTCCTCTTGAAGATCCTATGGAGTGCTTGAGCTCGTCTATGTCTCTTCCTTGCCTTTGTTGCTCCTCTCTCATGGCCTTTTGGTCCTCTCTAATTTCATTGAGGATAATGGAGTGCTCTTGGTGCTCCATCCTTAGTTGCTCCATGTTAGAACTCAAATCTCCTAAAGAGGTGTTGAGTTGCTCCCAATAGCCTTGTGGAGGAAAGTGTATCCCTTGAGGCATCTCAAGGATTTCTTGATGAGGAATTTCCTCATGCTCTTGTTGAGGTCCGTGAACAGACTCTCTTGTTTGCTCTATCCTCTTCTTAGTGATGGGCTTGTCCCCTTCAATGAGGATGTCTTCCTCTATGACAACTCTGGCTGAATTGCATAGGCGATAGATGAGGTGAGGAAAGGCTAACCTTGCCAAAGTGGAGGGCTTGTCATCCACCTTGTATAGTTCTAGAGGTATGATCTCATGAACTTCCACTTTCTCTCCAATCATGATACTATGGATCATCATAGCCCGATCCACAGTTACTTCGGATCGGTTGCTAGTAGGAATGATAAAGCGTTGGATGAACTCCAACCATCCCCTAGCCACGGGTTTGAGGTCAGGCCTTCTCAATTGAACCGGTTTGCCTTTTGAGTCTCTCTTCCATTGTGCTCCTTCCACACAAATGCCTGTGAGGACTTGCTCCAACCTTTGATCAAAGTTGACTCTTCTAGTGAAAGGATGAGGGTCTCCTCTTATTATTGGGAAGTTGAATGCCAACCTTACAGTTTCTGGACTGAAATCCAAGTATTTCCCCCAAACCATTGTGAGCCAATTCTTTGGGTTCGGGTTCACAGTTTGATCATGGTTCTTAGTGATCCATGCATTAGCATAGAACTCTTGAACCATTAAAATTCTGACTTGTTAAATGGGGTTGGTGAGAGCTTCCCAACCTCTTCTCCGAACCTCACGTCGTATCTCCGAATATTCACTCTTTTTTAGCTTGAAGGGGACCTCGGGAATCACCTTTTTCTTGGCCACAACTTCATAGAAGTGGTCTTGATGGACTTTTGAGATGAATCTCTCCATCTCCCATGACTCAGAGGCGAAAGCAATTGCCTTTCCTTTCCTCTTTCTAGAGGTTTTTCCGGCCTTAGGTGCCATTAATGGTTATGGAAAAACAAAAAGCAGAGCTTTTTCCCACACCAAACTTAAAAGGTTTGCTCGTCCTCGAGCAAAAGAAGAAAGAAAGGAAGAGAAAAAGAAATGGAGGAGATAGAGGGGTGTTTTGGATTTGGCCAAGGGGGGGTTTAAGTGTTTATGATGTGTGAAATTTAAGGTGGTAAGGAGGGGATATTTATAGGGTAAGAGAGAGAGTGAAGTGGAAATATTTTGAATTTGAATGGTGAGGTAGGTGGGGTTGGTGGGTTTTTGGGGAATAGTGGATGGATATGAGTGGTGAAGAGATTATGGGGAAGAGGGTAAGATTTAATAGGTGAATGGTGTTTGGGGAAGAGTGTTATGAAAAGGTGTGAAGAGGAGAGAAAGAGAGGTGGGATAAGTGGGGATCCTGTGGGGTCCACAGATCCTAAGGTGTCAAAGAATTTTGGTCCCTGCACCTTTCTGGCGTTTAAACGCCCTCTGTGTGCCATTTTTGGCGTTTAACGCCATCTCTGCTACCTTTTCTGGCGTTAATGCCAACCAGACACCCTTTTCTGGTGTTTAAACGCCAGTCTGTCTGCCAATTCTAGCGTTTAACGTCAGCCAGACAGTTAGACACCCTTTTTTGGCGTTAAACGCCAGTCTGTCTGCCAATTCTGGCGTTTAACACCTAGAATGCTGCCAGACTGGGCGTTAAACGCCCATTCTGCTATCCTTACTGGCATTTAAATGCCAATAAGCCTGTCCTCCAAGGTGTGCTATTTTTTATGCTATTTTTGAATCCGCTTTAATTCTGCAGCTGTTTTTGTGACTCCACATGATCATCTACCTAAAGAAAACATAACATGACAATGGAAAACAAATGTCTATAAAAATAAATATGATTAAATAACATTGGGTTATCTCCCAATAAGCGCTTCTTTAATGTCAATAGCTTGATAGTGAGCTCTTAGAGAGCTTCACAGAAACTCAGAGCTTAATGGTAGCCTCCCAACACCAAACTTAGAAGTTGAGTGTGGGGGCTCTGTTTGACTCTGTATTGAGAAAAGCTTTTCATTCTTCCTCTCCATGGTTACAGAAGAAGATCCTTGAGCATTAAACACAAGGTAGTCCTCATTCAATTGAAGGACTAACTCTCCTCTATCCAAATTAATCACAGCTCTTACTGTGGCTAGGAAGGGTCTTCCAAGGATAATGGATTCATCCTCATCCTTCCCAGTGTCTAGGATTATGAAATCAGCAGGGATGTACAGGCCTTCAACCTTCATTAAGACATCCTCTACAAGTCCATAAGCTTGTTTCATTGATTTATCTGCCATCTCTAGTGAGATTCTTGCAGCTTGTACCTCAAAAATCCCTAGTTTCTCCATTATAGAGAGTGGCATGAGGTTTATTCCTGACCCCAGGTCACACAGAGCCTTCTCAAAGGTCATGGTGCCTATGGTACAAGGTATTAAGAACTTTCTGGGATCCAATTTTTTTTGAGGTAATTTTTGTTGAACCAAGGCATTCAGTTTCATGATTTCTCCTAGATACCGAGCTACTTGCTCTTCAACAATATCTTCATTTTCTTTAGAGTAAGAATAATCATCAGAGCTCAGGAATGGCAACAGTAAGTTCAGTGGAATCTCTATTGTCTCTGTATGAGTCTCAGATTCTTTTGGTTCCTCATTAGGGAACTCCTTAGTGGTCAATGGACGTCTATTGAGGTCTTCCTCACTGGAAATCACTGCCTCATCCTCCTCTATAGGTTCGGCCACTTTGGGTATATTGATGGCCTTGCACTTTCTCTTCTGTATTGCTTGGGAGAGTACTAGGAGGGATTTCAGTAACTCTTTTACTCAGCTGACCCACTTGTGCCTCTAAATTTCTGATGGAGGACCTTGTTTCAGTCATGAAACTGAGAGTGGTCTTAGATAGATCAGAGACTATGGTTGCTAAGTCAGAGAGGCTCTGCTTAGAATTCTCTGTCTGTTGCTGAGAAGATGATGGAAAAGGCTTGCTATTGCCAAACTTATTTCTCCCACCATTATTATTATTAAAGCCTTGTTGAGGCTTATGTTGATCCTTCCATAAGAAATTCGGATGATTCCTCCATGAAGGATTGTAAGTGTTTCCATAGGATTCTCCCATGTAATTCACTTCTTCCATTCCAGGATTTTCAGGGTCATAAGCTTCTCCTTCAGAGGAGGCTTCTTTAGTACTGCCGGATGCAGCTTGCATTCCAGTCAGATTCTGAGAAATCATATTGACTTGATGAGTCAATATTTTATTCTGAGCTAATATGGCATTCAGAGTATCAATCTCAAGACTCCTTTCTTCTGAGTCATCCCATTATTCACAGGATTTCTTTCAGAAGTATACATGAACTGGTTATTTGCAACTATTTCAATGAGTTCCTGGGCTTCTGCAGGTGTTTTCTTCAGATGAAGAGATCCACCAGCAGAGTGGTCCAATGACATCTTGGACAATTCAGACAAACCATCATAGAATATACATAAGATGCTCCATTCTGAAAGCATGTCAGAAGGATACCTTCTGATCAGTTACTTGTATCTTTCCCAAGCTTCATAGAGAGATTCACCTTCCTTCTGTTTGAAGGTTTGGACTTTCACTCTAAGCTTGCTCATCTTTTGAGGTGGAAAGAATTTGGCCAAGAAAGCATTGACCAACTTTTTCCAAGAGTTCAGGCTTTCTTTAGGTTGTGAGTACAACCATATCCTAGCTCTGTCTCTTACAGCAAAGGAGAAAAGCATAAGTCTGTAGACCTTGGGATTAACCCCATTAGTCTTAACAGTGTCACAGATTTGCAAGAATTCAGCTAAGAACTGATGAGGATCTTCCAATGGAAGTCCATGAAACTTGCAATTCTGCTGCATTAGAGAAACTAATTGACGCTTAAGCTCAAAGTTGTTTGCTCCAATTGCAGGAATTGAGATGCTTCTTCCATAGAAGTCGGAAGTTGGTGCAGTAAAGTCACCAAGCATCTTCCTTGCATCTCCACCATTGTTATTGGGTTCGGCTGCCATGTCTACTTCTTTTTCAAAATTTTCTGTAAGGTCCTCTCCAGAGTGTTGTGCTTTAGCTTCTCTTAGCTTCCTCTTCAGAGTCCTTTCAGGTTCAGGATCAGCTGCAACAAGAATATCTTTATCCCTGTTCTTGCTCATATGAAAAAGAAGAGAACAAAGAGAATAGTGGAATCTTCTATGTTATAGTATAGAGATTCCTTTATGTGAGTATAAGAATAGAAGAATGGAAGAATGAGGTAGAGAGAGAATAAGAGGAATTCGAACATAGAGAGAGGGAGAGGGTTCGAATTATGAGTAGAAGAGAAGTGTTAGCAAATAAATAAATAAATAGAAAGAGATGAGAGAGAGAGTATTCAAATTTTAAGAAGAGAGAGAAGAAAAATATTTTTATTTTTATTTAATTAATTAAGTTAGAATTCGAAATTTAAGAAAAGAAATAAAACAAATTGAAAACTAAATAAATTAATTAATTAAAAAGATTTTGAAAAATTTGTTAGTTAGTTTTCGAAATTAATGAGAAAGAAAAGTAGTTAGGTTGTTTTGAAAAAGATAAGAAATAGTAAACTTTTTAAAATTAAAATAAACAAGTCAAGTGGTTAATTGAAAAAGATTTGAAAATAAATTTTGAAAAGATAAGAAGTTAGAAAAAGATTTTGAAGTTAAAATTTTAAAAAGATATGATTGAAATTTATTTTGAAAAATAATTGAAAGAGAAATTAAAAAGATTTGATTTTTAAAATTAAAGTTGATGACTTGACTAACAAGAAACAAAAAGATATGATTCTAGAATTTAAAGATTGAACTTTTCTTAAAAAGAAAGTAACAAACTTAAAATTTTTTAATCAAAACATTAATTGTTAGTAAAGTTTTTAAAAATGTGAAATAAAAATAAGAAAAAGATTTTGAAAAATTTATTTAAGAAATTCAAAAATATTAAGAAAAATAAGAAAAAGATTTGATTTTTGAAAAAGATTTGAAAAGATAAAATTTTTAAATTGAAATTTTGACTTGACTAACAAGAAACAACTAAATTTAAAATTTTTTTTGACTAAGTCAACCCAAAATTTCGAAATTTATGAGTAAAATAAGGAAAAATATATTATTTTTAATTTTTTTGAATTAATGAAGAAAGAGAAAAATAACAAAAAGACACAGTACATAAGAATTTAAGATCAAAACAAATAATGCATGCAAGAACACTTTGAATGTCAAGATGAACACCAAGAACACTTTGAAGATCATGATGAACATCAAGAACATATTTTTGAAAATTTTTAAGAAAAGAAAGACATACAAGACACCAAACTTAAAATTTTTAAACTTTAGACACTAATAATTCGAAAATGCACAAGAAAAACAAGAAAAGACACAAAACAAAAAAATTAAAGATCAAACAAGGAAAATCATCAAGAACAACTTGAAGATCAAAGAAGAACATAATGCATGAATTTTTGAAAATTTTAGAACAATTTAAGATGTGCAATTGACACCAAACTTAAAATTTGACACAAGACTCAAACACGAAACACAAATTTTTTTGGTTTTATGATTTTATTAATTTTTTTTGTATTATTTTTTTTCCGAAAATAAAAATAAAAAGCTTAAACATAAAATAAAATTACTCAATCTAAGCAACAAAATGAACCGTCAGTTGTTCAAACTCGAACAATCCCCGACAACGGCGCCAAAAACTTGGTGCACGGAATTGTGATCACACTTTTCACAACTCCGGTACAACTAACCAGCAAGTGCACTGGGTCGTCCAAGTAATACCTTACGTGAGTAAGGTTCGAACCCACACAGATTGTCGGCTTGAAGCAAGCTATGGTAATCCTGTAAATCTTAGTCAGGCGAATTCAATTGGTTATGAGTTTTGATAATTGAAAGATAAATAAAACGTAAATTAAAATAAAGATACTTATGTAATTCATTGGTGGGAATTTCAGATAAGCGTTTGGAGATGCTTTGTTGCTTCTGAACCTCTGCTTTCCTATTGTCTTCATCCAATCATGCGTGCTCCGTTCCATGGCAAGTTGTATGATCCTCTCGGATGAAAAATACCAGGTACGGTTTCTGCACGGCAAATCAACTGTCGGATTTCTCATCTCGGATGAAAAATACCAGGTACAGCTACCGCACGGCTAATCATCTGTCGGTTCTCACTAGCGTCAGAATAGGATCTCTCTATCCTTTTGCACACTATCACTGTGCCCAACATTCGCGAGTTTGAAGCTCGTCACAGTCATCCCTTCCCAGATCCTACTCGGAATACCACAAACAAGGTTTAGACTTTTCGGATCTCAGGAATGCTGCCAATTGGTTCTAGCCTCTACTACGAAGGTTCTAATCTCACAGACTCGGTCCGTGGATTAGAGACCCAAGAGAATATACTCCGGCTGTCGTCCAATGACTACGTTGAATATCATGTAGACTGCTTGTGGTTGTCAGGCACGCGGATCTTGGCTAAGCGAGTAACGAAGATAGTGGGTGATTGTCACGGGTCACCCCTTCATTCTGACTTAACTGAATTAAGTACGAGAGTATATCTTGGAGAAGAAGTAAGCGTGAATTGAAAGAAAAACAATAGTACTTGCATTAATTCATGAAGAACAGCAGAGCTCCGCACCTTAATCTATGAGGTGTAGAAACTCCACCGTAGAAAATACATAAGAGAAAAATGTCTAGGCATGGCCGAATGGCCAGCCTCCCAAATGTAACATAAAAGTGAAAAGAGGGTTTCCAACCATCTGAATACAATAGTAAAAAGTGCTATTTATACTAAACTAGTTATTAAGGATTACAAAAATTGAGTAACTAAGTGCAGATAGTGCAGAAATCCATTTCCGGGGCCCACTTGGTATGTGCTTGGGCTGAGCATTGAGCTTTACACGTGCATAGGCCTTTTCTAGAGTTAAACGCTAGCTTGGATGCTAGTTTGGGTGTTTAACTCCAGTTCTGGTTCCAGTTCTGGCGTTTTACGCCAAAAAAGGGTCTTTGGCTGGCGTTTAGACGCCAGTTTGGGCCATCAAATCTTGGGCAAAGTATGGACTATTATACATTTCTGGAAATCCCAAGATGTCTACTTTCCAACGCAATTGAGAGCGCGCCAATTGAAATTCTGTAGCTCCAGAATATCCACTTCGCGTGCAGGAGGGTCAGAATCCAACAGCATCTGCAGTCCTTTCTCAGCCTCTGAATCAGATTTTTGCTCAGGTCCCTCAATTTCAGCCAGAAAATACATGAAATCACAGAAAAACAAACAAACTCATAGTAAAGTCCAGAAATATAATTTTTTCATAAAAACTAATAAAAATATAATAAAAGTAACTAAAATACACTAAAAATTATGTAAAAACAATACCAAAAAGGGTATAAATTATCCGCTCATCAGGGATGCAGTTCACAGATAAGCTGAGGGCACTGTCGGTTCCTTTGGGGAAATGGCACAAGGAAAACTTTGGGGAGATGGACAACAAGATTCTGAGACTAGAGGAAGAGATCAGAAAGGTTGATGAGTTGGTAGGTAATGGTGTGTTTGATGGAACCATGGAGGCTAGAAGAAAAGCGTTAGTTACTTGCTATGAGAGGTGGTATGTGAGAAAAGAAGTTCACTGGAAACAGATGTCTCAGTCTTGACAGGCAAAGGATATGGACAAGAACACAAGATACTTTCACAATATAGCATCTGCGAGAAGAAGGAATAATAGGATTGATTCTCTGGTTGTCAATGGCAGGCTGGTAAGGAACCAAGCTAGAATAAAAATAGCTATCCGAGATTTTTACAAAGATCTGTACCACCAGGAAGATTCTGCTATGTTGGGGTTCCGAGATGGGCTTGTGGAGCGGATAGATGAGAAAGACTCAGCGACCTTGGAGGCGATGCCTTCGGCAGAAAAAATTAGAGAGGCGGTATGGGATTGCGAATCATCTAAGGCGCCAGGGTGTGATAAATACAACATTAATTTCATCAAGAGGTGTTGGGATGAGATTGGGTCTGAATTCACGGCAGCTGTGGTGGGTTCTTTCAGACATCCAGGTTACCGGCAGAGTTAAACGTAACCTGAGTGGCGCTAGCACCTAAGTTTATTGGTGCGAAGGAGATTAAAGACTTGAGGCCCATTAGTATGGTGGGGTGTGTGTACAAGGTTATCTCGAAGGTGCTAGTCCGGAGGATGAAATTAGTAATGCCGGGTTTAGTAATAAGGAAGATTTATGATGGGGCTCTCATAGCGTGTGAAACAGTCCACTGGCTGAAGAGACGGAATAAGGAGGCAGCCATAATCAAGCTAGATTTCCAAAAAGCATATGACAGAGTTAAGTGGAGCTTTGTGGAAATGGCGTTGCTAAAGATGGGGTTTGGCTGCAGGTGGAGGGCATCGGTTATAGAGTGTGTGACCACAGCCTCTATGTCGGTCTTAGTTAATGGCTCACCTTCTAAACCGTTTAAGATGGAAAGGGGCTTGAGACAAGGCGACCCGCTTTCCCCTTTCTTGTTTGTGCTGGTAGTGGATGTTATGCATAGGATGATTGGTCAGGCAGTTAGGAACGGGCGTATTTCTCCTTTGGTGGTTGGTAGAGACATGGTGGAGTTATCAAATCTCCAGTTTGCTGATGACACTATCCTGTTTTGCCCACCAGAAGAGGAGACCATGAAGAACTACAAGCGACTGTTGCGGTGGTTTGAGTTGATGTCTGGGCTCAGTATTAATTTTGATAAGTCTAGTCTGATTCCAATCAACTATGAAAACCACTGGGTACAATGTATGTGTAGCTTGTGGGGTTGTAAGGAAGGTACCCTCCTAGTTAGATACCTTGGAATCCCCCTAGGAGCTAACCCAAAGTTGGTGAAGACCTGGAAGCCTATAATCGACAAAGTGGAAGAGAAACTAAGCCTCTGGAAAGCTAAGGTGCTAAACAAAGCTGGGAAGTTGGTGCTTATCAAATCAGTGCTGAATAGCTTGTCCGTGTATTATTTGATCTTGTATAAGATGCCGAAGGTGGTCGCTGAGAAGTTGATTTCCTTACAGAGAAGGTTTCTATGGAACAAGGAGGATGGGAGAAATGGCATGCCGTTGGTAAAATGGGAGTTGGTGCAAGCACCGAAGAAGTTAGGTGGTTTGGGTGTTGGAGATGCTATGGTCCGGAACTCTGCGTTTTTGTTTAAGTGGTGGTGGCGATTTGCGAAGGAAGAGTGCCCACTGTGGAAGAAGGTGGTCTGTTCTTGTAATAATCTGAAGCCGAATGAGTTATTGTCCACTCAAGTGTTACCTACTATAGGAGGCCCTTGGAAGGATATTTGTCAGCTACAGATAAAAGATCAGCATATTAGGGAGAAGCTAATTACCAGTCTGTCCATGGAGATTGGTGATGGCTTGATGACAAGTCATGTTATACTAGTTTTACAAGCATTTTTCACTTGTTTCATTAGGTTTTATGCACTTTTTTTGCACAATAAGTAAGTGATTGGAGTGGATTTTCATGATTATTTTGAATCAATCAAACATCATTTATTTTACACAAAATTATAAGGTTTATGCTAGAATTAATTGATTTTATGAATGATGCAAAGACCTTATAATTTTGGTGAGACTTTGATTGCTTGTTTGGTTGCTTGAAGGTGAAGAAATAAAGAAATGAAGAAAGGAAGAAGCAGGGAAGCGTTGCGTTTAGAAAAGGAACGCCACGCTCAAAGAGCAATGGCTAGCGTTCACTTTGGAAGTGAGCGCCACGCTCACTTTGTCAACGTTTTCATGGAAATCAAGCTTGGAAGCAAAGGTCTCGTGCCATCCGTACACTAAAGTAGCGCTCAAAATTAGAGCGTAGCGCTCACTAAGTCACATTTTTCGTGACTTTCACACTTGGGAGGCCATCCTATGCACTAAGCAGCGCTCAAATAGTGAACTTAACGCTCAATAGAGGAGCGCTAGTGAAGAAACTCGCTCACCAAAGAGCCAACGCTCAATGAGTGAACGTAGAGTTCACTAAGGGAGCGCTAGAGGAGGAATTGAGCGCACCAATTAGCGCACTAAAAGAAAGGAGCGCATCGCTCAATTAGTGAACTTAGTGCTTCCCTGGGAGCCAACACCATCCGTATTCACTTCCATTCAAGGCCAAATCCAAAACCAAAAAGCCCACTCAAAATGCTTAATGACTAAAAGTAGAAAGTGCATAAATAGGAGCAATTTTGATTGGAGAAGGACTTTTTACTTCACATTTTGTTTTACTTTTCTTTTTCTCTTGAAAATTTCTTTTGAATTTGGGGAATTGGGATTAGATCTAAGTTTTCTTTCTGTTTGTTCTTTCTTCTGCAACTTCTACTTTCTGTTTTGGGTTTTGAATTCAGATTGAAGAACTCCACTGAAATCCTTCATCTGAGAATCATCTTTTGCTTTTGACGTGGCGGAGATTGGCGGATTAAGAAATTAATGTAAGAGATACGTTGCAAGTACAATTCTTAACCAACAAAAATTCGCTTATCAATTTAGAAGGGTTGTCACAAAATTAGAATTAAAATACTGGGAGTATGAATCCCAGGTCGTCTCCCAACGAGTTGCAGAAAGATGTGCTATTTTATTAATCAGATGTTTTTGAAAATGGTTTTGAGTTTGATAAACAGGAAATTAAATCAGAAAATTTATGTAATTTAAATAAAAATCTTGACCGGGAGTAGATTAGTCAGAAAGTCTATCCTTGTTGGTGTTCTCCCAAGATTAATTGATAATTAAAGGTTGTTCTGCTTAGTTATCCTTTACCAGGTAGAGAAAAGTCAAGCAAGTTGGAAGTCTATTTCTATTCACAAGTTCTAATCCTCTCCCTTGGGAAGGATTAGTGTCAGTGACTAGAGGGCGATCCAACAATAAACCCAATTACAATTTTACTCTTGAGCATTCCAACTCAAGGTTCTCCTTTAACTCAAGTTGGAATGCAGTTTGAACTAGCTTGGTTGTGTAAAAGATTTCTCAATCTCTCCTTCCCTCCCTCTCTGTTTCTCTGGTTTTTCATGGTTTACCTTTTTTGAAGTAGAAAGTTTTCCATTATTGATGTGCTTTTTGCTTCAGTTAAAATGCTAAAAATGCACAGTTTTGAAATTTCCTTTCCCTTTACATAAACTTAAATACAATTTCCACTGTGCACATACAAATATTGGAGTTATTATGTGTGTAGTCCGCTTATTAATTATGAGATAGCATGAAATGCATACATTATATTAGGTCCATAAAGTGATATAACTTATGATGGAAATTCTGTTCCTTAATTTGTAAACTAGCCGACTGTAAGATGGCTAGCTGACACATCCAAATGTATTGGCATATGTTTCTATATTAACATGCCTACATTACATGTATTCAACTTCATTAATATAATTTGAGACCGTCTTCAATTTTTAATCATCTATTCTTGTTATTTTCCTTGATGATTTACTTTTGGATTTCATTTGATAAGGATGAAAAAATCCAAGATGTTCTGGGACACTTTCAGAAAGATTTTGAAGGCGGGGGTGTCTGCAGAAAATTTGGGTCAGTTTTAACTTGTTATATATATATATATTTTAGGTTTTAAGGTTTTCTATAGTTTTTTTTAGGGTTTTTTGGAATTTTTAGAGTTTTCTAGGGATTTTAGGATTTTTAGGGTTTTCTAGGATTTTTTAAGTTTTTTAGGGTGTTCTATGATTCTTAGGGTTTTTTAGGGTTTTCTAGGATTTTCTAGAGTTTTTGGAGTTTTTAGGATTTTCTAGGATTTTTTAGGACTTTCTATAGATTTTTAGGATTTTCTAGGGCTTTTTAGGGATTTTTAGGGTTTTTTAATTTTTCTAGGATTTTTAAAGATTTTTAGGGGTTTTTAGGGATTTTAGGGTTTTTATGGGTTTTCTATGTTGTTAGGGTTTTTTAAGAAGATTATCTATCGTTGTTAGGGTTTTTCTAGGGTTTCTAGAGATTTTTAGGGTTTTTTAGGGTTTTCTAAGATTTTCTAGAATTTTTAGGGTTTTTAACCCAAAACACTAGAAAACACTAAAAACCCTAGAAACCCTAAAAAACCCTAGAAATTTCTAAAAAATCCTAAAAAACCCTAAAAAACCCTAGAAAACCCTAAAAAACCTAGAGAATCTTAAAAAATCTAAGAAATCCCTAAAAAACCCTGGAAAACCCTAGAAAACGCTAAAAACCCCAGGAAATCATAAAAAATCCTAGAAAACCCTAAAAACCCTAAAAATTGCTAAAAACCCTAAAAAATACTAAAAACCCTAGAAAACCCAAAAAACCCTAAAACACCCTAGGAATCCTAGAAAATCCTAGAGAATCCTAAAAAATCCTAGAAAATCCTAAAAAACTCTAAGAACTCTAGAAAACCCTAGAAAACTCCAAAAAATCCCAGAAAACCGTAAAAAACCTAGAAAACCCTAAAACCCAAAAAATCCTAAAAATCCTAAAAACCCTAAAAACAAAAAAAAAACCTAGAAAACCCCAAAAACCCTAAAAAACTTTAGAAAACCCTAGAAAACCCTAAAAAATCGTAAGAAACCCTAAAAAACACTAAAAACTAAAAACCCAATAAAAGCCTAAAAAGCTAAAAACCCCTAGAAAACCCTAAAAAATCCTAAAAACCCTAGAAATCCCTAAAAAACCCTAAAAACACTAAAAAGCTTTTTCTTGCTTTTTTTAGCGTTTTCAAGGTTTTTAGTGTTTTCTAGGGTTTTTAGGGTTTCTAGAGTTTTTAAGGTTTTCTAGGGTTTTTTAGGAGTTTTTAGGATTCTCTAGGGATTTTAGTGTTTTTTAGGGTTTTGTAGGGTTTGTTAGAATATTGTAGTGTTTTGTTGGGTTTTTAGCATTTTTTAGGGTTTTCTATGGTTTTTAGAATTTTTAGGGTTTTGTAGGATTTTTTAGGTTTTTTAGGGTTTCCTATTATTCTTAGGATTTTTTAGAGTTTTCTAAGGTTTTCTGGAGTTTTTACGGTTTTCTAGGGTTTTTCGGGGTTTTCTAGGGTTTTCTAGAGTTTTAAGAGTGTTTTAGGGTTTTCTACGGTTTTTAGGATTTTTTAGGGTTTTCTAGGGCTTTCTATGGTTTTTAGAGTTTTCTTGGGTTTTTAGTATTTTTTAGGGTTTTCTATGGTTTTTAGGGTTTTCAAGGGTTTTTTAGTGTTTTCAGTGTTTTTAAGGTTTTTTAGAATTTTCTAGGTTTTTTAGTGTTTTTTAGAGTTTTCTAGGGATTATAGTGTTTTTTAGGGTTTTTTAGGGTTTTCTAGGGTTTTTGGTGTTTTTAAGGTTTTAAGGTTTTAAGGGTTTTTTAGGGTTTTCTAGTGTTTTTTAAGGTTTTAAGGGTTTTCTAGGGTTTTTTTTAGGGTTTTTTGGAATTTTTAGGGTTTTCTAGGGTTTTTAGGTTTTCTAGGATTTTTAAGGTTTTTTAGGGTGTTCTATGATTCTTAGGATTTTTTATGGTTTTCTAGGGTTTTTTGGGGTTTTCTAGGGCTTTTTAGGGACTTTTAGGGTTTTTAGGGTTTTTTGGAGTTTTTAGGGATTTCTAGGGTTTTTTAGGATTTTCTAGGATTTTTTAGGATTTTCTAGGGCTTTTTAGGGACTTTTAGGGTTTTTTAATTTTTCTAGGATTTTTTAAGATTTTTAGGGTTTTTTGGGATTTTAGGGTTTTTTTTTTATTTTTCTATTGTTTTCTATCGTTGTTAGGGTTTTTTTTATAGGGTTTCTAGAGATTTTTAGGGTTTTTTAGGGTTTTCAAAGATTTTCTAGAATTTTTAGCGTTTTTAACCCAAAACACTAGAAAACACTATAAAACCCTACAAAACCCTAGAAAACGCAAAAAAACCTAAAAAAACCTAGAAATTCCTAAAAAACCTAGAAACCCTAAAAAACCCTTGAAAACCCTAACAAACCCTAGAGAATCTTAAATAATCCAAGAAAACCCTAAATACCCTGGAAAACCCTAGAAAACGCTAAAACCCTAGAAAACACTAAAAAACCCTAGAAATTTACAATTTGGTTTTGAAAATTGCACCCGACATTAATACTACTACTTTTCGTAAGTCAAAAGTTAAAAAAAGCTACTTTTAGAGTTTTCCAAACGGGCCCTTAGTGTTTTTTAGGGTTTTGTAGGGTTTGTTAGAATTTTCTAGTGTTTTGTAGGATTTTTAGCATTTTTTAGGGTTTTCTAGGGTTTTTAGGATTTTTTAGGGTTTTGTAGGATTTTTTAGGTGTTTAGGGGTTTCCTACTATTGTTAGGGTTTTTTCGTGTTTTTTAAGGTTTTCTGGAGTTTTTTACGGTTTTCTAGGATTTTTCGGGATTTTCTAGGGTTTTCTAGAGTTTTAAGGGTTTTTTAGGGTTTCTACGATTTTTAGGATTTTTTAGAATTTTCTAGGGTTTTCTATGGTTTTTAGGGTTTTCTTGGGTTTTTAGTGTTTTTAGGGTTTCTAGGGTTTTTTAGGATTTTTCTAGGGTTTTCTAGTGTTTTTTTAGCTTTTTAGGGTTTTTTTAGAGTTTTCTAGGTTTTTTAGTATTTTTTAGAGTTTTCTAGGTTTTATAGTATTTTTTAGGATTTTTATGATTTTTTAGGGTTTTCTAGGGTTTTTAGTGTTTTTAAGGTTTTAAGGGTTTTTTAGGATTTGCTAAGGATTTTTAGTGTTTTTTTAAGGTTTTAAGGGTTTTCTATGGTTTTTTTTAGGGTTTTTTGGAATTTTTAGGGTTTTCTAGGGATTTTAGGATTTTTAGGGTTTTCTAGGATTTTTTAGGTTTTTTAGGGTGTTCTATGATTCTTAGGGTTTTTTAGGGTTTTCTAGGGTTTTCTAGAGTTTTTGGAGTTTTTAGGGTTTTCTAGGATTTTTTAGGCTTTTTAGGGGGTTTTAGGGATTTTAGGGTTTTTATGGTTTTTCTAGGGTTTTTCTATGTTGTTAGGGTTTTTTAAGAAGATTATCTATCGTTGTTAGGATTTTTCTAAGGTTTCTAGAGATTTTTAGGGTTTTTTAGGGTTTTCTAAGATTTTCTTGAATTTTTAGGGTTTTTAACTCAAAACACTAGAAAACACTAAAAAACCCTACAAAAACCCTAGAAACCCTAAAAAACACTAGAAATTCCTAAAAACCCTAAAAAACCCTAGAAAACCCTAAAAAACCCTAGAGAATCTTAAAAAATCTAAGAAATCCCTAAAAAACCCTGGAAAACCCTAGAAAACGCTAAAAACCCTAGGAAATCATAAAAAACACTAGAAAACCCTAAAAAACCCTAGAAAACACTAAAAACCCTAAAAATCCCTAAAACACCCTAAGAACCCTAGAAAACCCTAGAGAATCCTAAAAAATTCTAGAAAACCCAGAAATCCCTAAAAACCCTAGAAAATGCTAAAAATCCTAGAGAATGCTAAAAAATCCTAGAAAACCCTAAAAAACTCTAAGAACTCTAGAAAATCCTAGAAAACTCCAAAAAACCCCAGAAAACCGTAAAAAACCTAGAAAACCCTAAAAACCCAGAAAACCCTAAAAATCCTAAAAACCCTAAACACAAAAAACCTAGAAAACCGCAAAAACCCAAAAAAACTTTAGAAAACCCTAGAAAACCCAAAAAAAACCGTAAGAAACCCTAAAAAACACTAAAAACTAAAAACCCAATAAAAGCCTAAAAAACTAAAAACCCCTAGAAAACCCTAAAAAATCCTAAAATCCCTAGAAAACCCTAAAAAACCCTAAAAACACTAAAAAGCTTTTTTATGCTTTTTTTAGCGTTTTCAAGGTTTTTAGTGTTTTCTAGGGTTTTTAGGGTTTCTAGAGTTTTTAAGGTTTTCTAGGGTTTTTTAGGAGCTTTTAGGATTCTCTAGGGATTTTAGTGTTTTTTAGGGTTTTGTAGGGTTTGTTAGAATTTTGTAGTGTTTTGTTGGGTTTTTAGCATTTTTTAGGGTTTTCTAGAGTTTTTAGGATTTTTTAGGGTTTTGTAGGATTTATAGGTTTTTTAGGGTTTTCTAGGGTTTTTTATGATTTTCTATGGTATTTTGGGGTTTTCTAGGGTTTTCTTGAGTTTTTGGAGTTTTTAGGGATTTCTACGGTTTTTTAGGATTTTCTAGGGCTTCTTAGGGATTTTTAGGGTTTTTTAATTTTTCTAGGATTTTTTAAGATTTTTAGGGTTTTTTTGGAATTTTAGGGTTTTTTTTTGTTTTTCTATTGTTTTCTATCGTTGTTAGGATTTTTTTTAGGGTTTCTAGAGATTTTTAGGGTTTTTTAGGGTTTTCAAAGATTTTCTAGAATTTTTAGCGTTTTTAACCCAAAACACTAGAAAACACTATAAAACCCTACAAAACCCTAGAAAACGCGAAAAAACCTAAAAAAACCTAGAAATTCCTAAACAACCTAGAAACCCTAAAAAACCCTAGAGAATCTTAAAAAATCCAAGAAATCCCTAAAAAACCCTAGAAAACCCTAGAAAACGCTAAAAACCCTAGAAAATCATAAAAAACCCTAGAAAACCCTAAAAAACCCTAGAAAACACTAAAAACCCTAAAAATCCTAAAAACCCTAAAAAACCCTAAAACACCATAAGAACCCTAGAAAACCCTAGAGAATCCTAAAAAATTCTAGAAAACCCAGAAATCCCTAAAAACCCTAGAAAATGCTAAAAACCCAAGAGAATGCTAAAAAATCCAAGAAAACCCTAAAAAACTCTAAGAACTCTAGAAAACCCTAGAAAACCCTAAAAACCCTAAAAAACTTTAGAAAACCCTAGAAAACCCTAAAAAAACCCTAAGAAACCCTTAATATCCTAAAAACACTAAAAACCCAAGAAAACCCTAAAAACCGTAAAAGACTAAAAACCCCTAGAAAACCCTCAAAAATCCTAAAAACCCTAGAAAACCCTAAAAAACCCTAAAAACACTAAAAATTTTTTTTTGCTTTTTTTAGCGTTTTCAATGTTTTTAGTGTTTTCTAGGGTTTTTAGGGTTTTCTAGAGTTTTTCAGGTTTTCTAGGGTTTTTAGGTTTTTTTAGGAGTTTTTAGGATTCTCTAGGGGTTTTAGTATTTTTAGGGTTTTGTAGGGTTTGTTAGAATTTTCTAGTGTTTTGTAGGGTTTTTAGCATTTTTTAGGGTTTTCTACGGATTTTAGGATTTTTTAGGGTTTTGTAGGATTTTTTAGGTTTTTTAGGGTTTCCTATTATTCTTAAGATATTTTAGAGTTTTCTAAGATTTTCTGGAATTTTCTAGGGTTTTCTAGAGTTTTAAGAGTGTTTTAGGGTTTTCTACGGTTTTTAGGATTTTTTAGGGTTTTCTATGGTTTTTAGGGTTTTCTTGGGTTTTTAGTGTTTTTTAGGGTTTTCAAGGGTTTTTTAGTGTTTTTAGTGTTTTTAGGGTTTTTTAGAATTTTCTAGGTTTTTTAGTGTTTTTTAGAGTTTTCTAGGGATTATAGTGTTTTTTAGGGTTTTCTAGGGTTTTTGGTGTTTTTAAGGTTTTAAGGGTTTTTTAGGGTTCTCTAGTGTTTTTTAAGGTTTTAAGGGTTTTCTAGGGTTTTTTGGATTTTTTAAGGTTTTCTAGGGTTTTTAGGGTTTTCTAGGATTTTCTAGAGTTTTTGGAGTTTTTAGGGATTTCTAGGGTTTTTTAGGATTTTCTAGGATTTTTTGGGATTTTCTAGGGCTTTTTAGGGACTTTTAGGGTTTTTTAATTTTTCTAGGATTTCTTAAAATTTTTAGGGTTTTTTTGGGATTTTAGGGTTTTTTTTTGTTTTTCTATTGTTTTCTATCGTTGTTAGGGTTTTTTTATAGGGTTTCTACAGATTTTTAAGGTTTTTTAGGGTTTTCAAAGATTTTCTAGAATTTTTAGCGATTTTAACTCAAAACACTAGAAAACACTATAAAAACCCTAGAAACCTAAAAAACCTAGAAATTCCTAAAAAACCTAGAAACCTAAAAAACCCTTGAAAACCCTAACAAACCCTAGAGAATCTTAAATAATCCAAGAAAATACCCCCTAAAAACCAATGAAAACTCTAAAAATCCTAAAAAATCCTAAAAACCTTAGAAAACCCTAAAAAACCCAAAAAACACTAAAAAACTTTTTTATGCTTTTTTAGTGTTTTCAAGGTTTTTAGTGTTTCTAGGGTTTTTAGGATTTTTAGAGTTTTCTAGAGTTTTTAAGGTTTTCTAGGGTTTTTAGGGTTTTTTAGGAGTTTTTAGGATACTCTAGGGGCTTTAGTGTTTTTCAGGGTTTTGTAGGGTTTGTTAAAATTTTCTAGTGTTTTGTAGGGTTTTTAGCATTTTTTAGGGTTTTCTAGGGTTTTTAGAATTTTTTAGGATTTTCTAGGATTTTTTAAGATTTTTAGGGTTTTTTTGGGATTTTAGGGTTTTTTTTTATTTTTCTATTGTTTTCTATCGTTGTTAAGTTTTTTTTAGGGTTTCTAGAGATTTTTAGGGTTTTTTAGGGTTTTCAAAGATTTTCTAGAATTTTTAGCGTTTTTAACCCAAAACACTAGAAAACACTATAAAACCCTACAAAACCCTAGAAAACGCGAAAAAAACAAAAAAAAAACCTAGAAATTCCTAAAAAACCTAGAAACCCTAAAAAACCCTTGAAAACCCTAACAAACCATAGAGAATCTTAAATAATCCAAGAAAACCCTAAATACCCTGGAAAACCCTAGAAAACGCTAAATCCCTAGAAAACCCTAAAAAACCCTAGAAAACACTAAAAACCATAAAAAACCCTAAAAACCCTAGGAAACCCTAAAAAACTCTAAGAACCCTAGAAAACCCTAGAGAATACTAAAAAAATCATAGAAAACCAAGAAATCCCTAAAAACCCTAGAAAATGCTAAAAACCCAAGAGAATGCTAAAAAATCCTAGAAAACCCTAAAAAACTCTAAGAACTCTAGAAAACCCTAGAAAACTCCAAAAAACCCTAGAAAACCGTAAAAAACCCTAGAAAACCCTAAAAACCCAAAAAACCCTAGAAAACCCTAAGAACCCTAAAAACAAAAAAAAACCCTAGAAAACCCTAAAAAACCATAAGAAATCCTAAATATCCTAAAAACACTAAAAAACCAAAAAAACCCTAAAAACCCTAAAAACCCCCTAAAAACCCTAAAAACCTTAGAAAACCCTAAAAAACCCAAAAAACAATAAAAAACTTTTTTATGATTTTTTAGCGTTTTCAAGGTTTTTAGTGTTTCTAGGATTTTTAGGGTTTTTAGAGTTTTCTAGAGTTTTTAAGGTTTTCTAGGGTTTTTATGGTTTTTTAGGAGTTTTTAGGATTCTCTAGGGGCTTTAGTGTTTTTTAGGGTTTTGTAGGGTTTGTTAGAATTTTCTAGTGTTTTGTCGGGTTTTTAGCATTTTTTTAGGTTTTTCTAGGGGTTTTAGGATTTTTTAGGGTTTTGTAGGATTTTTTAGGTTTTTTAGGTTTTCCTATTATTCTTATGGTTTTTTAGTGTTTTCTAAGGTTTTCTGGAGTTTTTACGGTTTTCTAGGATTTTTCGGGGTTTTCTAGGATTTTGTAGAGTTTTAAGAGCTTTTTAGGGTTTTCTATGGTTTTTAGGAATTTTTAGGGTTTTCTAGGATTTTCTATGGTTTTTAGGGTTTTTTTGGGTTTTTAGTGTTTTTTAGGGTTTTCTTTGGTTTTTAGGATTTTCTAGGGTTTTTTAGGGTTTTTAGGATTTTTCTAAGGTTTTCTAGTGTTTTATATCTTTTTAGGGTTTTTTTAGAGTTTTCTAGGTTTTTTAGTGTTTTTTAGATTTTTCTAGGGTTTATAGTAGTTTTTAGGGTTTTTAGTCTTTTTAAGGTTTTAAGGGTTTTTTAGTGTTTTCTAGGGGTTTTTAGTGTTTTTTAAGGTTTAAAGGGTTTTCTAGGGTTTTTTAGGGTTTTTGGGGGGTGGGGGGGTTTAGGGTTTTCTAGGGTTTTTAGGATTTTTTAGGGTTTTCTAGAATTTTTAGGTTTTTTAGGGTGTTCTATGATTCTTAGGGTTTTTTACGGTTTTTTAGAGTTTTTTATGGTTTTTTAGGATTTTTTGGGGTTTTCTAGAGTTTTTGGAGTTTTTAGGGTTTTCTAGAGTTTTTTAGGATTTTCTAGGGTTTTTTAGGATTTTCTAGGGCTTTTTAGGGTTTTTTAATTTTTTAGGATTTTTTAAGATTTTTAGGGTTTTTTAGGGATTTTAGGATTTTTTTGGATTTTCTATCGTTGTTTGGGTTTTTTTATTGTTTTCTAGGGGTTTTAGGGTTTTTTAGGAGTTTTTAGGATTCTCTAGGGGTTTTAGTGTTTTTTAGGGTTTGTTAGAATTTTCTAGTGTTGTAGGGTTTTTAGCATTTTTTTAGGGTTTTCTAGGGATTTTAGGATTTTTTAGAGTTTTCTGGAGTTTTTACGGTTTTCTAGGGTTTTTCGGGGTTTTCTAGAGTTTTAAGAGTGTTTTAGGGTTTTCTACGGTTTTTAGGATTTGTTAGGGTTTTCTAGGGTTTTTAGGGTTTTCTTGGGTTTTTAGTGTTTTTTAGGATTTTCTATGGTTTTTAGGGTTTTCAAGGGTTTTTTAGTGTTTTTAGGGTTTTTTAGAATTTTCTAGGTTTTTTAGTGTTTTTTAGAGTTTTCTAGGGATTATAGTGTTTTTTAGGGTTTTCTAGGGGTTTTTAGTATTTTTTAAGGTTTTAAGGGTTTTCTAGGGTTTTTTTTAGGGTTTTTTGGATTTTTTAGGTTTTTTAGGGTGTTCTATGATTCTTAGGATTTTTTAGGGTTTTCTAGGATTTTTTATGGTTTTCTAGGGTTTTTTGGGGTTTTCTAGGGTTTTCTAGAGTTTTTGGAGTTTTTAGGGATTTCTAGGGTTTTTTAGGATTTTCTAGGGTTTTTTTGGATTTTCTAGGGCTTTTTAGGGATTTTTAGGGTTTTTTAATTTTTCTAGGATTTTTTAAGATTTTTAGGGCTTTTTTGGGATTTTAGGGTTTTTTTTTTGTTTTTCTATTGTTTTCTATCGTTGTTAGGGTTTTTTTAGGGTTTCTAGAGATTTTTAGGGTTTTTTAGGGTTTTCAAAGATTTTCTAGAATTTTTAGCGTTTTTAACCCAAAACACTAGAAAACACAATAAAACCCTACAAAACCATAGAAAACGCGAAAAAACCTAAAAAAACCTAGAAATTCCTAAAAACCCTAGAAAACCCTAAAAACCCTAAAAAACTAAAAACCCTAAAAAACCCTAGTTTTTTTGCTCTTTTTTAGCGTTTTTAGTGTTTTCTAGGGTTTTTAGGGTTTTTAGGGTTTTCTAGAGTTTTTAAGGTTTTCTAGTGTTTTTAGGGTTTTTTAGGAGTTTTTGGGATACTCTAGGGGTTTTAGTGTTTTTTAGGGTTTTGTAGGGTTTGTTAGAATTTTCTAGTGTTTTGTAGGATTTTTATCATTTTTTAGGGTTTTCTAGGGATTTTAGGCTTTTTTAGGGTTTTGTAGGATTTTTTAGAGTTTTCTAAGGTTTTCTGGAGTTTTTACGGTTTTCTAGGGTTTTTCGGGGTTTTCTAGAGTTTTAAGAGTGTTTTAGGGTTTTCTACGGTTTTTAGGATTTTTTAGGGTTTTCTAGGATTTTCTATGGTTTTTAGGGTTTTCTTGGGTTTTTAGTGTTTTTAGGGTTTTTTATGGTTTTTAGGGTTTTCAATGGTTTTTAGTGTTTTTAGGGTTTTTTAGAATTTTCTAGGTTTTTTAGTGTTTTTTAGAGTTTTCTAGGGATTATAGTGTTTTTTAGGATTTTCTAGGTTTTTTAGTGTTTTTTAGAGTTTTCTAGGGATTATAGTGTTTTTTAGTGTTTTTTAGAGTTTTCTAGGGATTATAGTGTTTTTAGGGTTTTCTAGGGTTTTTGGTGTTTTTAAGGTTTTAAGGGGTTTTTAGGGTTTTCTAGGGGTTTTTAGTGTTTTTTAAGATTTTAAGGGTTTTCTAGGGTTTTTTTAGGGTTTTTTGGATTTTTTAGGTTTTTTTTGGATGTTCTATGATTCTTAGGATTTTTTAGGGTTTTCTAGGATTTTTTATGGTTTTCTAGGGTTTTTTGGGATTTTCTAGGGTTTTCTAGAGTTTTTGGAGTTTTTAGGGATTTCTAGGGTTTTTTAGGATTTTCTAGGGCTTTTTAGGGATTTTTAGGTTTTTTTAATTTTTCTAGGATTCTTTAAGATTTTTAGGGTTTTTTTTTGGAATTTTAGGGTTTTTTTTGTTTTTCTATTGTTTTCTATCGTTGTTTGGGTTTTTTTTTAGGGTTTCTAGAGATTTTTAGGGTTTTTTCGGGTTTTCAAAGATTTTCTAGAATTTTTAGCGTTTTTAACCTAAAACACTAGAAAACACTATAAAACCCTACAAAACCCTAGAAAACGCGAAAAAACCTAAAAAAATCTAGAAATTCCAAAAAAACCTAGAAACCCTAAAAATAAAAAACCCTTGAAAACCCTAACAAACCCTAGAGAATCTTAAATAATCCAAGAAAACCCTAAATACCCTGGAAAACCCTAGAAAACGCTAAAACCCTAAAACACCCTAGAAACACTAAAAACCATAAAAAAATCCTAAAAACCCTACGAAACCCTAATCATCCCTAAGAACTCGAGAAAACCCTAGAGAATTCTAAAAAAATCCTAGAAAATCCAGAAATCCCTAAAAACCCTAAAAAATGCTAAAAACCCAAGAGAATGCTAAAAAATCCTAGAAAACCCTAAAAAACTCTAAGAACTCTAGAAAACTCCAAAAAACCCTAGAAAACCGTAAAAAACCCTAGAAAACCCTAAAAACAAAAAAAAACCCTAGAAAACCCTAAAAAACTTTAGAAAACCCTAGAAAACCCTAAAAAACCATAAGAAATCCTAAATATCCTAAAAATACAAAAAACCCAAGAAAACCCTAAAAACCCTAAAAAACTAAAAACCCCCCTAGAAAACCCTAAAAAATCCTAAAAACCTTAGAAAACCCTAAAAAACCCGAAAAACACTAAAAAACTTTTTTATTCTTTTTTAGCGTTTTCAAGGTTTTTAGTGTTTCTATGGTTTTTAGGGTTTTCTAGAGTTCTTAAGGTTTTCTAGGGTTTTTAGGGTTTTTTAGGAGTTTTTAGGATTCTCTAGGGGCTTTAGTGTTTTTTAGGGTTTTGTAGGGTTTTGTTAGAATTTTCTAGTATTTTGTAGGGTTTTTAGCATTTTTTAGGGTTTTCTAGGGTTTTTAGAATTTTTTCGGGTTTTGTAGGATTTTTTAGGTTTTTTAGGGTTTCCTATTATTCTTATGGTTTTTTAGTGTTTTCTAAGGTTTTCTGGAGTGTTTACGGGTTTCTAGGATTTTTCGGGGTTTTCTTGGATTTTCTAGAGTTTTAAGAGATTTTTAGGGTTTTCTACGGCTTTTAGGATTTTTTAGGGTTTTCTAGGGTTTTCTATGCTTTTTAGGATTTTCTTGGGTTTTTAGTGTTTTTTAGGGTTTTCTATGGTTTTTAGGGTTTTCAAGGGTTTTTTAGTGTTTTTAGTGTTTTTTAGAATTTTCTAGGTTTTTAGTGTTTTTTAGAGTTTTCTAGGGATTATAGTGTTTTTTAGGGTTTTTTAGGGTTTTCTAGGGTTTTTGGTGTTTTTAAGGTTTTAAGGGTTTTCTAGGGGTTTTTAGTGTTTTTTAAGGTTTTAAGGGTTTTCTAGGGTTTTTTTAGGGTTTTTTGGATTCTTTAGGCTTTTTAGGGTGTTCTATGATTCTTAGGATTTTTTAGAGTTTTCTAGGGTTTTATATGATTTTCTAGGGTTTTTTGGGGTTTTCTAGGGTTTTCTAGAGTTTTTGGAGTTTTTAGGGATTTCTAGGATTTTTTAGGATTTTCTAGGGTTTTTTAGGATTTTCTAGGGCTTTTTAGGGATTTTTAGTGTTTTTTAATTTTTCTAGGACTTGTTAAGATTTTTAGGGTTTTTTTTTGAAATTTTAGGGTTTTTTTTTTGTTTTTCTATTGTTTTCTATCGTTGTTAAGGTTTTTTTTAGGGTTTCTAGAGATTTTTAGGGTTTTTTAGGGTTTTCAAAGATTTTCTAGAATTTTTAGCGTTTTTAACCCAAAACACTAGAAAACATTATAAAACCCTACAAAACCCTAGAAAACGCGAAAAAACCTAAAAAAATCCTAGAAAACCCAGAGATCCCTAAAAACCCTAGAAAATGCTAAAAACCCAAGAGAATGCTAAAAAATCCTAGAAAACCCTAAAAAACTCTAAGAACTCTAGAAAACTCCAAAAAACCCTAGAAAACCGTAAAAAACCCTAGAAAACCCTAAAACCTAAAAAACCCTAGAAAACCCTAAAAAACTTTAGAAAACCCTAGAAAACCCTAAAAAACCATAAGAAATCCTAAATATCCTAAAAACACTAAAAACCCAAGAAAACCATAAAAACCCTAAAAAACTAAAAACCCCCTAGAAAATCCTAAAAAATCCTAAAAACCTTAGAAAACCCTAAAAAATCCGAAAAACACTAAAAAAATTTTTTATTCTTTTTTAGCGTTTTCAAGGTTTTTAGTGTTTCTATGGTTTTTAGGGTTTTCTAGAGTTCTTAAGGTTTTCTAGGGTTTTTAGGGTTTTTTAGGAGTTTTTAGGATTCTCTAGGGGCTTTAGTGTTTTTTAGGGTTTTGTAGGGTTTGTTAGAATTTTCTAGTGTTTTGTAGGGTTTTTAACATTTTTTAGGGTTTTCTAGGGTTTTTAGAATTTTTTCGGGTTTTGTAGGATTTTTTAGGTTTTTTAGGGTTTCCTATTATTCTTATTGTTTTTTAGTGTTTTCTAAGGTTTTCTGGAGTTTTTACGGGTTTCTAGGATTTTTCGGGGTTTTCTTGAATTTTCTAGAGTTTTAAGAGATTTTTAGGGTTTTCTACGGCTTTTAGGATTTTTTTAGGGTTTTCTAGGCTTTTTAGGATTTTCTTGGGTTTTTAGTGTTTTTTAGGATTTTCTATGGTTTTTAGGGTTTTCAAGGGTTTTTTAGTGTTTTTAGTGTTTTTAGGGTTTTTTAGAATTTTCTAGGTTTTTTAGTGTTTTTTAGAGTTTTCTAGGGATTATAGTGTTTTTTAGGGTTTTTAGGGTTTTTTAGGGTTTTTGGTGTTTTTAAGGTTTTAAGGGTTTTTTAGGGTTTTCTAGGGGTTTTTAGTGTTTTTTAAGGTTTTAAGGGTTTTCTAGGGTTTTTTTTAGGGTTTTTTGGATTTTTTAGGCTTTTTAGGGTGTTCTATGATTCTTAGGATTTTTTAGAGTTTTCTAGGTTTTTATATGATTTTCTAGGGTTTTTTGGGGTTTTCTAGGGTTTTCTAGAGTTTTTGGAGTTTTTAGGGATTTCTAGGGTTTTTTAGGATTTTCTAGGGTTTTTTAGGATTTTCTAGGGCTTTTTAGGGTTTTTTAATTTTTCTAGGACTTTTTAAGATTTTTAGGGTTTTTTTGAAATTTTAGGGTTTTTTTTTGTTTTTCTATTGTTTTCTATCGTTGTTAAGGTTTTTTTTAGGGTTTCTAGAGATATTTAGGGTTTTCAAAGATTTTCTAGAATTTTTAGCGTTTTTAACCCAAAACACTAGAAAACACTATAAAACCCTACAAAACCCTAGAAAACGCGAAAAAACCTAAAACAACCTAGAAATTCCTAAACAACCTAGAAACCCTAAAAAACCCTTGAAAACCCTAACAAACCCTAGAGAATCTTAAATAATCCAAGAAAACCCTAAATACCCTGGAAAACCCTAGAAAACGCTAAAACCCTAAAACACCCTAGGAAACACTAAAAACCATAAAAAATCCTAAAAACCCTAGGAAACCCTAAAAATCACTAAGAACCCTACAAAACCCTAGAGAATTCTAAAAAAATCCTAGAAAACCCAGAGATCCCTAAAAACCCTAGAAAATGCTAAAAACCCAAGAGAATGCTAAAAAATCCTAGAAAACCCTAAAAAACTCTAAGAACTCTAGAAAACTCCAAAAAACCCTAGAAAACCGTAAAAAACCCTAGAAAACCCTAAAACCTAAAAAACCCTAAAAAACGTTAGAAAACCCTAGAAAACCCTAAAAAACCATAAGAAATCCTAAATATCCTAAAAACACTAAAAACCCAAGAAAACCATAAAAACCCTAAAAAACTAAAAACCCCCTAGAAAACCCTAAAAAAATCGTAAAAACCTTAGAAAACCCTAAAAAACCCGAAAAACACTAAAAAACTTTTTTATTCTTTTTTAGCGTTTTCAAGGTTTTTAGTGTTTCTATGGTTTTTAGGGTTTTCTAGAGTTCTTAAGGTTTTCTAGGGTTTTTAGGGTTTTTTAGGAGTTTTTAGGATTCTCTAGGGGCTTTAGTGTTTTTTAAGGTTTTGTAGGGTTTGTTAGAATTTTCTAGTGTTTTGTAGGGTTTTTAGCATTTTTTAGGGTTTTCTAGGGTTTTTAGAACTTTTTCGGGTTTTGTAGGATTTTTTAGGTTTTTTAGGGTTTCCTATTATTCTTATGGTTTTTTAGTGTTTTCTAAGGTTTTTTGGAGTTTTTACGGGTTTCTAAGATTTTTCGGGGTTTTCTTGGATTTTCTAGAGTTTTAAGAGATTTTTAGGGTTTTCTACGGCTTTTAGGATTTTTTAGGGTTTTCTAGGGTTTTCTATGCTTTTTAGGATTTTCTTGGGTTTTTAGTGTTTTTTAGGGTTTTCTATGGTTTTTAGGGTTTTCAAGGGTTTTTTAGTGTTTTTAGTGTTTTTAGGGAGGGTTTTGTAGGATTTTTTAGGTTTTTTAGGGTTTCCTATTATTCTTATGGTTTTTTAGTGTTTTCTAAGGTTTTTTGGAGTTTTTACGGGTTTCTAAGATTTTTCGGGGTTTTCTTGGATTTTCTAGAGTTTTAAGAGTTTTTTAGGGTTTTCTACGGCTTTTAGGATTTTTTAGGGTTTTCTAGGGTTTTCTATGCTTTTTAGGATTTTCTTGGGTTTTTAGTGTTTTTTAGGGTTTTCTATGGTTTTTAGGGTTTTCAAGGGTTTTTCAGTGTTTTTAGTGTTTTTAGGGTTTTTTAGAATTTTCTAGGTTTTTTAGTGTTTTTTAGAGTTTTCTAGGGATTATAGTGTTTTTTAGGGTTTTCTAGGTTTTTTAGTGTTTTTTAGAGTTTTCTAGGGATTATAGTGTTTTTTAGTGTTTTTTAGAGTTTTCTAGGGATTATAGTGTTTTTAGGGTTTTCTAGGGTTTTTGGTGTTTTTAAGGTTTTAAGGGGTTTTTAGGGTTTTCTAGGGGTTTTTAGTGTTTTTTAAGATTTTAAGGGTTTTCTAGGGTTTTTTTAGGGTTTTTTGGATTTTTTAGGGTTTTCTAGCGTTTTTAGGATTTTTAGGGTTTTCTATGATTTTTTTAGGTTTTTTAGGGTGTTCTATGATTCTTAGGTTTTTTTAGGGTTTTCTAGGGTTTTTTAAAATTTTTAGGGTTTTTTAAGATTTTTAGGGTTTTTAGGGATTTTAGGGTTTTTTAGGATTTTCTAGGGTTTTCTATCGTTGTTAGGGTTTTTAGCGTTTTCTAGGGTTTTCTAGGATTTCTTAGGGATTTCTACGATTTTCTAGGGTTTTTAGTGTTTTTAAGATTTTAAAGATTTTTTAGAGTTTTTTAAGATTTTTTAGGGTTTTCTATGATTTTTTAGGGTTTTTAGGGTTTTCTATGATTCTTAGGATTTTTTTATGATTATTTAGGATTTTTTAGAATTTTCAATGATTCTTAGGATTTTTTAAGATTTTCTAGGGTTTTTTACGGTTTTCTAGGATTTTTTGGGGTTTTCTAGGATTTTCTAGAATTTTTAGAGTTTTTTAGGGTTTTCTAGGTTTTCTAGGGTTTTCTACAATTTTTGGAGTTTTTAGGGATTTCTAGGATTTTTTAGGATTTTCTAGGGCTTTTTAGGGATTTTTAGGGTTTTTAATTTTTCTAGGATTTTTTAAGATTTTAAGGGTTTTTTTGGGATTTTAGGTTTTTTTTTTTCTTTTGTTTTCTATCGTTGTTAGGGTTTTTTAGGGTTTTTTAGGGTTTTCTAGGGATTTTAGGATTTTTTAGGTTTTTTTAGGGTTTCCTATTGTTCTTAGGATTTTTTAGAGTTTTCTAAGGTTTTTTGGAGTTTTTACGGGTTTCTAAGATTTTTCGGGGTTTTCTTGGATTTTCTAGAGTTTTAAGAGATTTTTAGGGTTTTCTACGGCTTTTAGGATTTTTTAGGGTTTTCTAGGGTTTTCTATGCTTTTTAGGATTTTCTTGGGTTTTTAGTGTTTTTTAGGGTTTTCTATGGTTTTTAGGGTTTTCAAGTGTTTTTTAGTGTTTTTAGTGTTTTTAGGGATTTTTAGAATTTTCTAGGTTTTTTAGTGTTTTTTAGAGTTTTCTAGGGATTATAGTGTTTTTTAGGGTTTTTTAGGGTTTTCTAGGGTTTTTGGTGTTTTTAAGGTTTTAAGGGTTTTTTAGGGTTTTCTAGGGGTTTTTAGTGTTTTTTAAGGTTTTAAGGGTTTTCTAGGGTTTTTTGAGGGTTTTTTGGATTTTTTAGGTTTTTTAGGGTGTTCTATGATTCTTAGGATTTTTTAGAGTTTTCTAGGGTTTTATATGATTTTCTAGGATTTTTTGGGGTTTTCAAGGGTTTTCTAGAGTTTAGGAGTTTTTAGGGATTTCTAGGGATTTTTAGGATTTTCTAGGGTTTTTTAATTTTTCTAGGATTTTTTAAGATTTTTAGGGTTTTTTTGAAATTTTAGGGTTTTTTTTTTGTTTTTCTATTGTTTTCTATCGTTGTTAAGTTTTTTTTCGGGTTTCTAGAGATTTTTAGGGTTTTTGAGGGTTTTCAAAGATTTTCTAGAATTTTTAGCGTTTTTAACCCAAAACACTAGAAAACACTATAAAACCCTACAAAACCCTAGAAAACGCAAAAAAACCTAAAACAACCTAGAAATTCCTAAACAACCTAGAAACCCTAAAAAACTCTTGAAAACCCTAACAAACCCTAGAGAATCTTAAGTAATCCAAGAAAACCCTAAATACCCTGGAAAACCCTAGAAAACGCTAAAACCCTAGAAAACCCTAAAACACCCTAGGAAACACTAAAAACCATAAAAAATCCTAAAAACCCTAGGAAACCCTAAAAATCACTAAGAACCCTAGAAAACCCTAGAGAATTCTAAAAAAATCCTAGAAAACCCAGAAATCCATAAAAACCCTAGAAAATGCTAAAAATCCAAGAGAATGCTAACAAATCCTAGAAAATCCTAAAAAACTCTAAGAACTCTAGAAAAC
>NC_029785.2:70883727-70887046 GCF_000816755.2 Arachis ipaensis | reverse complement strand
GTTTTTAACCCAAAACACTAGAAAACACTATAAAACCCTAGAAACTTGAAAAAACCTAAAAAAACCCTAGAAATTCCTAAAAAACCTAGAAACCCTAAAACACCCTTGAAAACCCTAACAAACCCTAGAGAATCTTAAATAATCCAAGAAAACCCTAAATACCCTGGAAAACCCTAGAAAACGCTAAAACCCTAGAAAACCCTAAAACACCCTAGGAAACACTAAAAACCATAAAAAATCCTAAAAACCCTAGGAAACCCTAAAAATCACTAAGAACCCTAGAAAACCCTAGAGAATTCTAAAAAAATCCTAGAAAACCCAAAGATCCCTAAAAACCCTAGAAAATGCTAAAAACCCAAGAGAATGCTAAAAAATCCTAGAAAAACCTAAAAAACTCTAAGAACTCTAGAAAACTCCAAAAAACCCTAGAAAACCGTAAAAAACCCTAGAATACCCTAAAAACAAAAAAAAATCCTAGAAAACCCTAAAAAACTTTAGAAAACCCTAGAAAACCCTAAAAAACTCTAAGAACTCTAGAAAACTCCAAAAAACCCTAGAAAACCGTAAAAAACCCTAGAATACCCTAAAAACAAAAAAAAATCCTAGAAAACCCTAAAAAACTTTAGAAAACCCTAGAAAACCCTAAAAAACCATAAGAAATCCTAAATATCAAACACTAAAAACCCAAGAAAACCATAAAAACCCTAAAAAACTAAAAACCCCCTAGAAAACCCTAAAAAATCCTAAAAACCTTAGAAAACCGTAAAAAACCCTAGAAAACCCTAAAAAATCCTAAAAGCCGTAGAAAACCCTAAAAAATCCTAAAAGCCGTAGAAAACCCTAAAAAATCCTAAAAGCCGTAGAAAACCCTAAAAAATCCTAAAAGCCGTAGAAAACCCTAAAAAATCCTAAAAGCCGTAGAAAACCCTAAAAAATCCTAAAAGCCGTAGAAAACCCTAAAAAATCCTAAAAGCCGTAGAAAACCCTAAAAAATCCTAAAAGCCGTAGAAAACCCTAAAAAATCCTAAAAGCCGTAGAAAACCCTAAAAAATCCTAAAAGCCGTAGAAAACCCTAAAAAATCCTAAAAGCCGTAGAAAACCCTAAAAAATCCTAAAAACCCTAGGAAACCCTTTAGTGTTTTTTAGAGTTTTCTAGGGATTATAGTGTTTTTTAGGGTTTTTTAGGGTTTTCTAGGGTTTTTGGTGTTTTTAAGGTTTTAAGGGTTTTTTAGGGTTTTCTAGGTGTTTTTAGTGTTTTTTAAGGTTTTAAGGGTTTTCTAAGGTTTTTTTAGGGTTTTTTGGATTTTTTAGGTTTTTTAGGGTGTTCTATGATTCTTAGGATTTTTTAGAGTTTTCTAGGGTTTTATATGATTTTCTAGGGTTTTTTGGGGTTTTCTAGGGTTTTCTAGAGTTTTTGGAGTTTTTAGGGATTTCTAGGGTTTTTTAGGGTTTTTTAATTTTTCTAGGATTTTTAAAGATTTTTAGGTTTTTTTGAAATTTTAGGGTTTTTTTTTTTGTTTTTCTATTGTTTTCTATCGTTGTTAAGGTTTTTTTAGGGTTTCTAGAGATTTTTAGGATTTTTGAGGGTTTTCAAAGATTTTCTAGAATTTTTAGCGTTTTTAACCCAAAACACTAGAAAACACTATAAAACCCTACAAAACCCTAGAAAACTCGAAAAAACCTAAAACAACCTAGAAATTCCTAAACAACCTAGAAACCCTAAAAAACCCTTGAAAACCCTAACAAACCCTAGAGAATCTTAAATAATCCAAGAAAACCCTAAATACCCTGGAAAACCCTAGAAAACGCAAAAACCCTAGAAAACCCTAAAACACCCTAGGAAACACTAAAAACCATAAAAAATCCTAAAAACCCTAGGAAACCCTAAAAATCACTAAGAACCCTAGAAAACCCTAGAGAATTCTAAAAAAATCCTAGAAAACCCAGAGATCCCTAAAAACCCTAGAAAATGCTAAAAACCCAAGAGAATGCTAAAAAATCCTAGAAAACCCTAAAAACTCTAAGAACTCTAGAAAACCGTAAAAAACCCTAGAATACCCTAAAAACAAAACCCTAGAAAACCCTAAAAAACCATAAGAAATCCTAAATATCCTAAAAACACTAAGGGATTTTCTTGGGTTTTTAGTGTTTTTTAGGGTTTTCTATGGTTTTTAGGGTTTTCAAGGGTTTTTTAGTGTTTTTAGTGTTTTTAGGGTTTTTTAGAATTTTCTAGGTTTTTTAGTGTTTTTTAGGGTTTTTTAGGGTTTTCTAGGGTTTTTGGTGTTTTTAAGGTTTTAAGGGTTTTTTAGGGTTTTCTAGGGGTTTTTAGTGTTTTTTAAGGTTTTAAGGATTTTCTAGGGTTTTTTTAGGGTTTTTTGGATTTTTTAGGTTTTTTAGGGTGTTCTATGATTCTTAGGATTTTTTAGAGTTTTCTAGGGTTTTATATGATTTTCTAGGGTTTTTTGGGGTTTTCTAGGGTTTTCTAGAGTTTTTGGAGTTTTTAGGGATTTCTAGGGTTTTTTAGGGTTTTTTAATTTTTCTAGGATTTTTAAAGATTTTTAGGGTTTTTTTGAAATTTTAGGGTTTTTTTTTGTTTTTCTATTGTTTTCTATCGTTGTTAAGGTTTTTTTTTAGGGTTTCTAGAGATTTTTAGGGTTTTCAAAGATTTTCTAGAATTTTTAGCGTTTTTAACCCAAAACACTAGAAAACACTATAAAACCCTACAAAACCTTAGAAAACGCGAAAAAACCTAAAACAACCTAGAAATTCCTAAACAACCTAGAAACCCTAAAAAACCCTTGAAAACCCTAACAAACCCTAGAGAATCTTAAATAATCCAAGAAAACCCTAAATACCCTGGAAAACCCTAGAAAACGCTAAAACCCTAGAAAACCCTAAAACACCCTAGGAAACACTAAAAACCATAAAAAATCCTAAAAACCCTAGGAAACCCTAAAAATCACTAAGAACCTTAGAAAACCCTAGAGAATTCTAAAAAAATCCTAGAAAAGCCAGAGATCCCTAAAAACCCTAGAAAATGCTAAAAACCCAAGAGAATGCTAAAAAATCCTAGAAAACCATAAAAAACTCTAAGAACTCTAGAAAACTACAAAAAACCCTAGAAAACCGTAAAAAACCCTAGAATACCCTAAAAACAAAAAAAAACCCTAGAAAACCCTAAAAACTTTAGAAAACCCTAGAAAACCCTAAAAACCATAAGAAATCCTAAATATCCTAAAAACACTAAAAACCCAAGAAAACCATAAAAACCCTAAAAAACTAAAAACCTTAGAAAACCCTAAAAAACCCGAAAAATACT
>NC_029785.2:70849560-70863322 GCF_000816755.2 Arachis ipaensis | reverse complement strand
TTTTTTAGGGTTTTCTAGGGGTTTTTAGTTTTTTAGGGTTTTTATGGGTTTTTGGGTTTTTAGTGTTTTTACGATATTTAGGGTTTCTTATGGTTTTTTAGGGTTTTCTAGGGTTTTCTAAAGTTTTTTAGGGTTTTTAGGGTTTTCTAGGGTTTTTAGGATTCTCTGGGGTTTTCTAGTGTTTTCTAGGGTTTTCTAGGGTTTTTAAGATTTTCTAGGGTTTTCTAGGGTTTTTAGGGTTTTCTAGGTTTTTTACGGTTTTCTGGGGTTTTTTGGAGTTTTCTAGGGTTTTCTAGAGTTCTTAGCGTTTTTTACGATTTTCTAGGATTTTTTAGCATTCTCTTGGATTTTTAGTATTTTCTAGGGTTTTTAGGAATTTCTGGGTTTTCTAGGATTTTTTAGGATTTTCTTGGGTTTTCTATAGGGTACTTAGGGTGTTTTAGGGTTTTTTAGGGTTTCCTAGGGTTTTTAGGAGTTTTTAAGGTTTTTAGTGTTTTCTGGGGGTTTTTTAGGATTTTCTAGGGTTTTTAGCGTTTTCTAGGGTTTTCCCGGGTTTTTTTTGGGATTTCTTGGATTTTTTAAGATTCTCTAGGTTTTTTAGGGTTTTCAAGGGTTTTTTAGGGTTTCTAGGGTTTTTTAGGAATTTCTAGGTTTTTTAGGTTTTTTCGCGTTTTCTAGGGTTTTTAGGGTTTTTTATGCTTTTTTTAGCGTTCTCAAGGTTTTTAGTGTTTTCTAGGGCTTTTAGGGTTTGTTAGGATTTTTTAGGGTTTTGTAGGATTTTTTAGGTTTTTAGGGTTTCCTATTATTCTTAGGGTTTTTAGTGTTTTCTATGGATTTCTAGAGTTTTTTACGGTTTTCTAGGGTTTTCTAGAATTTTCGGGGTTTTCTTGAGTTTTAAGAGTTTTTTAGTGTTTTTTACGGTTTTTAGGGTTTTTTAGGCTTTTCTGGGGTTTTCTATGGTTTTTAGGGTTTTCTTGGGTTTTTAGTGTTTTTTAGGGTTTTCTATGCTTTTTAGGGTTTTCTAGGGTTTTTTAGTGTTTTTAGTGTTTTTAGGGTTTTTTAGAATTTTCTATGTTTTTTAGTGTTTTTTAGAGTTTTCTAGGGATTATAGTGTTTTTTAGGGTTTTCTAGGGTTTTTGGTGTTTTTTAAGGTTTTAAGGGTTTTTTAGGGTTTTCTAGGGGTTTTTAGTGTTTTTTATGGTTTTAAGGGTTTTCTAGGGTTTTTTAGGGTTTTTAGGGTGTTCTATGATTTTTAGAATTTTTTAGGGTTTTCTAGGGTTTTTTAGGGTTTTCAAAGATTTTCTAGAATTTTTAGCATTTTTAACCCAAAACACTAGAAAATACTATAAAACCTTACAAAACCCTAGAAAACGCGAAAAAACCTAATTCCTAATTCCTAAACAACCTAGAAACCCTAAAAAACCCTTGAAAACCCTAACAAACCCTAGAGAATCTTAAATAATCCAAGAAAATACCCTGGAACTAAAACCCTAGAAAACCCTAAAACACCCTAGGAAACACTAAAAACCATAAAAAATCCTAAAAACCCTAGGAAACCCTAAAAAACTCTAAGAACCCTAGAAAACCCTAGAGAATTCTAAAAAAATCCTAGAAAACCCAGAGATCCCTAAAAACCCTAGAAAATGCTAAAAACCCAAGAGAATGCTAAAAAATCCTAGAAAACCCTAAAAAACTCTAAGAACTCTAGAAAACTCCAAAAAACCCTAGAAAACCGTAAAAAACCCTAGAATACCCTAAAAAAAACCCTAGAAAACCCTAAAAAACTTTAGAAAACCCTAGGAAACCCTAAAAAACCATAAGAAATCCAAAATATCCTAAAAACACTAAAAACCCAAGAAAACCATAAAAACCCTAAAAAACTAAAAACCCCCTAGAAAACCCTAAAAAATCCTAAAAACCTTAGAAAACCCTAAAAAACCCGAAAAACACTAAAAAACTTTTTTATTCTTTTTTAGCGTTTTCAAGGTTTTTAGTGTTTCTATGGTTTTTAGGGTTTTCTAGAGTTCTTAAGGTTTTCTAGGGTTTTTAGGGTTTTTTAGGAGTTTTTAGGATTCTCTAGGGGCTTTAGTGTTTTTTAGGGTTTTGTAGGGTTTGTTATAATTTTCTAGTGTTTTGTAGGGTTTTTAGCATTTTTTAGGGTTTTCTAGGGTTTTTAGAATTTTTTCGGGTTTTGTAGGATTTTTTAGGTTTTTTAGGGTTTCCTATTATTCTTATGGTTTTTTAGTGTTTTCTAAGGTTTTCTGGATTTTTTAGGGTTTTCTAGGGTTTTCTATGCTTTTTAGGATTTTCTTGGGTTTTTAGTGTTTTTTAGGGTTTTCTATGGTTTTTAGGGTTTTCAAGGGTTTTTTAGTGTTTTTAGTGTTTTTAGGGTTTTTTAGAATTTTCTAAGTTTTTTAGTGTTTTTTAGAGTTTTCTAGGGATTATAGTGTTTTTTAGGGTTTTTTAGGGTTTTCTAGGGTTTTCTAGGGTTTTTGGTGTTTTTAAGGTTTTAAGGGTTTTTTAGGGTTTTCTAGGGGTTATTAGTGTTTTTTAAGGTTTTAAGGGTTTTTTGGGTTTTTTTAGGGTTTTTTGGATTTTTTAGGTTTTTTTGGGTGTTCTATGATTCTTAGGATTTTTTAGAGTTTTCTAGGGTTTTATATGATTTTCTAGGGTTTTTTGGGGTTTTCTAGGGTTTTCTAGAGTTTTTGGAGTTTTTAGGGATTTCTAGGGTTTTTTAGGATTTTCTAGGATTTTTTAGGATTTTCTAGGGATTTTTAGGGTTTTTTAGGGTTTTTTAATTTTTCTAGGATTTTTAAAGATTTTTAGGATTTTTTTGAAATTTTAGGGTTTTTTTTTTGTTTTTCTATTGTTTTCTATCGTTGTTAAGGATTTTTTTAGGGTTTCTAGAGATTTTTAGGGTTTTTGAGGGTTTTCAAAGATTTTCTAGAATTTTTAGCGTTTTTAACCCAAAACACTAGAAAACACTATAAAACCCTACAAAACCCTAGAAAACGCGAAAAAACCTAAAAAAAACCTAGAAATTCCAAAAAAACCTAGAAACCCTAAAAATAAAAAACCCTTGAAAACCCTAACACCCTAGAGAATCTTAAATAATCCAAGAAAACCCTAAATACCCTGGAAAACCCTAGAAAATGCTAAAATCCTAGAAAACCAAACACCCTAGGAAACACTAAAAACCATAAAAAATCTTAAAAACCCTAGGAAACCCTAAAAATCACTAAGAACCCTAGAAAACCCTAGAGAATTCTAAAAAAATCCTAGAAAACCCAGAGATCCCTAAAAACCCTAGAAAATGCTAAAAACCCAAGAGAATGCTAAAAAATCCTAGAAAACCCTAAAAAACTCTAAGAACTCTAGAAAACTCCAAAAAACCCTAGAAAACCGTAAAAAATCCTAGAATACCCTAAAAACAAAAAAAAAACCCTAAAAAACTTTAGAAAACCCTAGAAAACCCTAAAAAACCGTAAGAAATCCTAAATATCCTAAAAACACTAAAAACCCAAGAAAACCATAAAAACCCTAAAAAACTAAAAACCCCCTAGAATACCCTAAAAAATCCTAAAAACCTTAGAAAACCCTAAAAAACCCGAAAAACACTAAAAAACTTTTTTATTCTTTTTTAGCGTTTTCAAGGTTTTTAGTGTTTCTATGGTTTTTAGGGTTTTCTAGAGTTCTTAAGGTTTTCTAGGGTTTTTATGGTTTTTTAGGAGTTTTTAGGATTCTCTAGGGGCTTTAGTGTTTTTTAGGGTTTTGTAGGGTTTGTTAGAATTTTCTAGTGTTTTGTAGGGTTTTTAGCATTTTTTAGGATTTTCTAGGGTTTTTAGAATTTTTTAGGGGTTTCTTGGGTTTTTAGTGTTTTTAGGGTTTTCTTTGGTTTTTAGGATTTTCTAAGGTTTTCTAGTGTTTTTTATCTTTTTAGGGTTTTTTAGGGTTTTCTAGGGTTTTTAGGATTTTTCTAAGGTTTTCTAGTGTTTTTTATCTTTTTAGGGTTTTTTAGAGTTTTCTAGGTTTTTTAGTGTTTTTTAGATTTTTCTAGGGTTTATAGTATTTTTTAGGGTTTTTAGTGTTTTTAAGGTTTTAAGGATTTTTTAGGGTTTTCTAGGGGTTTTTAGTGTTTTTTAAGGTTTAAAGGGTTTTCTAGGGTTTTTTAGGGTTTTTAGGGTTTTTTAGGATTTTCTAGGTTTTTAGGATTTTTAGGGTTTTTTTAGGATTTTTTAGGTTTTTTAGGGTGTTCTATGATTCTTAGGGTTTTTTACGGTTTTCTAGAGTTTTTTTTTGTTTTCTAGGATTTTTTGGGGTTTTCTAGAGTTTTTGGAGTTTTTAGGGTTTTCTAGGGTTTTTTAGGATTTTCTAGGGTTTTTTAGGATTTTCTAGGGCTTTTTAGGATTTTTTTAATTTTTCTAGGATTTTTTAAGATTTTTAGGATTTTTTAGGGATTTTAAGATTTTTTTGGGTTTTCTGTCGTTGTTAGGATTTTTTAAGGTTTTCTATCGTTGTTAGGGTTTTTTTAGGATTTCTAGAGATTTTTAGGGTTTTCTAAGATTTCCTAGAATTTTTAGGGTTTTTAACCCAAAACACTAGAAAACACTAAAAAACCCTACAAAATCCTAGAAAACGCCAAAAAACCAAATAAAACCTAGAAATGCTTAAAAAACCCTAAAAAACCCTAGAAACCCTAAAAAACCCTAGAAACCCTAAAAATCCTAGAAAACCCTAGAAAACCCTAGAAACCCTAAAAAACCTTAGAAAAACCCTAAAAAACCCTAGAGAATCTTAAATAATTCAAGAAATCCCTAAAAAACCCAGGAAAACCCTAGAAAACGCTAAAAACCCTAGAAAATCATAAAAAATCCTAGAAAACCCTAAAAAACCCTAGAAAACACTAAAAACCCTAAAAATTCTAAAAAGCCTAGGAAACCCTAAAAAATCCTAAAACACCCTAAGAACCCTAGAAAACCCCTAGAGAATCCTAGAAAATCCTAGAAAACCCTAAAAAACTCTAAGAACTCTAGAAAACCCTAGAAACCCAAAATACCCTAGAAAACCCTAAAAACCCAAAAAAACCCTAGAAAACCCTGAAAATCCTAAAAACCCTAAAAAACCCGAAAAACCCTAAAAACCCTAGAAAACCCTAGAAAACCCTAAAAAACCCTAAGAAACACTTAATATCCTAAAAACACTAAAAACCCAAGAAAACCCTAAAAACTGTAAAAGACTAAAAACCCCTAGAAAACCCTAAAAAATACTAAAAACCCTAGAAAACCCTAAAAAACCCGAAAAACACTAAAAATTTTTTTGCTCTTTTTTAGCGTTTTTAGTGTTTTCTAGAGTTTTTAGGGTCTTTAGGGTTTTCTAGAGTTTTTAAGGTTTTCTAGTGTTTTTAGGGTTTTTTAGGAGTTTTTGGGATACTCTAGGGGTTTTAATGTTTTTGTAGGGTTTGTTAAAATTTTCTAGTGTTTTGTAGGGTTTTTAGCATTTTTTAGGGTTTTCTAGGGATTTTAGGATTCTTTAGGGTTTTGTAGGATTTTTTAGGTTTTTTAGGGTTTCCTATTATTCATAGGATTTTTAGAGTTTTCTAAGGTTTTCTGGAGTTTTTACGGTTTTCTAGGGTTTTTCGGAGTTTTCTAGGGTTTTCTAGAGTTTTAAGAGTGTTTTAGGGTTTTCTACGGTTTTTAGGATTTTTTTATGATTTTCTAGGGTTTTCTTGGTTTTTAGGATTTTCTTGGGTTTTTAGTATTTTTTAGGGTTTTCTATGGTTTTTAGGATTTTCAAGGGTTTTTTAGTGTTTTTAGGGTTTTTTAGAATTTTCTAGGTTTTTTAGTGTTTTTTAGAGTTTTCTAGGGATTATAGTGTTTTTTAGGGTTTTCTACGGTTTTTAGGATTTTTTAGGGTTTTCTAGGGTTTTCTATGGTTTTTAGGATTTTCTTTGGTTTTTAGTGTTTTTTAGGGTTTTCTATGGTTTTTAGGGTATTCAAGGGTTTCTTAGTGTTTTTAGTGTTTTAAGGGTTTTTTAGAATTTTCTAGGTTTTTTAGTGTTTTTTATAGTTTTCTAGGGATTATAGTGTTTTTTAGGATTTTGTAGGGTTTGTTAGAATTTTCTAGTGTTTTGTAGGGTTTTTATCATTTTTTTAGGGTTTTCTAGGGTTTTTAGAGTTTTTTCGGGTTTTGTAGGATTTTTTAGGGTTTAGGGTTTAGGGTTTCCTATTATTCTTATGGTTTTTTAGTGTTTTCTAATGTTTTCTGGAGTTTTTACGGGTTTCTAGGATTTTTCAGGGTTTTCTTGGATTTTCTAGAGTTTTAAGAGATTTTTAGGGTTTTCTACGGTTTTTAGGATTTTTTAGGGTTTTCTAGGGTTTTTAATGGTTTTTAGGGTTTTCTTGGGTTTTCTATGGTTTTTAGGGTTTTCAAGGGTTTTTTAGTGTTATTAGTGTTTTTAGGGTTTTTTAGAATTTTCTAGGTTTTTTAGTGTTTTTTAGGGTTTTCTAGGGTTTTCTAGGGGTTTTGGTGTTTTTAAGGTTTTAAGGGTTTTTTAGGATTTTCTAGGGGTTTTTATTGTTTTTTAAGGTTTTAAGGGTTTTCTAGGGTGTTTTTAGGGTTTTTTGAATTTTTTAGGTTTTTTAGGGTGTTCTATGATTCTTAGGATTTTTTAGGGTTTTCTAGGGTTTTTTGGGGTTTTTGGAGTTTTTAGGGATTTCTAGGGTTTTTTAGGATTTTCTAGGGTTTTTTAGAATTTTCTAGGGCTTTTCAGGGATTTTTAGGGTTTTTTAATTTTTCTAGGATTTTTTAAGATTTTTAGGGTTTTTTAAGGTTTTCTGTCGTTGTTAGGGTTTTTTAAGGTTTTCTATCGTTGTTAGGGTTTTTTTATGATCTCTAGAGATTTTTAGGGTTTTCTAAGATTTTCTAGAATTTTTAGGGTTTTTAACCCAAAACACTAGAAAACACTAAAAAACCCTACAAAATCCTAGAAAACGCCAAAAAACCGAATAAAACCTAGAAATTCCTAAAAAACCCTAGAAACCCTAGAAAAACCCTAAAAAACCCTAGAGAATCTTAAAAAATCCAAGAAATCCCTAAAAAACCCTGAAAAACCCTAGAAAATCATAAAAAACCCTAGAAAACCCTAAAAAACCCTAGAAAACACTAAAAACCCTAAAAAATCCTAAAAACCCTAGGAAACCCTAAAAAAACCCTAAAACACCCTAAGAATCCTAGAAAACCCTAGAGAATCCTAAAACCCTAAGAACCCAAGGAAACCCTAAAAACCCTAGAAAACCTTAAAACCCTAAAAAATTTAGAAAACCCTAGAAAACCCTAAAAACCCTAAGAAACCCTTAATATCCTAAAAACACTAAAAACCCAAGAAAACCCTAAAAACCGTAAAAGACTAAAAACCCCCTAGAAAACCCTAAAAAATACTAAAAACCCTAGAAAACCCTAAAAAACCCTAAAAACACTAATTTTTTTTTGCTTTTTTTTGGCGTTTTTAGTGTTTTCTAGGGTTTTTAGGGTTTTCTAGAGTTTTTAAGGTTTTCTAGGGTTTTTAGGGTTTTTTAGGAGTTTTTAGGATTCTCTGGGGTTTTAGTGTTTTTTAGGGTTTTTGTAGGGTTTGTAGGGTTTTTAGCATTTTTTTAGGGTTTTCTAGGGATTTTAGGATTTTTTAGGGTTTTGTAGGATTTTTTAGGTTTTTTAGGGTTTCCTATTATTCTTAGGATTTTTTAGAGTTTTCTAAGGTTTTCTGGAGTTTTTACGGTTTTCTAGGGTTTTTCGGGGTTTTCTAGAGTTTTAAGAGTGTTTTAGGATTTTCTTCGGTTTTTAGGATTTTTTAGGGTTCCAAAAAAATCCTAAAATCCCTAAAAAACCCTAAAAATCTTAAAAAATCCTAAAAAAAATTAAAAAAACCCTAAAAAGCCCTAGGAAATCCTAAAAAACCCTAGAAAACCCTAAAAACTCCAAAAACTCTAGAAAACCCCAAAAAATCCTAGAAAACCGTAAAAAACTCTAGAAAACCGTAAAAAACCCTAAGAATCATAGAACACCCTAAAAAACCTAAAAATCCTAGAAAACCCTAAAAAAATCCTAAAAACCTGGAAAACCCCAAAAAACTCAAAAAACCCTAAAAAAACCCTAGAAAACCCTTTAAACCTTAAAAAACACTAAAAACACCTAGAAAACCCTAATAAACTCTTAAAACCTTAAAAACACGAAAAAACCTTAGAAAACTCTAAAAAAAACCCTAAAAAGATAAAAAACACTAGAAAACCTTAGAAAAATCCTAAAAACCCTAGAAAACCCTAAAAAACCCTAGAAAATCCTTTAAACCTTAAAAAACACTAAAAACCCAAGAAAACCCTAAAAACCATAGAAAACCCTAAAAACCACTAAAAACCCAAGAAAACCCTAAAAACCATAGAAAACCCTAAAAACCACTAAAAACCCAAGAAAACCCTAAAAACCATAGAAAACCCTAAAAACCACTAAAAACCCAAGAAAACCCTAAAAACCATAGAAAACCCTAAAAACCACTAAAAACCCAAGAAAACCCTAAAAACCATAGAAAACCCTAAAAACCACTAAAAACCCAAGAAAACCCTAAAAACCATAGAAAACCCTAAAAACCACTAAAAACCCAAGAAAACCCTAAAAACCATAGAAAACCCTAAAAACCACTAAAAACCCAAGAAAACCCTAAAAACCATAGAAAACCCTAAAAACCACTAAAAACCCAAGAAAACCCTAAAAACCATAGAAAACCCTAAAAACCACTAAAAACCCAAGAAAACCCTAAAAACCATAGAAAACCCTAAAAACCACTAAAAACCCAAGAAAACCCTAAAAACCATAGAAAACCCTAAAAACCACTAAAAACCCAAGAAAACCCTAAAAACCATAGAAAACCCTAAAAACCACTAAAAACCCAAGAAAACCCTAAAAACCATAGAAAACCCTAAAAACCACTAAAAACCCAAGAAAACCCTAAAAACCATAGAAAACCCTAAAAACCACTAAAAACCCAAGAAAACCCTAAAAACCATAGAAAACCCTAAAAACCACTAAAAACCCAAGAAAACCCTAAAAACCATAGAAAACCCTAAAAACCACTAAAAACCCAAGAAAACCCTAAAAACCATAGAAAACCCTAAAAACCACTAAAAACCCAAGAAAACCCTAAAAACCATAGAAAACCCTAAAAACCACTAAAAACCCAAGAAAACCCTAAAAACCATAGAAAACCCTAAAAACCACTAAAAACCCAAGAAAACCCTAAAAACCATAGAAAACCCTAAAAACCACTAAAAACCCAAGAAAACCCTAAAAACCATAGAAAACCCTAAAAACCACTAAAAACCCAAGAAAACCCTAAAAACCATAGAAAACCCTAAAAACCACTAAAAACCCAAGAAAACCCTAAAAACCATAGAAAACCCTAAAAACCACTAAAAACCCAAGAAAACCCTAAAAACCATAGAAAACCCTAAAAACCACTAAAAACCCAAGAAAACCCTAAAAACCATAGAAAACCCTAAAAACCACTAAAAACCCAAGAAAACCCTAAAAACCATAGAAAACCCTAAAAACCACTAAAAACCCAAGAAAACCCTAAAAACCATAGAAAACCCTAAAAACCACTAAAAACCCAAGAAAACCCTAAAAACCATAGAAAACCCTAAAAACCACTAAAAACCCAAGAAAACCCTAAAAACCATAGAAAACCCTAAAAACCACTAAAAACCCAAGAAAACCCTAAAAACCATAGAAAACCCTAAAAACCACTAAAAACCCAAGAAAACCCTAAAAACCATAGAAAACCCTAAAAACCACTAAAAACCCAAGAAAACCCTAAAAACTATAGAAAACCTTAGAAAACCCTAAAAAATCCTAAAAACCGTAGGAAATCCTAGAAAACCCCGAAAAATCCTAGAAAACTGTAAAAACTCCAGAAAACCTTAGAAAACTCTAAAAAATCCTAAGAATAATAGGAAACCCTAAAAAATCCTATAAAATCCTATAAAACCCTAAAATCCCTAGAAAACCCTAAAAAACCCTAAAAAACCCTAAATATCTCTAGAAACCCTAAAAAAACCCTAACAACGATAGAAAACCTTAAAAAACCCAAACAACGATAGAAAACCCAAAAAAACCCTAAAATCCCTAAAAAACCCTAAAAATCTTAAAAAGTCCTAAAAAAAATTAAAAACCCCTAAAAAGCCCTAGAAAATCCTAAAAAACCCTAGAAAATCCTAAAAAACCATAGAAAACCCTAAAAACTCCAAAAACTCTAGAAAAACCCAAAAAATCCTAGAAAACCGTAAAAAACTATAGAAAACCGTAAAAAACCCTAAGAATCATAGAACACCCTAAAAAACCTAGAAAATCTTAGAAAACCCTTAAAAAATCCTAAAAACCTAGAAAACCTTAAAAAACTAAAAAATCCTAGAAAATTCTAAAAAACCCTAAAAACACTAAAAACACTAAAAAACCCTTGAAAACCCTAAAAACCATAGAAAACCCTAAAAACCACTAAAAACCCAAGAAAATCCTAAAAAGCATAGAAAACCCTAGAAAACCCTAAAAAATCCTAAAAGCCGTAGAAAACCCTAAAACACTCTTAAAACTCTAGAAAACCTCGAAAAACCCTAGAAAACCGTAAAAACTCCAGAAAACCTGAGAAAACTCTAAAAAATCCTATGAATAATAGGAAACCCTAAAAAACCTAAAAAATCCTATAAAACCCTAAAAAATCCTAAAATCCCTAGAAAACCCTAAAAAACCCTAAAAAACCCTAAAAATCTCTAGAAACCCTAAAAAAACCCTAACAACGATAGAAAACCTTAAAAAACCCAAACAACGATAGAAAACCCAAAAAAAATCCTAAAATCCCTAAAAAACCCTAAAAATCTTAAAAAATCGTAAAAAAAATTAAAAAAACCCTAAAAAGCCCTAGTAAATCCTAAAAAACCCTAGAAAATCCTAAAAAACCCTAGAAAACCCTAAAAACTCCAAAAACTCTAGAAAACCCCAAAAAATCATCCTAAAACCCTAGAAAATCCCAAAAAACCCTAAAAAAAACCCTAGAAAACCCTTTAAACCTTAAAAAACACTAAAAACCCCTAGAAAACCCTAAAAACCCCTTAAAACCTTAAAAACACTAAAAAACCTTAGAAAAAACCCTAAAAACCCTAAAAAGATAAAAAAACACTAGAAAACCTTAGAAAAATCCTAAAAACCCTAGAAAACCCTAAAAAACCCTAGAAAATCCTAAAAACCAAAGAAAACCCTAAAAAACACTAAAAATCCAAGAAAACCCTAAAAACTATAGAAAACCCTAGAAAACTCTAAAAAATCCTAAAAACCGTAGGAAATCCTAGAAAACCCCGAAAAATCCTAGAAAACCGTAAAAACTCCAGAAAACCTTAGAAAACACTAAAAAGCCATAAGAATAATAGGAAACCCTAAAAAACCTAAAAAATCCTACAAAACCCTAAAAAATTCTAAAAACCCTAGAAAACCCTAAAAAATGCTAAAAACCCTACAAAACACTAGAAAATTCTAACAAACCCAACAAAAACCTAAAAAAAACTAAAGCCCCTAGAGAATCCTAAAAAACCCTAAAAACCCTAGAAAACCTTAAAAACTCTAGAAAACCCTAAAAACCGTAAAAACCCTAGAAACACTAAAAACCTTGAAAACGCTAAAAAAGCATTAAAAAGTTTTTTAGTGTTTTTTGGGTTTTTTAGGGTTTTCTAAGGTTTTTAGGATTTTTTAGGGTTTTCTAGGGGGTTTTTAGTTTTTTAGGGTTTTCTTGGATTTTTAGTGTTTTTAGGATATTTAGGATTTCTTATGGTTTTTTACGGTTTTCTAGGGTTTTCTAATGTGTTTTAGGATTTTCTAGGGTTTTTTTTTTGTTTTTAGGGTTTTTAGGGTTTTCTAGGGTTTTTTACGGTTTTCTAGGATTTTTTGGAGTTTTCTAGGGTTTTCTAGAGTTCTTAGAGTTTTTTAGGGTTTTCTAGGATTTTTTAGCATTCTCTGGGATTTTTAGCATTTTCTAGGGTTTTTAGGGATTTCTGGGTTTTCTAGGATTTTTTTAGAATTCTCTAGGGTTTTCCAAGGTTCTTAGGGTCTTTTAGGGTTTCCTAGGGTTTTTAGGATTTTTTATGGTTTTTAGTGTTTTTTAGGGTTTTCTAGGGTTTTAGCGTTTTCTAGGGTTTTCCAGGGTATTTAGGGTTTTCTTGGATTATTTAAGATTCTCTAGGGTTTGTTAGGGTTTTCAAGGGTTTTTTAGGGTTTCTAGGTTTTTTAGGAATTTCTAGGGTTTTTTTAGGTTTTTTCAAGTTTCTAGGGTTTTGTAGGGTTTTATAGTGTTTTCTAGTGTTTTTGGGTTAAAAACGCTAAAAATTCTATCTTTGAAAACCCTAAAAAACCCTAAAAATCTCTAGAAACCCTAAAAAAACCCTAACAACGATAGAAAACAAAAGGAAAAAAAAATCCTAAAATCCCAAAAAAACCCTTAAAAACTTAAAAGATCCTAGAAAAATTAAAAAACCCTAAAAATCCCTAAAAAGCCCTAGAAAATCCTAAAAAACCCTAGAAAATCCTAAAAAATCCTAAAAAACTCTAGAAAACTCCAAAAAACCCTAGAAAACCATAAAAAACCCTAGAAAACCCTAAAAATCCTAAGAATCATAGAACACCCTAAAAACCCTAAAAAATCCAAATAACCCTAAAAAACCCTAGAAAACCCATAAACCTTAAAAAACACTAAAAACCCCTAGAAAATCCTAAAAAACCCTTAAAACCTTAAAAACACCAAAAACCCTAGAAAACCCTAAAAAACACTATAATCCCTAGAAAACTCTAAAAAACACTAAAAAACCTAGAAAATTCTAAAAAACCCTAAAAACACTAAAAACACTAAAAAACCCTTGAAAACCCTAAAAACCATAGAAAACCCTAAAAACACTAAAAACCCAAGAAAATCCTAAAAACCATAGAAAACCCTAGAAAATCCTAAAAACCCCCTAGAAAACCCTAAAACACTCTTAAAAATATAGAAAATCCTGAAAAACCCTAGAAAACCGTAAAAACTCCAGAAAACCTTAGAAAACTCTAAAAAATCCTATGAATAATAGGAAACCCTAAAAAACCTAAAAAATCCTATAAAACCCTAAAAATCCTAAAATCCCTAGAAAACCCTAAAAAACTCTAAAAATCTCTAGAAACCCTAAAAAAACCCTAACAACGATAGAAAACCTTAAAAAACCCAAACAACGATAGAAAACCCTAAAAAATCCTAAAATCCCTAAAAAACCCTAAAAATCTTAAAAAATCCTAAATAAAATTAAAAAACCCTAAAAAGCCCTAGAAAATCCTAAAAAACCCTAGAAAACCCTAAAAACTCCAAAAACTCTAGAAAATCCCAAAAAATCCTAGAAAACCGTAAACCCTAAATCCTAAACCGTAAAAAACCCTAAGAATCATAGAACACCCTAAAAAACCTAAAAATCCTAGAAAACCCTAAAAAAATCCTAAAAACCTGAAAAACCCCAAAAAACCCAAAAAACCCTAAAAAAAACCCTAGAAAACCCTTTAAACCTTAAAAAACACTAAAAACCCCTAGAAAACCCTAAAAAACTCTTAAAACCTTAAAAACACGAAAAAACCATAGAAAACTCTAAAAAAAACCCTAAAAAGATAAAAAACACTAGAAAACCTTAGAAAAATCCTAAAAACCCTAGAAAACCCT
>NC_029785.2:70839035-70839560 GCF_000816755.2 Arachis ipaensis | reverse complement strand
TCTAGCATCCTCTTCTAACAAGATTTTATGCATGCATATGGATGAACTTATCCCCTTCAAATCAGCTAGGGTCCATCCAATAGCGTCTTGATGAGTTTGTAGCACATTGATCAATTTTTCTTCCTGTTCTTGGCTCAGGGCAGCGCTAATGATAACAGGGTAGCTCTCATTACTACCCAAGTATGCATACTTGAGATTAGAGGGCAATGCTTTGAGCTCAGGTTTTGGTGCTTCCTTCTCTTCCTTCACTCTATCTGGCATGCTTGGCATGGTTGTTTCAGCAGCCTTGATGTCATTATCTTCAATATCCTTGGTGAACTCCTCCTCTGCCACTTCCTTTGCTGTTTCCTCAAAGGTTTCTTGTACTGCAATGTCCACTACATCAACCCTCATGCATTCCCTTAGTGATTCTGATGGATAGCTCATTGCCTTGAATACGTTAAACACCAATTTCTCATCATGTAGTCTAAGAGTGAGTTCACCCTTTTGTACATCTATGATGGCTCCAGCAGTAGCTAGGAAGGG
>NC_029785.2:70836710-70837711 GCF_000816755.2 Arachis ipaensis | reverse complement strand
TGCAGTTGCACCCAGTCATGGAACATGTCTGGTGGGCATTTCCTTGTCAAATCCTTGAATCTCTCCCATGCCTCGTAGAGAGTTTCACCATCTTGTTGTTTAAAAGTCTGAACCTCAGATCGAAGCCTATTGACCTTTTGTGGGGGGTAGAAACATGCCAGAAACTTGCTTTCCACCTCGTCCCATGTTGTTAGGCTCCCCCTTGAGAATGATTCCAGCCACTTAGCCGCCTTGTCCCTAAGTGAAAATGGGAACAAAAGCAGTTTATAGGCATCTTCCTGGACTCCATTGGACTTCACAGTGTCGCAAATTCTCAGGAATTTTGTGAGATGTTGGTTTGGGTCTTCATTAGCACTCCCACCAAATGAACAATGATTCTCCACAAGTGATATTAGCTGTGGTTTGAGCTCAAAATTGTTGGCCTGAATGGGTGGTTTCTGAATGCTGCTACCACAATTCCCAGAGGTTGGGTTTATGTATGAACTAAGAACCCTCCTCTCAGGAATGGCATTGTTTCCATCAGCTCTCCCATGGTTATGAACTTCTCTTTCCATGGTGAGATCTAGAGCTTCCTCAAAATTGTCCTCAGATTCTCCTTCAGATTCTTCTTCTCCCAGTACTCTCTTCCCTCTTGCTTCCCTTCTAAGTCTATGAAGGGTCCTCTCTGGTTCGGTATATGGAGGAGTTGATGTCTCTCCTCTCCTACCTGACATACAAGACACAGCACAGGCACCAAACAAGTGAAATACTCTTGTTTAATGGAAGAGTATGGTTAGAGCAGTTGAGGAATTAATTCAAACAGTTAGTGAGTCAGTGAGTTAGTTGCTTAAATTTAAAGGCATAGAAAAAAAAAGAAAGCATGTAACAGAGTGCAGAAATTAACATTCAACAAGTAACTTGAACTGAATTAACAAAGCAAGAAAAATGCTCAATCTAGTTAACTTCCAATTGGAGAATTGTCAATCGAAAACCAATCCCCGGCAACGGCGCCATAAACTTGA
>NC_029785.2:70829389-70830827 GCF_000816755.2 Arachis ipaensis | reverse complement strand
ACTTGACGATAACCGGTGCACTTGCCGGAAGGAATTTTGCCGGTCGTGCAATTTCCTAAATCGTAGCATAACTAGTTTATGTGCATCAAGTTATGGGGTTGTGAAGTGACTGATGGAGTCAGGAAGTTGAAGTTGTGAAGTTGGTACAAGGTCTATGCGTAGACGTTATTCCATTTGTTACATCAACCTGTTTTCAAACTGTTCGTACAAGTCGAGTTTTCATTCAAAACCTCAAGTTTTGGTAAAATAGTAGTCCCACGTGAAGTCTTTGTTTTGAACCATCTTGTAACTTTTGCTTTAGACCTCTGCTTTTCAAAAGTATACAGAAGTAAGGTATTCAAAACATTTATAGTATTTTGTGTATTAAGTTAATTTTCAAGGATGAAAATTTTTATAAGTAGCGTATGATGTAAGACCCCGAATTTCGAAAAGTTATCAATAAATTATTTGTGATCAGATATATTTATTTAAAATTATATTTTTAGAGATTTGTATATATAAGTTGAGTAAATTCTTATTTATTCAGAGTTTTTATAATTGAAAAATAATGAGTATTTTATTTGTTTTAATTTTAATATATAGATTTTTAACCTTATTTTAAAAATAAAGGAGAATTAATTTACTTATCTCCAATTTTTAAAAAATTGGTATNGTCACACAAGGCCTTCTCCACCATGACTTCTCCTATGATGCAGGGGATTTGGAAACTGCCTGGGTCCTTCAATTTCTGAGGTAATTTGTGCTGAATGATGGCACTACATTCTTCAGTTAACAACACAGTTTCCTCATTTCTCCAGCTTCTCTTCTTGGTCATTAATGCCTTTAAGAATTTTGCATCGGGGTACTTCCCAGAGCCACAAAATGGTCCATGTTTTGGTGAATTTGATCACTACTCAAGTTGTGGCTGGGAAGATCAAAAACCAATGATCGAGGAGTTTATAACTAGCATTGGATACTTTATATTTAATTTGATATTTACTATTATCTTACTTTTTATTTATTTCATAAAATTACACTACTATCCCTATTTTTAATAAAAATTACCTAAACTACCCTAATCCTACCCTTCTACCCCCACCGTCTTTCCCTTCTCCAAACCCTAATAACACCTACCAGCTTCAGACAAAAAGAAACAAAGGAAGAAAGAAGAAAAGGAAAAGAAAGAAAAAAAAAGAAAGGGGATCTGGGAAGGGGGCCCGAGGGAGAAGAAAGGGATGAGAGGAGAGGGGAATCCGAGAGAGAGAGGAAGGGAGCGCCAGGGGAGGAGAAGCTCGCCGCCGTCAACCTCGCCGCCGTCGTCATCCAGGGAGCTGCCACTCCTGGTCATCATCGCTGAGCTCGTCAACCCCGTCGCTGCCGTTTGTCCTTGCCACTGCTAGCTGCGCCGTCGCGAGGAGAGGTAGTCGCGCCGTCAGCCACATCGCCACCCAGACTGCAT
>NC_029785.2:70805265-70829174 GCF_000816755.2 Arachis ipaensis | reverse complement strand
TGTAGGTGAGAGGGAGAAGCTGAGAAATGCTCAGCCGCGAGAACCAGAGGTGCGAAAGAAGGGAAGACGCGATTGACGAAGGAAAGGGAAAAGGGTTTCACCGCCGTGGTGTCCTGCCACCACTGCTGCCTCCGATCGGAGCCCTAGCCACCGGAGCCCCTACCGTCACCATTGCATGTGGGAGGAGGAGATGACATTGCTTATTCTGATTTTGCCCAAGTCTCTCATCGTCATTGGAATCACGAACCAGAGGTGGAAGGAGGTGTTCCTCCATCGCCAGCCAGCCACCAAACTATGACCAAATTGGAGACGTTGTTTCTATTACCTTCCGTTTTGGTAAGCTTATGAAGAAATTGCTCTGTTTCTGCCCTGTATCACCTTGCTCCGCAATTGTTTATGATTCAATTAGTTTTTCAGAGTCATTATTATCATTGTTCGGCGTTGCCTTCCTTGTCTAGAGCTATTGAATGTTTCTGCTGCGAGAATATTACTAGAATCGTTGCTGCTGCCACAAATTGGGGATACAGGGGATTCCTGCGTCAAATCCTACTATTGCGACATCGAGGTCGGGGTTTGTCTTAAAACTTAATTTTATCCTACAGAGTTGTTATAAATAGATATCGATGTGAAAAATTTATTTCTGTGATTATATTTGTCCTATGGATGTGGCTGTTGCTGTATCGAATTACAAATTACTTCAGTGATGTATGGTTATTGGTAAAAGAGTGGTTTGTAAAGTTATTTGATTTAATGTTATAAAATGTGGTTTTTTTCTGGTCTTGGAGTTAGTTTGTTAATGTAACTGAGTCAGTTTTTGAAATGATTTGAGATGTGAAAATGGATGGATTTTTGGAAGCGGTTTGGTTTTAAATTAGCTTGATTTTATAAATTAATTAATATTGGAGCTGGTTTTATTTTGAAGAAAAGACTTATTATTGGAAGTGATTCAATTTGAAAATAGTTTGATTTTAGAAGTTGATGAATTTTGGAAAAAACGATTGAGACTTGGGAATGGTTGAGAAAGGTTTGGAAAATGTTTTGGATGGGACCCAAAAAGGGTGGCAGAAATCCAAGTTTTAGAGGAGATGCTGCCAAAATTTTATAAAATTAGAAGTTTCATTTGAAGTAGTTATTTTAAAAGGTTTAATTTTAAGCATTATATGGTTTAAGATTACTTTATTTATCAAAGGAAGAGTTATGTTTTGGATTGGAAATTGTTAGTGAATGGAATGGAAAGAAGGATGATAAGGATTTTCTTTGAAATATGATTTTTGAATATATTGAGCTTGAGGGTGTTATCTCCCTCATGTCAGCTTGGGGTGGGTGTTATCCCCCTCATGTCAGCTTGGGGTGCTGTCTCTTCTCCCCATGTCAGCTTCGGATTCGTCCCATGGATATTATTGAGCTTGGGGTGTTCTTTTTTCCATGTCAGCTTGGAAATTTTTCCCATGGTATATTGTGAGCTTGAGAACATGTCGGGATGGCTACGTAACCGACAGTTGATATCAACAGCCATAGGATAGGCATTCATCATATGCATTTGTATGCTTTGCTTGAGTTTGAATTTGTTTGGGTCTGCCTAATTGCTTAACTGTTATTAACTGCTATCTGAGCTATTTGCTGTGACTGTAATCTATACTTGTGTTTTCCATGTATATTTTTGCTTGTATTTGTTTCTGTTGTGGTACCTTTGAGTTTGGATATTGATGATGAGATGATGATTTGGTTGTGGAGTTGTTTGAGTCGCTGAGTTGAAAGCTGTGTTTGGTTTCTGATGGACTTATTAGTAGAGTATGAAAAATCAAGCTGGTTCAGCATAGACTTAATGAATCTATGTTTGGAACAGATTGGTCATTCATACTGTTAGAAAACTTTTAATTTTCTTTTATAGGAAAAACTGTGCTTTGGATTTCTGGATATTTAATCACTGAGTTTGAAAAACAGTTTACCTACTAAATATCTTCTTATAATAAACTCTGAAAATCTGTGGTGAGACCATGTGGTTAGGTTCTCACCCCCTACAGACTTTTCTTTTCAGGAAACGGGCGAAAAAGCTTATGAAGAGTAGTTGAGTTTAGCTTATGCGATAGAAGATGTTTTAGTTTAGTTACCATTATTCTTCCCTCGGCATTAATATTATAACCTTTGCAAGAGGGATAAGAGTTTTGATATGTGAAGTTTATATATTGGTATGAATATATATACACTACAAGAAAATAGAGTTATTTTAACACTTTATTTTTTAACACCATAATTAAATGTCAAAATTAATATATATTTTTGACAAATATCACAAATGTCAAATTTTCTATGTTTTCTTGATGAATAATTTGACCGTAGAAAATTACTCTTCAATTTTGATACTCATTTATTTTCAATTTACTCCACTATTTTTCTTCTTTTTTGGGCTCTGTTAATTTTGACATCACACTGCTCTCAGTTTAGGATTATACTACTCATTCTTTATCTTATTATTTGTAAGTATTATAAATTGTATTGAAAAGTATGGATGTATGTTTTGAAAATTCGGTTTTAAGATTTAAATAGGCTCATATTTTAGTATTAAATATTTTAAGAGTCGTAATACTCGAGCTATCAAAGTGGCGCAGCCAGAAGCGTGACATTTTGATAGTTAGGGTGTTACATGTTTCACTCTCACACCATTAAATATCGAACCACTCTTAATTTACTAAAAATCGACAAAACAAATACATTCTGAAATTTTAAATTAAATTAAGTAAAGACAATACATTAAACAAGACTTGTGACTAGTTGAACCGTAATTTTTGTTACTCATAATTATGTATTAAATTACGTTATTAATAACATTTTATAACTTGAAATTGTTATGGGTATATTTAAAAAAAGTTTTTACAAATTTAGACACCTACAAAATTAGATGATTGGACAACTTTGTATTAATACCTTTGCTAATAGGTTTAGATTAAAATGTGATATAGAATTATAGATAATAAATTTTGAAAGTTCTATAAATTTTAAAATAATATTGATTTTATCATTTATTACAAAAATACAAATTCGTTTTGTTTATGGTATTTTCATAATTAAGTTCAATGCTTCATAATATAAAAAAAATGACAATATAATACAAATTCCAAATTTTAGTCGGTCATCATCTTCATATAATCATATTAATAAAAAAAATTATACTATACATAAAAAAAAATTAAATTGTGCACTGTTCAAAATTCATTAATTATATATCAAATTATACCAACAAAAAAAATTAACAAATAAAACGAATAAAACTGGTGCAATAATCAATTAAGTAAAAGCTATAATTAATATTTAACTATCTTTTTTGTCTTTAGCTCTCTAACTAAAGGGATTTTTTTGTCATTAAAAGATATACTAAAAGACAAAATCATACCCACTACCTGATCGTACATGGGAATTTCATGTTCCATAAAAGTAAGCGGAACATGTGATAATTTTTCTTAATATTATCTTTCTCCCACACCTGAACTTATTAAATACATTCTTCCTGGGAAAAGAAGTCAGCGTGCAGTTTTATAATATATATTATTAATTTTTTTATTGGATACTATTAATTATTTTTAATATGTTGTGAATAATTGTTCAATTTAATTGTGTACCTAAATTATTTAACAAAAAGAAAACCTTGTTAGGGTTAAAAATTTGTATATGACTTCAAAATTAATGAATTTTTCTAAAATAGACTAGCAGAATTAATATTTAATTTGTTTCTAAACTTACACGCAAATCTTAATTTAGTTTTTAAAATTTTAATTGTCTTTTTTTAGTCTCCAAACTTTACAAACGTGACTCACATTAGTCCCTAGAATAATTTTTGGCACAAAAACGTTAATAAAGCACTGACATGAATAACCAAATATCATTTTGTAATTTGTAAAACGATACCGTTTGAGTTTTGTCACTTAAATAGTTCAAAACCGACGCTGGATCACTTGTTTTAGGAGAAAAAGTTTTAATAAATACCACTTATAATTTTTTTTGGACTATTAGAGTGTCAAAACAAAAGCGACATCGTTTTATAGAGTCTAACGTGAAATTCAGCTTTCTACATCAGTGTTCTGTTACCGTTTGTGCATCGAAAATTAGCCTAGGGACTAATGTGAGTCACATTCGTAAAGTTTGAGGCATGACTAAATAGAGGCAATTGAAACTTTATGGACTAAATTGAAGCTTGCATGCAAGTTAAGAGACCAAATAGAGTATTATCTCTAGACTAGCAAGATGTATTATTGTATGAATATATAGGTTAATGATCAAATTAGTCCTTGAAAGATTAGTCGATCGTAATTTTCGTCCCTGAATGATTTTTTAATCAAATTAGTCCCTTAAAGATTTAACATTAATATCGTTTGTCCATTCGTCAAATACTTAACACCTTCCATTAACGTTTTCCACATGTATCATTAAATGACAAATCAGCAATGATAAAACGACGTTATTTTTTGGTATTAGGGTATATTGTGTCAAAACGTGCCGTTTTTCTTTTCCTCTCTCTCAAAATGCATGAAACATCACAATAGTCAGAGAGAACATAATGGAGTTCGGATGGATCATTGGAAGGGATGAGGAAGCCATAATTGGTGATACTGTGCAGAGTGCAATTGCGCTCATTCTTCACAATTTAGGGTACCAATGCTAAGCCATGGACCACTGACCAGTGACATTAGCGACATGGCAACATGGAGAAATAGTGACGCTAATTACACAGAGAGCCAGAGAGACTGACTCAGTGATGCGACACAAAAATCGACAGCCTAACTACACCACCAATCCACTAGCGACACCCACAAATGGCAGGCCACACAAATAAACGACAGTAATTTTGGTCAAATTTCAAAGTTCAGAGGTAGAGAAAAGTGAGAGATTGAGAGAAGTGAAAATGGAGCCATGGAGCTTGGAGGTGGAGGTAAGGTTGTGGATTGTAAATTATAAAAGTGAGAAAGATTGAGAGATTGGGGATTTATTGCTTGGGTTTCCATATCTTTAACTCAGATTGGGCTTTGGATTGGTCAAAATGCATTCTGGGCTAAGAAGATAACTTTTAGATTGGCTTCTTTCTAAAATGCAACCATGTGCCTCAAGCCATTCTGGCGATTCAACAACTTTCTCCGGTGTTGCTCAAAGCAACTTCCTCCAATTCGAAGTGTAGAATCGCAACAGAAGGGAGAGGTAGAATTGTAAAATCATACCTTTTGATCAAAGCTGGTGAGAGCTTCAAATGGGGTGAGATGAAGAGAAATATTGGTGTTTTAATATGTGTTGTGTCACTTAACAATTCATGTGGAAAAATATTAACGAAAACGGTTAACTAATTGACGGAGGGACAAACGTGATAGATTTTAAATCTTTCAAGGATTAGTTTGATTAAAAAAATCATTCGGGAATGAAATTGACGATCGACTCATCTTTCAAGGAATAAATTGAGCATTAACCCATGACTATATATGTGTGTGTGTATTGGGTAAATGACATAAAGAAACCAAACGGAGTACAATATTTCATAAATGTTCTGAATGGTTCAACTTTACATGTATATCATGAAACTAGTTTTTCTATGTAAATCAAAGCTAAGCTCGATTTGGACTATTTAATGTAAATCGAATTTATTGGATTCGATTTACTTAAAATGCAATTAGTTTTTATTGTAAGCATTTTTTGTAATTATTGTAAATAGCTTAGAAGATGTTATGGGAACTATACGAATTTGTAATGTATTCGGTTTATTTGTTCATGTCAAAATACAGTAAATCGAATTAAATGATTTCGATTTACCATAGGCATCAAAACCATTAAATCGAAACTAATAGATTCGATTTACCTTGGGGATGGTTTGACTCTTATAGCTTTGATTTACCTCCATAGAAGCTGCTCCTACTAAATCAAATAGCTTCGTTTTACGTAAATCGATAGATTCGATTTACATGGAATAGTCCAAATCAAGTTAAGTAGCTTCGATTTACATAAAAATACTAGTTTCAGGACATACATATAACGTATGAACCTATGGGCTACTTCGCTAAAATAGTTTTTCATAGTAAATCAATTCTAATGAATTCGATATACTAGTACACCTACAAATTCAAATCAATTGAATTCTATTTATATAAATATGAATTTTACTTTTGTTTTTTATGCTTTTGGCTAATTGTAAAAGAAAGATCATTTTTCTCCCTAAGTCGAAGAACGTTAATATTTTTGTAGCAAGCATTTGATACATATCACTTTTGGATGGTAACAGAGATACAACAAGCTAATCAGCGTATGGTGGAGGAAAACCAACGAATGATAAATCAAATAGCCGAGTTAACCAATGCTCAAATTGAAAATAACGATGGTCACAAGAAGCAACTAGAAGACGATGAAGAACATTATGACCTAACACACATCTCGAAAACTCAGCACCCAGAAGGAGACCAACAACTAAACGATGACGATGACGGATTGGACAACGTTATTGGACCATTCATGGCCAACGTCATGAGTTTCAAAATACCCAGGAACTTTGCATTACCAATAATTCTGACTCCCTATGATGGCATGGGAGATCCAAAAAAGCACGTCAAGAAGTTTCGATCTACGATGATAGTGAACGGTGCTTCTGATCTTATTTTGTGTCGTTGTTTTCCTACTTTTTTAGATGGTCTTGCACTTGATTAGTTTTTATCTTTGCTTGCAGGTTCAATTTCACGCTTTCAGAAGCTCGCTCAGCAATTCAAAGATCAGTTCGCTGCATCTTCCATCTATCTACATAATTCTGACTATCTAAACACTATCAAGAAAGGACAACACAAGAGTTTAAGGGAGTATGTCACCCGCTTCACCAAAGTAGCGATGAACATCCCAAACCTTCACCCTGAGCTACATCTGCATGCTATAAAAAGTAGACTCTTAATGAGCGGATATTTTATACACCTTTTGGCATTATTTTCTTAGTGTTTTCAATCTATTTTGTTAAGTTTTATTATGTTTTAGTAAGTTTTATTGCAAAATTCACTTTTTGGATGCTACTTTGAGCTTTTGTGTTTTTCTTGTGATTTTAGGTGAATTTTGGGTGAATTTGGAAAGTTTTGGCAAAATTTGATTCAGAAGCAAAGAACGGAGTGTAGATGTTGTCAAATCCTGACCTCCATGCATTCAAACGATCATTTCTGGAGCTACGAAGGTCCAATTCACGCGCTCTCAACGGTGTTGGAAAGCTAACTTCCAGAGCTTTCCCGAAATATATAATAGTCTATACTTTTCTTTGGATTGGACGGCCCAAAACGAGGGTTGAATGCCTAACTTACCCCCTTTCTAGCGTTCAACGCCCCAAAGGGAGCAACCTCCCAAGTTGAACGCCCAAACTGGCGTTCAATGGCACAAGGGGAGCAAGGAAGCAACATATTTACCCTCTAGTAGGCGTTCAATGCCCACTCCTTCAAGTTGGACACCAAGCTCAACCCAAACACTCACCAAGTGGGCCCAGAAGTGGATTTTTGCACCTTTAGCTTAGTTTATTTCCCCTTTTGTAATTTTTAATTAAAAACAATATCTTTTAGGTTTAGTCTTAGAGTTTTTATTATAAATAAGAGACTTCCTTCCTCTGGAGGACTATGTCTCCCAGGAGGGGAGAAGCACATACACATTATTTCTATATATTATGAGCAACTAAACCTCCTAGGTTAAGGATATGAGCTCTGCTTATTCCTATGAATTAATATCATTACTTTTCTACCTTAATATATGTTTGATTTCATTTTATGATGCATTTTTGTTCCTCATCCTTATGAATTTGGGGTGGAACAGGCGTATGACCCCTTATTCTACATGAGTTCTTGCGAGTCCTTAGTGGGATTGTATTGAGCTGCAACTTGAGAATGCATGATGGGAGGAAAAATGTCGGTAAAGATTTTCACAAAAATATCATGTTTCAAGTATAGTTCTAAACCAACAATTAAACTTCAGTCAATATTTAAATTGTTTGTCACAAATACAAATCCAATAAAATTAACCGAAGTATTTAAACCTCGGGTCGTCTCTCAAGGAATTGCAGGGAAGTGTATTTATTATTGGATATGAGATTTTATCTTTTTGGGTTTTGAGTTTAATAAGCAACAAATGTAAATAACAAGAAAATAAACTAACAACTAAGAAAAGTCCTAGCAAGGGTTGAGAATCGGAATTCCTATCCTCATTATCATTGTCAAATTGTGATGGTAATTGCAAATTGCTTTCACTTAGTTAACCTCTAACAATTGAAGGAAAGTCAAGTGAGCAAATCAACTTGAGTTCACAAGTCCTAATCAAAGACTAGAGTTGGTGAAGCTCAAGCCAACTATCACCAACCAACAAGAGACTTTGACAATTCAAGAGTCTCCAAATTACTCAATCCAAGCTAAGAGTACAAAATTCTAATTTAAAATCCAACCAAGTATTTTATCAAACACTTGGTAGACCCAAAATAAAAGCATGATAAAATTGCAACAATAATAAAATCTAACAACTACCGATTGAAAGAAATTAACAATGACAACTGAAGAAAGCAATAACAATATGAACGTATAAATTGCATTAACAAAGATCTAAAGTATCAAGAATGCATAAACATAAGGATAACAAAGTGAAGGAAATAACAAGTAGAATTGAAGAACAAAGGTGCTAGAATAATAAATTCCAAGGAATTGTAAATAAAAATAGAAATTAAATCTAAATCTAAGAAGAAATTGGAGTAGAAACCCTAAAACCTAAAGAGAGGAGGGGGGAGCCTCTCTCTTTAGAATTCTACATCTAAAACCTAAAATTGTGTGAATTAAGGTATGAATTCTTGATTCTGCTCCACTCCTAACCTCTAATCTATGTTTTTGGGCTTGAAACTAGGTCCAAATCAGCCCAGAAATTACCCCTAGTGAGTTCTGTTAAGTGATGCACATTACGCTCTGTCACGCGTATACGTCAGCCACGCCTACGCATCAGGCACGCGTACGCGTGGCTGTTGCACGAATTCCTAGTCACGCATACGCGTCATGCCATGCGTGCGCGTCGTTTGCCTACTGCACCGGTCACGTGTACGCGTCGTCCACGCGTACGTGTCACTGCCAGCTTTTTAAATCCTTAATTTCTTGTGTTCCTTTCACTTTTGCATGCTTCTTTTCCATCCTCTAAGCCATTCCTACCTTAGAAAATCTGAAATCATTTAACGCACATATCATGGCATCGATGGTAATAAAGGAGGATTAAAAATTTGCAAATTTAAGGCCAAAGAAGCATGTTTTCAATCATAGTACTAAATTAGGAAGTAAAATGTAAAATATGCGAATTTTATAAGTGTGAGAATAATGGGTGAAATCCACTCAATTCAACCTAAAATATACCATGAAATAGTGGCGCATCAAATCTTCCCACACTTAAACATTAGCTTGTCCTCATGCTAAGCTCAAGAGAAGCTATAAAGGAGGTGAAGAGGAATGGTAGAATTTATGAAATACAACATATCATATTTCAAGAACAAATATAAACTGGATTCCACTAAATCAAATCTCAAAATAAGGTACAAGTAGACTTGCAAGAAGAAAGCTCGTGAAAGTCGAGAATAAAGAATCGAGCATCGAACCCTCACCGGAGGTGGATACACTTTAATCACTCAAATGTTTAACGTTCGATTCTCTCAATTCTCCACTAATCTTGCTTTCTAAGACTTGCTTTTTTTCTACCAATCAACAAAAATTTAATGCATAAATACACATATCAAGAGGTCTTTTAAGGGTTGTAATGGGGTTAGGGTCAAGGTAGGATTGTATTTGGTCAAGTTGACTTAAATCTGAATCCTTGATTAACCTAAACTTCCTACCTAACTTAAGACAATCCATATAATCAGAATATAAAATCTAACTACCCATTAGCTATGTTTTCCACATATTCATGCATCCGAATTTGAGTACAACTCATATGTATTGCTACCATCATTTACTTTGGGGAATTTTGTCCTCTTTTTATTTGCTCTTTTTTTCTTTTCTTTTCTTTTTCTCTTCTTTTTTCTTTTTATTTTTCTCTTCTTTTGTTTTTCTCAATGCATATGATTAAGGTATTGAATGCATGAACAAGTGCTCAACTATTTTTTTCACATTTTCACAAAAATATACAATACCCATTTTCTAAATTAGATGTTTCCAAACCCAATTTTTCCACACTTAAATCATGAGCACTCTCACTAGTCTAAGCTAACCAAGGATTCAAATTAAGGATATTCATTGTTTTTCGCTTAGTGTTAGTGATGAGCTAAAGTAAAGAATAAATGGGGTAAAACAAGCTCAAAATTGGTTGTCAAGGGATAATGAAAAGGTTAAGGCCATATGGGTATGTAAGCTCAGTGAAACAAAGGCCTCAATCACATAAGTGCATGCATACATCAAACATTGGAAATATAGAATTAAGCAAGACAAAGATCACAATTTTAGAGAGAACAACACACATCAAAACAAAATATTGGTTGATAAGATGCAACTAATCAAACAAGCTTAAAATCTTACTAGGTTTGTGTGTTTGAGCTCTAAAACCATGTTCCAAAATAAATTTCTTCAAGCAAGTTTAACAAAAATTTTAATTCAAATTAGTGAAATGCTATAAAATAGTTTCTTGGAAAAGAAATTATTACTTCACCCAAGTAGTACTTAAATACAAGCAACTAACTAACTATGCAATCTATCATACAATGCAACAACTAACTAACAAAGAAAATGAAAATTTGGTGTTGGAAAAGAAAGTAGTTACCCACGAAAGTCGGTATTGACCTCCCTACACTTAAAGATTGTACCATCCTCGGTGCATGCAAAGATGTGCAAGTGGACGGGTTACTACAATTGATGAATTCCTTCAAAAGGTTGTGCGGAGGGATTTGTTTGTCGCCCCATTCGAAAACTTTTCCTTTTCCCCTCCTTGGTGGCCATCCTGAAAGAAGAGAAAAAGGAAGAAGAATAACCCACAAACAAAGATATGCAAACAAATAAAATATGGATGGGCTAATGCCAAATAATAATGAGGTTCTCAACTACATGGTAGCTACAACATGCAAGTGAGACAACAATGTAAGCAAAGGGCATATCAATAGTGCAAGAATTGCAATAATAAGGAAGAGAGAGTGGGTCATGAAAGACAATATAAGTCTATATCAATGCACAAGGAATACAAGTGTCATAGAAGATTACCATGGACCTATAAAAAACATCACCCAACAATGTAGAACAAGTCACTAAGCACCAAAATAATGGAGGAAATATTCGGCAGATGAGTAAGAAAATTTAACACCAATGAAAAAAAATAGCAAACTTAGAAAAGGAAAGAAAAACATGCAAAAAGTTAAAATGCAATGAATGAAAGTATGTAAATGCAATAAGTAAAAGAAAATAAAAGAGAATAAGAATGAGTAGGAAGGAGAAGAAAGTGAAAAAGTAAGAAGAAAGAAGAAGAAAGGAAAAGAAAACGTGGTGCGTGAGCGTCGCCCACGCGCATGCGTGGGTTAGCAGGAGAAGAGGCGATGCGTAAGCGTCGGTCAAGCTTACGCGTGGATGTCCAGAAATGCAAATGACGCGTACGTGTCATCGACGCGCACATGTGGGTTGGGTTGTGCGCCTGGCACCCCACCCGCATAGTTCCAGCGCAACTCTCTGTTCATTATACGAGAGAGCAAAATTGGTATAGACGCATATGCGTCGGTCACACGTACGCCTGACATCCCCCCTTTTTTTTAACTAACAAGCTACCAAAATAAATCCAAACATTATTAAACATGCTAGATCACAACTTGAACTAAATAAACCTAATTAAAAATGAAAATTCAACTTATTACCAATAGAAATAAAAGGAAAAATAGGAAGAATTTACCATGGTGGGGTGTCTCCCACCTAGCACTTTTAGTTAAAGTCCTTAAGTTGGATATTTGGTGAGCTCTTTGTTATGGTGGCTTGTGCTTGAACTCATGTTGAAACTTCCATCAACGCTTAGACTTCTAATAAGCTCCAATATTTCCAAGTGAATTCATCAAGCCTTGATGAAGTTCTTCACAAGCTTTGAGCTCCCAAAGTTGATCCTCTTGTATGCTGGGATCCCAAATCTTGTTTCTACACCCGTCTTTAAGTGGGTCATCATTGTTCCAACCGGGTGGCAAGCAATTCAAATTCTCAATGAAGTACCAAACTCTTCTCTTAGATCCAACCAATTGATCACTAGTCCAACCCTTGCATCTAGCTCTTGAAATCTCAACTTTGATGATTATTGATTTGCAACTCCAACAACTAAACATCCTTCTCTTATGCTTAATTCCATAAAGCCTCCTAAGTTGGCCATCCTTTTCAAGAATACCATACTCAAGTGGGACAATAAAGCTAATTGAGATAAGTTTTATCCACTCAAATAAAGGAGTGGACGGTGACCTAGGTAGAGAAGTCTCCAATGGTGTTGACAAAGCATATTCAACTCCCGTCAAACCTTGTCGAAGGACTTCCGCCTTTTGAGAGGATTCGTCACTTTCAAACTCTTCCTCACCGAATTCATCCAACTCTTCTCTGTGACTCAAATCATAAATATGAGGTTGAGAGAAATCTACCTCAATTTTGCTTTCAATTTCATTGGGAGAAGGTTCTTCAAACTCCAGGGGTTCACTTGTGGATGCAAATTCATTGCTAGAATGGCTTGATTCATGATCATCATCACCAAGAGAACTTGCCTCTTGATCTGTTCCATCCAATTCTTCATAGGGAATTTGCCTTGGGGGTTATGCACTACCCTCCTCAACATTAATTTCAAGCTTCTTAGATGAATACTCTACAACTCTAGATTCCTATGGAGGTTCCGCATCTCCTAAATCTTTGACCACTTCTTCCTCTTCTTTGACAATCATAGCTTCTTCAAATTTTTCTAACACAAAACAACATTCCTCATTTTCCACCATAGTTTCCAATCTCTCCTTCATGATACGTTCTTTATTAGATTCTTCACATGTAGCCATGGGGGTACTTTGAGTGTCGAAGCGCAGGGAAGCTAAATTATCTACTACCTCAGTCAAGGTAGCTATGAACTCCAGTGTCGTCCTTTGCATCTCTCTTTGCCCTTGAAGAAGAACACCAAGGGTGTCATTCATTGGAGATTCAGGTGGATATGAGGGTTTATTGCTTGGGAGGAAAGGTTCATTAGAGGAGGGTGGTTCATCATGATAAGGATGTAGTGGTTCAACACTCTCTATCTTTTTCACTTGTTGCACAACACATTCATCCTTGGAAATGCTCTGTTTGTTGCATGAGTCCCATGGGTCGATGGTGGTTCTCGTTTTGGCAATGTTAGCCGTGAGAGCTTCGTGTACTTTTCGGCTTTCCTCTTGCTCCATTTAATGGATGGTTGCTTGAAGTCGATCCATTGCTTCCTTAAAATAATCCCGTGGCTCTTGTTCCGCTTGGACACAATTAGGATCATATTACTCTTGGATTGATGGATATGGACATTCCCCTATCGAGGGTTGTAGTAGAAAGAAAAATTCATCTTGTGGTTGAAAGTTTGCATACATTAGAGATGGTGTATATTGAGGTGGTGGCTTTTGGGAGTAATTGGGTTGGAATGGGGTGGTTCTAAGTATGGCTTGTATGGCTCTTGGTATAGTGGGTAAGGATTATGGTCATATGGGGGTGTTTGGTAACATGGGGCTTGTGAGTATGGTGGTTCAAAACTATGTTGAGGAGGGGGTTCATAGGCATATGGTGGGGGTTTTTGGTGACTACAACGGGGTCCACCATAGCTATTGGATTGATATGCATCTTGGAATGGCTCTTTCTCATAGTACGTTGGTGGAGGTTGTTGCCAAGAGGGTTGTCCATAAGCTTGAGGCTCCTCCCACCTTTGATTGTCCCATCCTTGATGCATATTCTCATTGTAGCCTCCATTCCCTACAACATAATTTGAACCAAACTCGTAGCCAAAGTGATGAGAATTCATAGTAACAAGAGAAAATAAAAACAACAACTAACAAGAAATAATGAAATTAAAATCCTAAAACTAGCAACAACTAATAAAGAAACAAAAGGCAAACATATTAACAATATTCACAATAACTAATAATAAGGGACATCATGAGCGGATAATTTATACCCTTTTTGGCATTGTTTTTACATAGTTTTTAGTATGTTTTAGTTACTTTTTATTATATTTTTTATTAGTTTTATTCAAAAATCACATTTCTGGAATTTAATATGAGTTTGTGTGTTTTTCTATAATTTCAAGTATTTTCTAGCTGAAATTGAGGGACCTGAGCAAAAATCTGATTCAGAGGTTGAGAAAGGACTGCAGATGCTGTTGGATTCTGACCCTCCTGCACTCAAAATAGATTTTCTGGAGTTACAGAAGCCCAATTGACGCTCTCTCAATTGCGTTGTAAAGTAGACATCTTGGGGTTTCCATAAATATATAATAGTCCATACTTTGTCCGAGATTTGATGGCCCAAACTGGCGTTCAAACGCCCACCAGAGACCCTTTTCTGGCGTAAAACGCCAGAACCGGCATCAGAACTGGAGTTAAACGCCCAAACTGGCACCCAAGCTGGCGTTTAACTCCAAGAATGGCCTATGCACGTGAAAGCTTCAATGCTCAGCCCAAGCACACACCAAGTGGGCCCCGAAAGTGAATTTCTGCACTATCTGCACTTAGTTACTCATTTTCTGTAAACCTAAGTTACTAGTTTAGTATAAATAACACTTTTTACTATTGTATTCGGATCTTATCATTAGATCATCTTTTGATGAACTTTATCATCTTAGGACTTGGAGGCTGGCCATTCGGCCATGCCTAAACCTTTTTCTCTTATGTATTTTCTACGGTGGAGTTTCTATACCTCATAGATTAAGGTGTGGAGCTCTGCTGTTCTTCATGAATTAATGCAAGTTCTATTGTTTCTCTTTCAATTCACGCCTACTTCTTCTCCAAGATATACTCTCGTACTTAATTCAGTTAAGTCAGAATGAAGGGGTGACCCGTGACAATCACCCACTATCTTCGTTACTCGCTTAGCCAAGATCCGCGTGCCTGACAACCACAAGCGGTCTACATGATATTCAACGTAGTCATTGGACGACAACCAGAGTATATTCTCTTGGGTCTCTAATCCACGGACCGAGTCCGGGGGTTAGAACCTTCATGGTATAGGCTAGAACCAATTGGCAGCATTCCTGAGATCCGGAAAGTCTAAACCTTGTCTGTGGTATTCCGAGTAGGATATGGGAAGGGATGACTGTGACGAGCTTCAAACTCGCAAATGTTGGGCGCAGTGACAATGTGCAAAAGGATAGAGAGATCCTATTCCGACGCTATTGAAAACTGATAGATGATTAGCCGTGCGGTAGCTGTACCTGGTATTTTTCATCCGAGAGGAGAAATCCGACAGTTGATTAGCCGTTCAGAAACTGTACCTGGTATTTTTCATCTGAGAGGATCATACAGCTTGCCATGGAAGGGAGCACGCATGGTTGGAAGAAGACAATAGGAAAGCAGAGGTTCAGAAGCAACAAATCATCTCCAAACGCTTATCTGAAATTTCTACCAGTGAATTACATCAGTATCTTTATTTTATTTTATGTTTTATTTATCTTTTAATTATCAAAACATCATAACCATTTGGATCCGCTGACTAAGATTTACAAGATGACCATAGCTTGCTTCAAGCCGACAATCTATGTGGGATCGACCCTTACTCACGTAAGGTATTACTTGGACGACCCAGTGCACTTGCTGGTTAGTTGTGCGGAGTTGTGAAAAGTGTGATCACAAGTTCGTGCACCAAGTTTTTGGCATCGTTGCCGGGGATTGTTCGAGTTTGAACAACTGACGGTTCATCTTGTTGCTTAGATTAGGTAATTTTATTTTATGTTTAAGCTTTTTATTTTTATTTTTGAAAAAAAAATAATAAATATATTTTTAGTTTTCAAAAAATTCATAAAAATTTTTAAGAATGAATTCTAGAGCTTCTTGAGATATGTTGAAGCCTGGCTGGTTGTTAAGCCATGTCTAATATTTTGGACCAAGGTTTCCACTTTCCATTGTAGAAAGGACATGTCTGTATTTGTTATGCTAAAGCTTGGCTGGTCATTTGGCTATGTCTAATTCTTTTGGATCGAAGCTTTAGACTAACATTGCATGAATCCTGGAATTCTTATTAAAAATTTTGAATTTCTTTATTTTCTCTTCCAAAAAAATTTTCGAAAAATATACAAAAAATTAATAAAACCATAAAAACCAAAAAATTTTGTGTTTCTTGTTTGAGTCTTGTGTCAAATTTTAAGTTTGGTGTCCATTGCATTCTTTTAATTTGCTTAAAATTTTCGAAAATTCATGCATTATGTTCTTCATGATCTTCAAGTTGTTCTTGATGATTTTCTTTGATTGATCTTTACATTTTCTTATCTTTCTTGTGCATTTTCGAATTGTTAGTGTCCCTAATATAAAAATTTCTAAGTTTGGTGTCTTGCATGTCTTTCTTTTCTTAAAAATTTTCAAAAATTTGTTCTTGATGTTCATCATGATCTTCAAAGTGTTCTTGGTGTTCATCTTGACATTCAAAGTGTTCTTGCATGCATTATTTGTTTTGATCTTAAATTTTCATGTTTTGTGTCATTTTGTTGTTTTTCTCTTCCTTCATTAATTCAAAAAAATAAAAAAATAATTTCTTTCCCTTATTTCACTCATAAATTTCAAAATTTTGGGTTGACTTAGTAAAAAATTTTTAAAATTTAGTTATTTCTTGTTAGTCAAGTCAAAATTTCAATTTAAAAATTTCTATATTTTCAAATCTTTTTCATTTCTCTTTCATGTTTTTCGAAAATTATTGAAAATAAATTTTCAAAATATTTTTCTTATTTTTTTTCATATTTTCGAAATTATTGCTAACATTTAATGTTTTGATTCAAAAATTTCAAGTTTGTTACTTTCCTGTTAAGAAAGGTTCAATCTTTAAATTTTAGAATCATATCTTTTAGTTTCTTGTTAGTCAAGTCATCAACTTTAATTTTAAAAATTAAATCTTTTTAATTTCCTTTTCAAATCTTTTTCAAAATGAATTTCAATCATATCTTTTTTAAAATTTAATTTCAGAATCCTTTTCTAACTTCTTATCTTTTCAAAATTTATTTTCAAATCTTTTTCAATTAACCACTTGACTTGTTTGTTTTAATTTTAAAAAGTTTACTATTTCTTATCTTTTTCAAAATCACCTAACTACTTTTCCACTTCTAATTTTCGAAAATCACTAACCACTTTTTCAAAATTCTTTTTAATTAACTAATTGTTTTAAGTTCTAATTTTATTTTATTTCCTTTCTTAATTTTCGAATTCTATCTTATAATTAAAATAAAAACAAAAATATTTTTCTTTTCTCTTAATTAATATTCGAATACTCTCTCTCTCTCTCTCTCACTCATCTCTTTCTATTTATTTTATTTATTTACTAATACTTCTCTTTTACTCATAATTCGAACCCTCTCCCTCTCCGTGTGTTCAAATTCCTCTTATTCTCTCTCTACCTCATTCTTCTATTCTTCTATTCTTCTACTCACATAAAGGAATCTCTATACTGTGACATAGAGGATTCTTCTTCTTCTCTGTTCTCTTCTTTTTCATATGAGCAGAAACAAGGATAAGAATATTCTTATTGAAGCTGATCCTGAACCTAAAAGGACTCTGAAGAGAAAACTAAGAGAAGCTAAAGCACAACACTCTGGAGAGGATCTTACAGAAATTTTTGAAAAAGAAGAAGACATGGCAGCCGAAAATAACAACAATGGTAGAGATGCAAGGAAGATGCTAGGTGACTTTACTGCACCAACTTCCAACTTCTATGGAAGAAGCATCTCAATTCCTGCAATTGGAGCAAACAACTTTGAGCTTAAGCCTCAATTAGTTTCTCTAATGTAGCAAAATTACAAGTTTCATGGACTTCCATTGGAAGATCCTCATCAGTTCTTAGCTGAATTCTTGCAAATCTGTGATACTGTTAAGACCAATGTGGTTAATTTCGATGTCTACAGACTTATGCTTTTTCCCTTTGCTGTAAGAGACAGAGCTAGGATATGGTTGGACTCACAACCTAAAGAAAGCCTGAAATCTTGGGAAAAGTTGGTCAATGCTTTCTTGGCCAAATTTTTTCCACCTCAAAAGATGAGTAAGCTTAGAGTGGAAGTCCAAACCTTCAGACAGAAGGAAGGTGAATCCCTCTATGAAGCTTGGAAAAGATATAAGCAATTGATCAGAAGGTGTCCTTCTGACATGCTTTCAGAATGGAGCATCTTATGTATATTTTATGATGGTCTGTCTGAATTGTCCAAGATGTCATTGGATCACTCTGCTGGTGGATCTCTTCATCTGAAGAAAACACCTGCAGAAGCCCAGGAACTCATTGAGATGGTTGCAAATAACCAATTTATTTACACTTCTGAAAGAAATCCTGTGAATAATGGGATGACTCAGAAGAAAGGAGTTCTTGAGATTGATACTCTGAATGCCATATTGGCTCTGAATAAAATATTGACTCAGCAAGTCAATATGATTTCTCAGAATCTGACTGGAATGCAAGCTGCATCTGACAGTACTAAAGAAGCCTCCCCTGAAGGAGAAGCTTATGACCCTTAGAATCCTGCAATGGAAGAGGTGAATTACATAGGAGAATCCTATGGAAACACTTACAATCCTTCATGGTGGAATCATCCTAATTTCTCATGGAAGGATCAACAGAAGCCTCAACAAGGCTTCAATAATAATAATAATGGTGGGAGAAATAAGTTTGGCAATAGCAAGCCTTTTCCACCATCTTCTCAGCAACAGATAGAGAATTCTAAGCAGAGCCTCTCTGACTTAGCAACCATAGTCTCTGATCTATCTAAGACCACTCTCAGTTTCATGACTGAAACAAGGTCCTCCATCAGAAATTTGGAGGCATAAGTGGGTCAGCTGAGTAAAAGAGTTACTGAAATCCCTCTTAGTACTCTCCCAAGCAATACAGAAGAGAGTCCAAAGAGAGAGTGCAAGGCCATTAATATTCCCAAATTGGCCGAACCTATAGAGGAGGAAGAGGCAGTGATTTTCAGTGAGAAAAACCTCAATGGACGTCCACTGACCACTAAGGAGTTCCCTAATGAGGAACCAAATGAATCTGAGGCTCATATAGAGACCATAGAGGTTCCACTGAACTTACTGTTGCCATTCATGAGCTCTGATGAGTATTTCTCCTCTGATGAGGATCAAGATATTATTGAAGAGCAAGTCGCTCAGTATCTAGGAGCAATCATGAAGCTAAATGCTAAGTTATTTGGTAAGAGACTTGGGAGAATGAACCTCCATTGCTCATCAACAAACTGAATGCCTTGGTTCAACTAAAATTACCTCAGAAGAAACCGGATTCCGGAAAGTTCTTAATACCTTGTACCATAGGCACCATGACCTTTGAGAAGGCTCTGTGTGACCTGGGATCAGGAATAAACCTCATGCCACTCTCTGTAATGGTAAAACTAGGGATCTTTGAGGTAAAAGCTGCAAGAATCTCACTAGTGATGGCAGACAGATCAATGAAATAGGCTTATGAACTTGTAGAGGATGTCTTAGTGAAGGTTGAAGGCCTGTACATCCCGGCTGATTTCATAATCCTAGATACTGGGAAGGATGAGGATGAATTCATTATCCTTGGAAGACCCTTCCTAGCCACAGCAAAAGCTGTGATTGATGTGGACAGAGGAGAGTTAGTCCTTCAACTGAATGAAGACTACCTTGTGTTTAAGGCTCAAGGATCTTCTTCTGTAACCATAGAGAGGAAGCATGAAAAGCTTCTCTCAATATAAAGTCAAATAGAGCCCCCATACTCAACTTCTAAGTTTGGTGTTGGGAGGCCACCATTAAGCTCTGAGTCTCTGTGAAGCTCTCTAAGAGCTCACTGTCAAGCTATTGACATTAAAGAAGCGCTTATTGGCAGGCAACCCAATGATATTTAATTATATTTATTTTTATAGACATTTGTTTTCTATTGTCATGTTATGTTTTCTTTAGGTAAATGATCACGTGGAGTCAAAAAAGCAGCTGCAGAATTAAAGTGGAATAAAAAACAGCATCAAAAATAGCACACCCTGGAGGATAGGCTTACTGGCGTTTAAACGCCAGTAAGGATAGTAGAATGGGTGTTTAACGCCCAGCCTGGCGGCATTTTAGGCGTTAAACGCCAGAATTGGCAGACAGACTGGCGTTTAATGCCAGAAAAGGGTATCTGGTGTCTGGCTGGCGTTAAATGCCAGAATTGGCAGACAGACTAGCGTTTAACGCCAGAAAAGGGTGTCTGGTTGGCATTAAATGCCAGAAAAGGGCATCAGCCTGGCGTTTAACGCCAGAAAAGGTAGCAGAGATGGCATTAAACGCCAGAAATGGAACTCATAGGGCGTTTAAACGCCAGAAAGGTGTAGGGACCAGGATTCCTTGATACCTCAGAATCTGTGGACCCCACAGGATCCCCACCTACCCCACCTCTCTTTCTCTCTTCTTCACACCTTTCCATAACACTCTTCCCCAAATACCCTTGACCAATCACATCAATACCTCTTCCCCAAACACCATTCACCTATCAAATTCTACCCTCTTCCCCACAATCTCTTCACCACTCACATCCGTCCACTACTCCCCCAAAAACCCATCATAAAACCCTACCTACCTCACCATTCAATTCAAAACATTTCCCTCACAAACCCCAACCCCCTCATACACGACTTCCCTCTCTCTCTTACCCTATAAATACCCATCCTTACCACCCTCAATTTCACACATCATAAACATTTACACCCCTCCATCTCCTCCATTTCTTCTCCTTCTCCTCATTTCCTTCTTCTTTTGCTCGAGAACGAGCAAACCTTTTAAGTTGGGTGTGGAAAAAAGCTCTGCTTTTTATTTTTCCATAACCATTAATGGCACCTAAGGCCGGAGAAACCTCTAGAAAGAGGAAAGGGAAGGCAATTGCTTCCACCTCCGAGTCATGGAAGATGGAAAGATTCATCTCAAAAGTCCATCAAGACCACTTCTATGAAGTTGTGGCCAAGAAAAAGGTGATCCCCGAGGTCCCCTTCATGCTCAAGAAGAGTGAATATCTAGAGATCTGATGTGAGGTTCGAAGAAGAGGTTGGGAAGCTCTCACCAACCCCATCCAAAAAGTCAGAATCTTAATGGTTCAAGAGTTCTATGCTAATGCATAGATCACTAATAACCATGATCAAAGTGTGAACCTGAACCCAAAGAATTGGCTCACAATGGTTCGGAGGAAATACTTGGATTTCAGTCTGGAAACTGTGAGGTTGGCATTAAACTTGCCAATAATGAGAGGAGATTCTCATCCTTTCACTAGAAGAGTCAACTTTGATCAAATGTTGGACCAAGTCCTCACAGGCATTTGTGTGGAAGGAGCACAATGGAAGAGAAACTCAAGAGGCAAGCCGGTTCAACTGAGAAGGCCTGACCTCAAACCCGTGGCTAGGGGATGGTTGGAGTTCATCCAACGCTCTATCATTCCTACTAGCAACCGGTCTGAAGTTATTGTGGACCGGGCTATCATGATCCATAGTATTATGATTGGAGAGGAAGTAGAAGTTCATGAGATCATATCTCTAGAACTATACAAGGTGGCTGACAAGCCCTCCACTTTGGCAAGGTTAGCCTTCCTTCATCTCATCTGTCACCTATGACCAAGTCCTCACAGGCATTTGTGTGGAAGGAGCACAATGGAAGAGAAACTCAAGAGGCAAGCCGGTTCAACTGAGAAGGCCTGACCTCAAACCCGTGGCTAGGGGATGGTTGGAGTTCATCCAACGCTCTATCATTCCTACTAGCAACCGGTCTGAAGTTATTGTGGACCGGGCTATCATGATCCATAGTATTATGATTGGAGAGGAAGTAGAAGTTCATGAGATCATATCTCTAGAACAATACAAGGTGGCTGACAAGCCCTCCACTTTGGCAAGGTTAGCTTTCCCTCATCTCATCTGTAACCTATGCAATTTAGCAGGAATTGTCATAGAGGAAGACATCCTCATTGAAGAGGACAAACCCATCACTAAAAAGATGATGGAGCAAACAAGAGAGCCCACTCATGGACCTCAACAAGGGTGTGCTTAAGAGCTCTGAGCACCTCTAACTGGGGACTCTAGCAAATCTAAGTCACAATCTGAAAAGGTTCACCTAGTTATGTGTCTGTGGCATTTATGTATCCGGTGGTAATACTGGAAAACAAAATGCTTAGGGTCACGGCCAAGACTCATAAAGTAGCTGTGTTCAAGAATCAACATACTGAACTAGGAGAATCAATAATACTATCTGAATTCTGAGTTCCTATGGATGCTGATGAGCGGATATTTTATACGCTTTTTGGGGTTAATTTCATGTAGTTTTTTGTATGTTTTAGTTAGTTTTTAGTATATTTTTCATTAGTTCTAGGCAAAATTTATATTTCTGGACTTTACTATGAGTTTGTGTGTTTTTCTGTGATTTTAGGTAATTTCTGGCTGAAATTGAGGGAGCTGAGCAAAAATCTGATTCAGGCTGAAAAAGGACTGCTGATGTTGTTAGATTCTGACCTCCCTGCACTCGGAATGGATTTTCTTGAGCTACAGGAGTCCAATTGGCGCGCTCCCAATTGCGTTGGAAAGTGGACATCTAGGGCTTTCTAGAAATATATAATAGTCCATACTTTGCTCAAGGATAGACGACGTAAACTGGCATTCAACGCCAGTTCCATGTTGCAATCTGGCGTTAAACGCCAGAAACAGGTTACAAATTGGAGTTAAACGCCAGAAACAGGTTACAACCTGGCGTTTAACTCCAGAAACAGCCTAGGCACGTGTAAAGCTTAAGTCTCAGCACCAGCACACACCAAGTGGGCCCCAGAAGTAGATTTCTGCACCATCTATCTTAGTTTACTCATTTTCTGTAAACCTAGGTTACTAGTTTAGTATTTAAACAACTTTTAGAGATTTATTTTGTATCTCATGACATTTTAGATCTGAAATTTGTACTCTTTGACGGCATGAGTCTCTAAACTCCATTGTTGGGGGTGAGGAGCTCTGCTGTGTCTCGATGAATTAATGCAATTACTTCTGTTTTCCATTCAAACATGCTTGTTTCTATCTAAGATATTTATTCGCACTTCAATATGATGAATGTGATGATCCGTGACACTCAGCACCATTCTCAACCTATGAACGCATGCCTGACAACCACCTCCATTCTACATTAGATTGAATGAGTATCTCTTGGATTCCTTAATCAGAGTCTTCGTGGTATAAGCTAGAATCCATTGGCAGCATTCTTGAGAATCCGGAAAGTCTAAACCTTGTCTGTGGTATTCCGAGTAGGATTCAGGGATTGGATGACTGTGACGAGCTTCAAATTCACAAGGGTTGGGTGTAGTGACAGACGCAAAAGGATCAATGGATCCTATTCCAGCATGAAGGAGAACCGACAGATGATTAGCCGTGCGGTGACAGCGTACCTGGACTATTTTCACTGAGAGGACGGATGGTAGCCATTGACAATGGTGATCCACCAACATACAGCTTGCCATAGGAGGAACCTTGCGTGCGTGAAGAAGAAGACAGGGGGAAAGCAGAGATTCAGAAGACAAAGCATCTCCAAAACTCCAACATATTCTCCATTACTGCAGAACAAGTATTTATTTCATGCTCTTTTATTTTTCGCAATTCAAACTGATAAATATAATTGATATCCTGACTAAGAGTTACAAGATAACCATAGATTGCTTCAAGCCAACAATCTCCATGGGATTCGACCCTTACTCACGTAAGGTATTACTTGGACGACCCAGTGCACTTGCTGGTTAGTGGTACGAGTTGTGAAAAGTGTGATT
>NC_029785.2:70803582-70803856 GCF_000816755.2 Arachis ipaensis | reverse complement strand
TTCACTGAGAGGAGGGATGGTAGCCATTGACAACGGTGATCCACCAACACACAGCTTGCCATAGGAGGAACCTTGCGTGCGTGAAGAAGAAGACAGGGGGAAAGCAGAGATTCAGAAGACAAAGCATCTCCAAAACTCCAACATATTCTCCATTACTGCAGAACAAGTATTTATTCTTTTATTTTTTATTTTTCGCAATTCAAACTGATAAATATAATTGATATCCTGACTAAGAGTTACAAGATAACCATAGATTGCTTCAAGTCTCCATGGG
>NC_029785.2:70792366-70803441 GCF_000816755.2 Arachis ipaensis | reverse complement strand
GCCGTTGCCGGGGATTGTTCGAGTTTGGACAACTAACGGTTTATTTTGTTGCTTAGATTAGGAAAAATTTTTCTTTTTGGTTTAGAGTCTTCTATTATTGTTTTTTGTTGAAATTTCTTTTTTTAAATCCTTATTTTTTATTTTTAAATTTTTCGAAAATTTCATAAACTGAGAATTGAATTTTTCTGTTTGAGTTTAGTTTCATATTTTAAGTTTGGTGTCAATTGCATGTTTTTATTTTCTTTTAAATTTTCGAATTTGTGTTCATTGTTCTTTCTTAATCTTCAAGTTATTCTTGTTTATTTTCCTTGTTTGATCTTTAGTTTTTCTTGTTCTGTGTCTTTTCTTGTTTTTCTTGTACTTTTTCAAAATATCAGTTTTCAAAAAAATCTTTATTTATTAAATACCTTGTTAAAACACGTTAAATTTATAGCTCAATTGGCTAGAGCGTTGTACTTATGTTCTTGGTAATTGGCTATCTTCTTTTTAAAACTTTTTCAAAAATAATTTTTCTTTGAATAAATCTTGTGCCAAACTTTAAGTTTGGTGTTCTCTTGTTGATTTTTCTTTAGTTTTCGAAAATTTTATTTTGGTTTTCTAAAAATTTTAAGTTTGGTGTTCTATTTTCATGTTCTTGTTGTTCTTGTGAGGCTTCAAGGTGTTCTTGAGTCTTCCTTGTGTTTTGATCTTAAAATTTTTAAGTTTGGTGTTCCTTGGTGTTTTCCCTCCAAAATTTTCGAAAATAAGGAACATTAGATCTAAAAATTTTAAGTTGTGTGTCTTAAGTTGTGTGTCTTTTGTGTGTTTTTCTCTTTCATCATAAAATTCAAAAATAAAAAAATATCTTTTCTCTCTATTTTAAAGTGAATTTTCGAAAATTGCTTTTAAAATTCAAATTTCTATCTCAAAATCTAAAATCTTTTTCAAAAATCATATCCAAAGTTTTTCAAATCTTCTTAATTAAGTAATTATTTTAGTTTTAAAATTTTTTATTCTTAATTTTCAAAATCTATATTTAATTTCTAGTTATTTTATTTCATTTTTTTATTCGTTCTCTTTTTATAAAATAAAAATAAAAATATATTTTAATTGCAATTCACATCAATTCTCTTCTCTCCATCATGGACCTAAGTGGAAATGAACAGTCCAGAAGGACTCTGGGGTCATATGCTAACCCCACTACTGCTTCATATGGGAGCAGTATCTGTATCCCCTCTATTGGAGTCAGTAGCTTTGAGTTGAATCCTCAGCTCATTATCATGGTGCAGTAAAGTTGCCAGTATTCCGGTCTTCCACAGGAAGAACCTACAGAGTTTCTGGCACAATTTTTATAAATTGCTGACACAGTACATGATAAGAAAGTAGATCAGGATGTCTATAGATTATTACTGTTTCCATTTGCTGTAAAAGACCAAGCTAAGAGGTGGTTAAATAACCAACCTAAGGCTAGCATAAGGACATGAAAACAGCTGTCAGAAAAATTCCTGAATCAATACTTCCCTCCAAAATGGATGACACAGCTAAGGCTGGACATCCAAGGCTTTAAACAAGGAGATAATGAATCTCTTTATGATGCCTAGGAGAGATTGATGCAGGCAGAAATTGGCGAATTAAAAATTGTTAATTTATATACGTTGCAAGTATAGTTCTTAACTCGCCAGAAATCTGCCTATCAATTTAAAAAGGTGTCACAGAAAATTGAAATTAAATTACTGGGAGTATGAGTCCCAGGTCGTCTCCCAACGAGTTGCAGAAAAGTGTGCTATTTTATTAATCAGATGTTTTCAAAAAGGTTTGAGTTGAGTAAACAGGAAATTAAATTGGTGAATTTGAATAATGTAAATAAAAGCCTTGACTGGGAGTTGGTTAGTTGGAATCCCTATTATTCTTGGAATACTCTCAAGATTAATTGACAATTAAAGGTTGTCCTGTTTAGTCATCCTTTACTAGGTAAGGGAAAGTCAAACAAGTTGGAATGTTACGTCTGTTCACAAGTTGGAATCCACTTAATTAAAAGAGATTGGTGTTAGTGGCTAGAAGGCAATCCAACCATAAACTCAATTACAATCTTTCTTTTAAGCTTTCCAACTCAAGGATTCCTTTCAATCAACTCCCCATCAAGTTAGGGAACTACTCGCTCATGGTGAATGTAAAATTCATAGCATATGAAGAGGAATTAAAGAAAGATATTGTAAATAAAAATCAAAATAGTCAATTAAAAATAAAAGTGATCCTTGTATTAAATAATCCTAAAAATATTCCAATGGTAAAATTAAACAAAGCAAAGAACATGAAAGAGTAAAGCCAAGTAAAGAAAACGAACTAGAATGACAAAGTCTTGATGAGGTAATAACGCTTCTCAGTGTTCCAATGCCAAAAAGTAAGAGAAAATTAAATCCTAAGAACTATGAATGTCTAGAGAGAAAACCTAGAGGAGGAGTAAACTAGATCTAAAACTAAAAACTGTGTAGAATGAATGTTGTCTTTGGTTTCTGCATGTTCTCTGGCTCTAGCGAATTCTGCAGATTATGCAGATCGCGCATGTCACGCGATCGCGTCATCCATGCGGACGCGTCATTCGCATTTTTCCATGCCACGCGTTCACGTCATCCACGCCTCCGCGTCGCTTGTGCTTTTCCATTCCGTGCGGTCACGTGAGCCATGCGGCCGCATCACTGCGATTTCTCCTCTTCCGCTCGGTCGCGTGAGCCATGCGGCCGCGTCACTTCTCGCTGGTTATCTCCTCAATTTCTTGTGTTCCTTCCATTTTTGCTAGCTTCCTTTCCAATCTCCAACTCATTCATGCCCTATAAAGCCTGAAACGCTTAACACACAGATCACGGCATCGAATGGAATAAAGGAGAATTAAAATGCATAATTAAAAGTCTCTAGGAAGCAGTTTTCAATCATGCAATAATTTCAGAAAGGAAATATAAATGCATGCTATTTTAATGAATAAGTGGGTAAGGATCATGATAAAACCACACAATTAAACACAATATAAACCATAAAATAGTGGTTTATCAACCTCCCCACACTTAAACATTAGCATGTCCTCATGCTTAATTGAAGGAGATAAAATAAATAAGTATGAACATGTAAAAACCCATGCAATGCAATGCAATCCTATATACATGAATGAAACTATATGATTCTTGCCCACATGATCAAAAGTAAATAGACTCTTCAAAACAATTGCAAATCAAATTCCACTAATTCTATCATTATACAGTAAGACAGACAAAGGTGCAAGAGGATAGCTCGTGAAAGCAGGGAACATGGAAATTCAAGCATTGAACCCTCACTGATGATGTATGTACGCTCTAATCTCTCTAGTGTATAGGGTAATCACTCTATCCTTCTCTAATCATGCTCTCTAACTTTTCTGTTTCTCCTAACCAATCAACAACAGTTAATATACCAATGCAAACATCATGAGGTCTTTTCAAGGTTGTAATGGGGCCAAGGTAGGGGTAGGGATACATATATGGTTAAGTGAGCTTATAAATTGAATCTTTAATTAACCCAAGCTTTAACCCAACCTATATATATTTAGTGTAACCTTAGAATTCATACCTAGCTACCCAGAATTCTCTTTTACATTCCATACTCATGTATCAACTTTTTATTTTAATTTTTATCATATGTGCATTGATCTTTGAATTCTTAATTCAGCATTGGGGTGATTTTGTCCCCTTATTTATTTATTGATTTTTTTTATATAGACATGAAAATAAACATAGCTTATCAATGCACATAGATTTTTAATTCTTATAGTTTCACATGAGTAGGTATCCAAATTCCCATTGCATTATCATGATACATTCCCTTAATAACTTTTGTTCCCACAGTTTCCCATATTTAACTAGCACACACAATTCTATCTTAAGCTAACCAAAGATTCAATTTGGGATATACAATTGTTTTTCCGCTTAAGGCTAGTAATATGGTGAAATATAGAACAAACGGGATTTAAAGGCTCAAAGTGGTTAACAAAGGTAATTGAAAAGGGTAGGCTTAATTTGGATAAGTGAGTTTAGACAAAAAATGGCCTCAATCATATGCAAGCATACAAATATAATAAATATGGGACATATAGGATGACACAAAATATAGATTACAATCATAGAGAAGTAAACACACAAGAATAAAATATTTATGGTTAAATAATGTAACCATGCATAAAGGCTCAAATCTTCACAGGTTGTATGTTCTTTAGCTCAAAAATCATGTTCCAAATACAACTTCAAGCAGATTTATCATAATTTTTTTTTAAAAATTAGTGAAATTTTGTTCCAAAGATAGAGTCTTAGAAGAAACTTATTGTCTTTATAATCAAGTAGAACATGCATGCAACTAACCTATTACTATGCAATTTATCCTATTCTATAAAAGAAAGAAAATCTAACTAAAATATCCTAATTTATTGGTGCTAGGGAAGTGAAATTACCTCCGGAAGTCAGGTACTGACCGACCTCCCCACACTTAAGGCTTTGCACCGTCCTCGGTGCCATCTGTCAGGAACAGGGGTGGGCTGGTAGCAGTATCTCCACAGTCGGGACCATCATGGCTCCCTATGCTGGTAAAAGAAGTGGAGTCCGGGGTGTTTGAGTCCTTGAAGTGTCCCTTGAGTAGCTCCTTGAGGTGTTTGAATCGGCGCTCGTTACGGCGCTCTCTTAACTTCGCTTTCTGTTCTTGCCGATCCAACCTTTCGATTATCTGCTGGAGCAGTGCGTCTGTTGTAGGTGCTTGTGGTGTTAAAGAAGGAATATCTTCAACTGGTGCAGTAGGAAGGTTTGTAGTGGCTGTTGGAGGTCTGAGGTATTTCCCGTTAGGGATATACTGATCATCCCGTGGAAGCATGGCTTTGGTGTCCCCAACTCTGTAGGAGACTTCGGTTGCTGAGACAAGATCTGAGACTAAAGTGGGAAAAGGTAGGTTGCCCGCAATTTGTTCGTGTTCCATGGCATTCCGGATATGTCTTGGTAGATTCAGAGGCTAGTCTGTAAGGATGCACCATAGTAGAACGGCCATGTCCACAGTGAAGGAGGACTCGTGAGTGCTCGGAAAGACGTAATGGGACATGATCTGTGCCCATACGCGAGCCTCCAAGGTAAGTGCTGAAGCCGATATTCCCTTAGGGCGGGTACGATGGTATCCGTAGATCCAACGGCTGCCAGGTAGTGTGATAACTCTGAGAACAACTTCCCAATCAAACTGGTACATCTGGCGCTTGAGTGCGGCTTCTTGAAAGGCGTCCAATCCTTCTGGAATAGGGGAAAGACCTAAAGCTTTTCGAATGGCCTCTTCTGTAATGGGGACTTGCTTCTGACGGACAAAGACAGACTACAGGGTAGGCAGGTAGAAGTTAGAGTAGAACTCAACTACCTAAGAAAGATTGACCTCCCTTGGCTGTCTCTGTAGGAAACCCCAATGTCTTCGTTTAATTTGTGGCTCAACAAAAGTAGCAATATTGGGCGGGAGGATAAGAAGGTGTTCATTGTTGCAGCTCCTTTCAGCCAGGATGGGGAACATTTGCTCACAGTAGCGATTGGGAAATTGCGCAGTGTCCTTTGCTTGAAAGGCTTTCTCCTTTTCATCAACCTTTATGATCCTCTTAACTCTTTTTGTTGAGGGCTTGACTGTAGTTGAAGAAGGCTCTGCCACTAGTGCTCTTTTAGTTCCTCTTCTTGCTGGGGGTTTGGGAGTAGCTTTCTCTTTTCCTTTCTTGATGGCCATCCTGAAAAAGGGAGAGAAAGTAAATTAAATTCAAAGAGATATATAGCAAGGAAGAGAACGGAAAAGGTGGTGATGGATGCACATTAGGAGGTAACTGACATTAACACATGCTCATGAGTACATGTGAAAAGTTATCAGTGGAAAATAGCTAGTGCATATAATGACAAGTGAATGCAAGGTGTTTATTGGCATGCCGGAAAAGGGCATAAGTAGCATAGATCAAGCATCACTTTGTAGCAAACCATCATATTTGTATTGACAATTATACATTAGTAGAGAGAGTTTATGAAAAGCAAGCATAGAATAATGTAGAGAAGTGTATAATGCCATATGGGCTTTTTCACAAACACATAGCATGCATGGTGAATAAGGTATAGAAAGTATTATAGTGAACATGCAAGCAACCCTTTAAAGAATATAATATATAATTGCCAAATAATTTGCAACAATCCACAAGCATATAATGAGGAATAATGACTCAAATAAAATTCTAACACCATGTAAAAAGGAAAGAAGAAGAAAGAAAATATGGATAATGAAAAGAAAAAGGAAAGAAAAGAAAATAACATAAAAAATAAGAAGAATGATAGAAAAGGAAAGAGGGAGGAAGAAAATAAAACCTTTGTTAATGGAGGTGAGAGAGAGAGAGTGAAAGGGGAGATAGAAGGAAGAAGGGAGAAGGAAGAAATAAGGAGGGAAAAGAAAAATTAGGATTTGGAAAGGAAAAAGATAAGATATTTTGGCAATTAAGTTTGAGCTGTGCGGCGCAAGCGACGCGGCCACGTGGGGCACGCGTTCGCGCGATTGCGCTATAGTTCAAGTGACGCGGTCGCGTCGGTCACGCGACCTTGTGCTTCTGGTGCGAGTGCGCCTCGCGCCTGCACAACTCTCTGTTCGAATTGATATATTTGCCAAATTTGGGGTGACGCGATCGCGTGGGGCATGCGATCGCGTGAGTGGGCTTCAGAAGGGAACAACGTGGACGCGTGGGCCATGCGTCCACATGAGTAGAATTGTGCGTTCAGCACCAATCCAGCACCACTCTCGCACAATAATTCGTTGTGCACCCTTTTTACGTCGAAAATCAGGGCACGCGGCCGCGTGGGTCACGCGGTCGCATGGGAGGCCATTATTCCCAAGCGACGCAGACACGTCGGCGACGCGGTCGCGTGGGTCGATTTGTGCCACTAGCACGCCTCCAGCCACGCTCCAGCGTGACTCTCTGTTCGTTTTTATTTTCTCCCCTCTCCTTACGACGCGGACGCGTCGCGTGGCTTTTTTTTTTTTTAAAGTATGAAAATGCAGATGCACGAAATGTACTGATAAAGAGAAGAGTTATTGAATAGAAAAACTAAAAATAAAGAAAAGAACGATCATACCATGGTGGGTTGTCTCCCACCTAGCACTTTGCTTTAACGTCCGTAAGTTGGACGATCCACTAGCTCAATCTTCTGCTATGTGGGGATCTTCCAAGAGGAAGATCTCAAGCTCCTTATTTTTCTGCATCTTCTCACCATGGTATAGCTTCAGGCATTGTCCATTAACTTTGATAAGTTCAGAACTTGAAGGATGACTTAGGTGATAAACTCCATACGGTTCGGCCTTCTCTACTCTGTATGGACCTTCCCATCTTGATCTCAACTTACCTGGCATGAGCCTCAGTCGAGATTTGTAAAGGAGGACTAAATCCCCAGGTTGGAACTCTTTCTTCTTGATGTGCTGATCATGTACAGCCTTCATCTTTTCCTTGTATATTCTTGAGTTCTCATAAGCTTCTAGGCGAAGGCTCTCCAGTTCTTGCAGTTGCAACTTCCTTTCAGCTCCAGCTTTTTCAATTCCCATATTACACTCCTTGACTGCCCAAAAGGCTCTGTGCTCTACTTCAACTGGGAGATGGCAAGCTTTTCCATAAACTAAGCGGAAAGGACTCATCCCAATGGGTGTTTTGTATGCTGTTCTGTATGCCCAGAGTGCATCTTGTAGCCTGGTGCTCCAGTCTTTTCGATGAGGTTTGACTATCTTCTGCAAGATACGCTTTATCTCTCTGTTTGATACTTCGGCTTGCCCATTGGTCTGAGGATGGTATGATGTCGCAACCTTATGAATTATCCCATGCTTCTTCATTAATCCTGTTAGTCTCCTGTTACAAAAATGGGTGCCTTGATCGCTCACGATTGCTCGCGGTGATCCAAAGCGGCAAATAATATGGTTTCTCACAAAGGAAACAACAGTGTTAGCATCATCAGTGCGGGTAGGAAGTGCTTCTACCCATTTGGAAACGTAATCCACACCTAACAATATATAAAAATAACCATTAGAATTTGGAAATGGACCCATGAAGTCAATGCCCCAAACATAAAAAATTTCACAGAAAAGCATAATTTGTTGAGGCATCTCATCCCTCCTGGATATACTACCAAATTTTTGGCATGGGAGACAGGATTTACAAAACTCAGCAGCATCTCTAAAAAGAGTAGGCCACCAGAATCCACAGTCTAAGATCTTTCTAGCTGTTCGTTGAGGGCCAAAATGCCCTCCACTCTCAGATGAGTGACAGGCCTCTAAAATGGACTGGAATTCTGATTGAGATACACAATGTCTAATTACCTGATCAGCGCCACATCTCCATAAATATGGGTCATCCCATATATAATATTTAGACTCACTTTTCAGCTTGTCTCTTTGATGCATAGAAAAGTTTGGAAGAAATGTGCGGCTAACTAGATAATTAACTACAGGTGCATACCAAGGGAATACCTCAGATACTGCTTGCAAGTTATCAAATGGAAAATTATCATCTATAGGAGTAGAATCATCCTTAATGTGCTCAAGGCGACTCAAGTGGTCTGCCACTAAATTCTGGTTACCACTCCTATCCTTTATTTCTAAATCAAATTCTTGTAATAGCAGGATCCAACGTATAAGCCTTGGTTTGGACTCCTTTTTAGATAATAGATACTTTAAAGCTGCATGGTCCGAATACATTACTACCATAGTACCAAGTAAATAAGCTCGGAATTTATCCAGAGCAAAAACAATAGCAAGAAGCTCTTTCTCAGTAGTAGTATAATTGGACTGGGCAGCGTCTAAAGTCTTAGACGCATAAGTAATAACAAAAGGATCCTTACCTTCACGCTGAGCCAGTGCTGCTCCTACTGCATGGTTGGAAGCATCGCACATGATTTCAAACGGCTGGCTCCAGTCTGGTCCTCTCACAATTGGGACTTGAGTCAAGGCGGCCTTCAGCTTATCAAACGCTTGTTTGCAATCCTCACTGAACTCGAACTCAATATCCTTCTGCAGTAATCTGGATAAGGGAAGTGCTACCTTACTAAAGTCCTTAATAAATCTCCTGTAAAAACCTGCATGGCCAAGGAACGAACGGACTTCCCTCACAGAGGAGGGGTAAGGTAAACTAGAAATAACATTCACCTTTGCTGGATCTATAGAAATTCCATTATTAGATACCACATGTCCTAATACAATCCCTTGTTTTACCATGAAATGACATTTTTCAAAATTCAATACAAGGTTTGTATTAATACATCTATCTAATACTTTAGATAATCCATCTAAGCAAAGGCTAAAAGAATCACCATAAACTCTAAAATCATCCATAAAAACCTCCATACAATCCTCAATAAGATCAGAGAAAAGACTCATCATGCACCGTTGGAAAGTAGCTGGTGCATTGCACAAGCCAAAGGGCATTCTCTTGTAAGCATAAGTCCCAAAAGGACATGTAAAAGTGGTCTTTTCCTGATCCTCCGGAGCTATATGAATCTGGAAATAACCTGTGTAACCATCTAAAAAGTAATAATGTGATTTACCTAACAGGCGATCCAGCATTTGACCAATGAATGGAAGTGGGTAGTGATCCTTACGGGTGGCTTGGTTGAGACGCCTGTAATCAATGCAGACTCTCCAAGCGTTCTGAACTCTAATTGCTATGAGCTCTCCATGCTCATTTTTCACTGTAGTGACTCCATACTTCTTGGGCACCACTTGTACTGGGCTGACCCATTCACTGTCTGAAATAGGATAGATGATACCTACTTCCAACAGTCTGGTCACTTCCTTTTTGACAACTTCCAAGATAGTGGGATTCAATCTTCTTTGGGGTTGACGGACAGGTCTTGCTCCCTCTTCTAAAAATATTTTGTGCTCACATACTTAAGGGTTAATGCCTACTATGTCTGCCAAACTCCACCCAATTGCTTTCTTGTGCCTCCTCAGTACATCAAGTAACTGCTCTTCTTGTTGAGAAGTGAGTTCCATTACAATGATAACTAAAAACTTCTGCTCATCTTCAAGATAAGCATATTTGAGATGTGGAGGAAGAGGTTTTAATTCCAACTTCTGATCAGGGGCAGGCTCTGGATTATCTGGAGCTTGTGAAAATGCTGAGGTGCCCTCATTGTCAGTCAAGAGGGTCCCCACACTTGGACCTTGTCCAATGTTCCTCTCTTCTAACTCTTCCTTGTGAACTTCAGCTACAGTTTCATCTATGACATCACACTGGAAGATAGAATGATCTTCTGGAGGGTTGTTTATGACTCCATTCAGATTGAAGATTACTATTCGGCCATCTATTTCAAAAGAGTATGTTCCTGAAAAAGCATCCAATTTGAATTTTGATGTCTTCAGGAATGGTCTTCCAAGTAGGATTAATGATGGCTTATCTGAGTCATTATGGGGCATCTCCAAGATATAAAAATCAGTGGGGAATGTAAGCCCTTTAATGTTCACCAAAACATCTTCAGCAACTCCAGCCACTGTAATAATGCTTTTATCTGCTAACACAAAACGAACTGCCGACCTTTTTAAGGGAGGGAGCCTCAAAATATCATATATAGACAAAGGCATTATACTAACACATGCTCCTAAATCACACATGCAATCATAAATTACTACTCCACCAATAGTACAACTAACTATACAAGGACCTGGGTCACTACACTTCTCAGGTAATCCTCCCATTAAAGCAGATATGGAACTACCTAAAGGAATAGTTTCTAATTCATTAATTTTGTCTTTATGTATACATAAATCTTTTAGAAACTTTGTATATTTAGGTAGTTGTTGAATAACATCAAAAAGAGGAACGGTTACCTCAACCTTTTTGAATATTTCTACCATTTTGGGATCAAGTTCCATCTACTTCCTGGGCTTCCTTGCAATTTGTGGAAATGGAATAGGAAGGACATTTTCTGCAGCGTTTGCATCCTTTGGTGCTTCCTTCTGTGGTTGAGCTTCTTCTTCTTCAACCATGTCTTGTATGTCCTCTTCCTCTTCAGCATCCTCTACTTCCACCACCTCTTCAGCTGAGGCGTGTG
>NC_029785.2:70790280-70791489 GCF_000816755.2 Arachis ipaensis | reverse complement strand
TTCAGCTACAGTTTCATCTATGACATCACACTGGAAGATAGAATGATCTTTTGGAGGGTTGTTTATGACTCCTTGAAGATTGAAGATTACTATTCGGCCATCTATTTCAAAAGAGTATGTTCCTGAAAAAGCATCCAATTTGAATTTTGATGTCTTCAGGATCCAAGTAGGAAGTAGGATTGATGATGTCTTATCTGAGTCATTATGGGGCATCTCCAAGATATAAAAATCAGTGGGGAATGTAAGCCCTTTAATGTTCACCAAAACATCTTCAGCAACTCCAGCCACTGTAATAATGCTTTTATCTGCTAACACAAAATGAGCTGCCGACCTTTTTAAGGGAGGGAGCCTCAAAATATCATATATAGACAAAGGCATTATACTAACACATGCTCCTAAATCACACATGCAATCATAAATTACTACTCCACCAATAGTACAACTAACTATACAAGGACCTGGGTCACTACACTTTTTAGGTAATCCTCCCATTAAAGTAGATATGGAACTACCTAAAGGAATAATTTCTAATTCATTAATTTTGTCTTTATGTATACATAAATATTTTAGAAACTTTGCATATTTAGGTACCTGTTGAATAACATCAAAAAAAGGAACAGTTACCTCAACCTTTTTGAATATTTCTACCATTTTGGGATTGGGTTCCAACTGCTTCCTTGGCTTCCTTGCAAGTTGTGGAAATGGAATGGGAGTGGTGTTTTCTGCAGTGTCTGCGCCTTTTGGTGCTTCCTCCTGTGGTTAAGCTTCTTCTTTTTCAGCCATGTCCTGTATGTCCTCTTCCTCTTCGACATCTTCTATTTCTACTACCTCTTCAGCTGAGGTGTGTTCTGGTGGGCTTGGCTCCTCCTGATTCCTCTCCTGTAGTGTGGTTCCAGACCTTAGGGTGATGGCATTAATGCCTCCCTTTGGATTGGGTAATAGTTGAGAGGGAATTCCAGTGGAGCTTAAAGGTTGGTTACTGGAGTTATTCATTGATCCAATCTGTGAGGCGAGAGCTTGTACAACAGAGGTCAGACCATTTAGAGTGGCACTAAGGTTGTTTTCCATGGCCTGTTGTCTCCTATCAATAGATTGTAGTAACTCATCATTAGGAGATGAAGAAGGAAAAGTAATTTGAGAGGTCTGCTGTTGGGCATTCTGTGGTCCTTGGGATTGCCTCAGGTGAGGTGCTCTATAAGGTTGGTTCTG
>NC_029785.2:70781069-70788909 GCF_000816755.2 Arachis ipaensis | reverse complement strand
TCTCTGCCTCCTCTGTTATTGTTGTCCTTCCAATTCTGGTTAGAATTGTCCTGCCATCCATGGTTATGATTTCCACCTTGATTGTACCCTTAGTTGGGGCGGTCATAGAAGTTATGAGTGGATGCCACTATGTTGTCTTCCTGCTGGAGCTGCGGGCATTCATCAGTATAATGGCTATAATCAGCACAAATTCCACAGACTCTCTGTGGGACTAACTGTTGGCTTTGCTGTGCTGGAGAAGGTTGAGCTTGCTGACTTTGTTGTTGATTCAATTGCATCTGCTTCAGCAAGTTGGTCATTTCACAAATACTCTGAACTAGAGCAGTAGTCTCTCTGCTAGAGGATACTTCTGCAACGGCTTTTGAACGGCCTTGTTTCTGCTTGTGGTTCCTAGTAGATTCAGCTAAGTCGCTGATCAATTGCCATGCCTCATCAGTAGTCTTGTACTTCTTCATAGACCCATTGCTAGCACTTTCCAATGTGGTCTTATCTTGGGGCCTCATACCCTGTGTGATATAGCTGAGTAACACTATCTTGTCAATCATGTGGGCGGGGCATGCTTCTAGAAGATTATTAAAGCGTTCCCAGTATTCAAAGAGAGTCTCGTTGTCATCTTGAACAATCGTGGAAATGTCTTTCCTCAGTTTATCAGTAACTTCAGATGAAAAGAATTTCTCCAAAAACTCTTTTCTGAGCGTATCCCAGTTGGATACATTTGCTAGGGGTTGAGTGTAGTACCACTCTCTTGCTTTTCCCTCAAGAGAAAATGGGAAAGCTTTCAGCAAAATTGAAGTTTCATCAGCACCATCACGCCTGACAGTAGAACAGGCTGCTTGGAAATCTCTCAGGTGCTTGATAGGCTCTTGAGCAGGTAAGCCATAAAACTTGGGCATCAAATTGAGCAGTGCGGTCTTTATTTCAAAATCTGTAGCCACTGCTGGGTGATGTGCTTGAAACGGTTGCATTGTAAAATCAGGGGCTTCTTCCTCCTGGATGGTAATTCTCCTAGCTGCCATGTCTTCTGCACGTGAATCAACCGAATCAGTAGAACGGGGGCTGGTTTCTTCTTCAACTGATGTTTCAGATCTGCCCTCAGAGAGGGCTAACCGACGCCGAGCTCGCCTTATTCGTGAAATTGTCCTTTCAATTTCAGGATCGAATATTGGCAGGCATGGATCAGGAAGTGAACGCGTCATTTGACGAAAGAAACATGCAGCTCATAGTAGCAAAATAAAATAAAAGGCAAACAAATAAATTCTAATTAATAACTTTAGCACTCTATTGCAACTCCCTGGCAACGGCGCCAAAAATTAATGCAGGCAGAAATTGGCGAATTAAAAATTGTTAATTTATATACGTTGTAAGTATAGTTCTTAACTCGCTAGAAATCTGCCTATCAATTTAAAAAGGTGTCACAGAAAATTGAAATTAAATTACTGGGAGTATGAGTCCCAGGTCGTCTCCCAACGAGTTGCAGAAAAGTGTGCTATTTTATTAATCAGATGTTTTCAAAAAGGTTTGAGTTGAGTAAACAGAAAATTAAATTGGTGACTTTGAATAATGTAAATAAAAGCCTTGACTGGGAGTTGGTTAGTTGGAATCCCTATTATTCTTGGAATACTCTCAAGATTAATTGACAATTAAAGGTTGTCCTGTTTAGTCATCCTTTACTAGGTAAGGGAAAGTCAAACAAGTTGGAATGCTACGTCTATTCACAAGTTGCAATCCACTTAATTAAAAGAGATTGGTGTTAGTGACTAGAAGGCAATCCAACCATAAACCCTATTACAATCTTTCTTTTAAGCTTTCCAACTCAAGGGTTCCTTTCAATCAACTCCCCATCAAGTTAGGGAACTACTCGCTCATGGTGAATGTAAAATTCATAGCATATGAAGAGGAATTAAAGAAAGATATTGTAAATAAAAATGAAACTAGTCAATTAAAAATAAAAGTGATCCTTGTATTAAATAATCCTAAAAATATTCCAATGGTAAAATTAAACAAAGCAAAGAACATGGAAGATTAAAGCCAAGTAAAGAAAACAAACTAGAATGACGAAGTCTTGATGAGGTAATAACTCTTCTCAGTGTTCCAATGCCAAAAAGTAAGAGAAAATTAAATCCTAAGAACTATGAATGTCTAGAGAGAAAACCTAGAGGAGGAGTAAACTAGATCTAAAACTAAAAACTGTGTAGAATGAATGTTGTCTTTGGTTTTTGCATGTTCTCTGGCTCTAGTCTGTTGTGCTGGGCCGAAAACTAGGTCAAAATAGGGTCCAAAATCGCCCCCAGCGAATTTTGTAGATTATGCAGATCGCGCATGTCACGTGATCGCGTCATCCATGCGGATGCGTCATTCGCATTTTTCCATGCAACGTGTTCGCGTCATCCACGCCTCCGCGTCGCTTGTGCTTTTCCATTCCGCGCGGTCGCGTGAGCCATGCGGCCGCGTCACTTCTCGTTGGTTATCTCCTCAATTTCTTGTGTTCCTTCTATTTTTGCTAGCTTCCTTTCCAATCTCCAACTCATTCATGCCCTATAAAGCCTGAAACGCTTAACACACAGATCACGGCATCGAATGGAATAAAGGAGAATTAAAATGCATAATTAAAAGTCTCTAGGAAGCAGTTTTCAATCATGCAATAATTTCAGGAAGGAAATATAAATGCATGCTATTTTAATGAATAAGTGAGTAAGGATCATGATAAAACCACACAATTAAAAACAATATAAACCATAAAATAGTGGTTTATCAGAGATACAGAGAGATGCTAAGAAAATGCCCCTCTGAAATGTTTTCAGAATGGGTGCAGTTAGACATCTTCTATTATAGGCTTGCAGAGAGAGCTCAAATTTCTCTAGATCACTCAGCTGGTGGATCTATACACATGAGAAAGGCAATTGAAGAGGCTCAAGAGCTTATTGATACAGTTGCCAGAAATCAGCATCTGTACCTAAATAGTGAATCTTCCATGAAAGAAGAGGCTAAAACAGTAACTGCTGAACTCAGTCCTGCAGAATAAATTACTGAATTCAATCAGCAATTAGACTTTCTAACAAAACAGCTGGCCGAATTCAAGGAGATACTACAAGACACAAGAATGGCTAATATAAATATGGAGGTACAGTTGAAGCAAACAGAACAACAATTATCAAAATAAATAACAAAAGAGTGCCAAGCAGTTCAATTAAGAAGTGGGAAAACATTAAATACCTCACTTCAAGGCAGCAGGAAGCCAAGAAATGAACAAACTACTATCCAAAATCCCTCTGAGGACAGTAAGAGCCCAGAGAGGAATAACTCTGGCGTTCAAACGCTAGAAACAAGCAAGGAGTTGGCGTCAAACGCCCAATGGAAGCTCAGTTCTGGCGTTCAAACGCCAGGAACAAGTAAGGAGTTGGCATCCAACGCCAATCCAGCTTCTAACCCTGGCATTCAAATGCCAGTGAGGGATCAGACATACACAAGTGCTGATAACAACCCCTCTAAAAAGGCTTCTCCAACCACCTCTGTAGGAAATAAACCTGTAGCAACTAAGGTTGAGGAATATAAAGCCAAGATACCTTATCCTCAAAAACTCTGCCAAGAGGAGCAGGATAAGCAATTTGCTTGCTTTGCAGATTATCTCAGGACTCTTGAAATAAAGATTCTGTTTGTAGAGGCACTTGAGCAAATACCTTCTTATGCCAAGTTCATGAAAGAGATCTTGAGTCATAAGAAGGATTGGAGAGAAACTGAAAGAGTTCTCCTCACTGAAGAATGCAGTGCAGTCATTCTGAAAAGCTTTCCAGAAGAGCTTAAAGATCCCGGGAGCTTTCTGATACCATGCATATTAGAGGGTAATTGCACCAAGACAGCTTTATGTGATCTTGGGGCAAGCATCAACCTAATACCTGCATCCACTATCAGAAAGCTTGGTGTAACTGAAGAAGTTAAACCAGCTGAGGTCAACATGGCTGAGAGTCTCGAATCAGAGCTGGAAAACATTTTTAAATATGTTCAGCCTGATTTGGAGGGTTCAGAGGAATTGAAAGAGCCTCTGAGACTTCCTCAGGAAGAGGAGAAACCTCCTAAACCCGAGCTCAAGCCATTACTACCATCCCTGAAATATGCATTTCTGGGAGAAGGTGACAATTTTCCAGTGATCATAAGCTCTGCTTTAAACTCACTGGAAGAGGAAGCACTAATTCAAGTGCTAAGGATACACAAGAGAGCTCTTGGGTGGTCCATAAGTGACCTTAAGGGCATAAGCCCAGCTAGATGCATGCACAAAATCCTATTGGAGGATGATGCTAAGCCAGTGGTTCAACCACAGAGGCGGCTAAATCCAGCCATGAAGGAAGTGGTGCAGAAAGAGGTCACCAAATTACTGGAGGCTGATGACATGTCACCATGTCATGTTTTTCTATGCTTATTCATACAAGAAATTGATGATTTGTGCTTGAATAACGAATGCTTTTGTACTTAAATGGTATATTTTTTTTTATCTTTTAATTTTATAAATCTTGTAGGAAATAAGAAGAAAAAGAAGCAAAGAAGCACAAAATAAGCTAAAAAGGAGAAAAAAAGAGCTTTGGGGAACACTTTGAAGTTGGAGCACACTTTGGAGCCTTAGGCCACGCTTTTAAAAGCATGGCCCATGACCAAATTAAAGGAGAATAGGCAATCAGCATACAATGCTCCGCTCTTGCCGAGAGCTGAGCATTACCCTGATGCAAAGATGAGCTTGGAAGCAAAATTTTCGCTAAGTTAAAATCTGGGCGCTCACAGCATGACTATGCCTTCTTCAAAGGGTTATAACTTGAGCTACAGATGTCCGATTGATGTGCTTTCAGTTGTGTTGGAAAGCTGACATTCAGAGATTTCTAACAGTGTATGGAAATCCATATTTGACATGAAATTGAGGCACGAACGAAATGCATCTTTAAGGGCCAAAAATAAGCAAAAAAATCAGCCAATGCCTCCACCAAGGTTCGAAGAGGGAGACCAAGGGAAGCCAAGGAAGTAGCGCTCCCAAGGAGAGCACAGCGCTCTCTTGGAGAGCATTGTCGTGCTCCTCTTCATGAAAAATCAAGGAAAATTGCTCCTCAAATGCTTTCACCAAGGCTTGAACTTGGGACCTCCCCTTGGAAGCTCCAATGCTTCGCTCATAAGGAGAGCAGAGCGCTACTCCTTGGCGCACACAAGCATCATGACACGGCCCATGGAAGCATGTCACGCAACATTGACACGGTCAAGTCCCAAGGAATGCTGCGCTCTCCCCATGAGCCGAGCATTGCCTTGGGAGCAACACCCTTGGGAGGTGTCCCACACCAAACCAACTTGAACCAAGCTTGACCCATGCTCCAAATCAATTAAACCAAGGCCATCCAAACCCATCTTTCTTCAAATCCAAAGCAAGCAAAGCCCACATCATCACTCAAAGGCATAAGAATAAGCTAGAATTAGGATTTTCATTTAATTTGTTTTTCATTTCAATTTCATTTTATTTTGTAAAAAGCCTATATAAAGGCATCATTCTCATTTTCATGGGGGAGGCTAGCTCCACTAAGGAGTAGTAGGATTAGAAAACTCTCTCTTTAATTTTCATTTCTATTTTAAATCTTGGATTGAGAGTGGAAGGAATTCTGTTTTCATTCTCTATCTGCAACTTCTCTTTACTTCTTCTGCAATCTTTCTTTTAATTCTCTGCAACTTTTCTCTTGTTGGATCAAGGAAGGACTTGAGATCTAGACTTGTTTTCTAGTCTCCTCCACCCCTGAGATCTTCAACATCTTTTTAATTGCTGCAATTTAGCATCAGTCATTTTCTGTTTTTAATCTTTCAAGCATTTTTACTTTCTGTTCCATTGCTTCTAATTTACATTTCCTACAATTGCTCTAAGTTTTTATTCACTGCAATTTTGCTTCTCTGATTACATTGTTCCCAATTTATTCTTCCTGCAATTTAAATTTCCAGTTGCGTGATCTATTGCTCTCTTTAATTTCAAACACCCCAGCCCCTTTACTTTTCATGCAATTTACTTTTCTTGCAATTTAAGTTTCAGCTATTTTACTTTCTTGTTCTTTAAGTTACTTGCAATTTTACTTTCTGCATCTTTAAGATTCATTGCAATTTACTTTCTGTTGGCTACATTTCACACAATTCACTCAATGTTAGCTTGACTAAACTAATCACCCACTAAAATTGCTTGATCCATCAATCCCTATGGGATCGACCTCACTCTAAGTGAGTTTTACTACTTGATGCGACCCGGTACACTTGCCAGTGAGTTTTTGGGTTTTGGAAATTCGTTTTCAAAAAAAATCCCATCAGAGGCTGGGATTATTTATCCTATTTCTGATAGCCCCTGGGTGAGCCCTGTTCAAGTTGTTCCCAAGAAGGGAGGCATAACAGTGGTTCATAATGAAAAAATGAACTGGTTCCTACATGAACAGTTACAGGGTGGCGCATGTGTATTGACTACAGAAGGCTCAACACGGCCACCAAAAGGATCATTTTCCTTTACCTTTCATAGACCAAATGCTAGAGAGACTAGCAGGTTATGAATATTACTGCTTTTTGGATGGCTGTTCAGGTTACAACCAAATTGCAGTAGATCCTCAGGACCAAGAGAAAACAACATTCACATGTCCTTCTGGAGTATTTGCTTACAGAAGAATGCCTTTTGGTCTGTGTAATGCACCTGCAACCTTTCAGAGGTGCATGCTTTCTATCTTCTCCGATATGGTTGAGAAGTTTTTGGAAGTCTTCATGGATGAATTTTCAGTATTTGGAGACTCATTCAGCTCCTGCCTTGACCATTTAGCACTTGTTCTGAAAAGATACCAAGAGACCAACCTAGTTTTAAACTGGGAAAAATGTCACTTTATGGTGACTGAAGGAATTGTCCTTGGGCATAAAATTTCAAACAAGGGAATAGAGGTGGATCAAGCTAAAGTGGAAGTAATTGAAAAATTACCACCACCTGCTAATGTTAAGGCAATCAGAAGCTTTCTGGGGCATGCAGGATTCTACAGAAGGTTTATAAAGGATTTTTCAAAAACTGCAAAACCCCTGAGCAATCTGCTAGCTGTTGACACGCCATTTGTGTTTGACACAGAGTGTCTGCAGGCGTTTGAGACTCTGAAAGCTAAGCTGGTCACAGCACCAGTTATTTCTGCACCAGACTGGACTTTACCATTTGAACTAATGTGTGATGCCAGTGACCACGCCATTGCAAACTATAAAGCTGCAAGGTTCATACCCAAGGAGTACAGCAGGCAACAAAAGAAAAAATTAATTACTGATGCAAAGTACTACTTGTGGGATGAACCCTATCTCTTTAAGAGATGTGCAGACAGAATAATCCGTAGGTGTGTGCCTAGAGAAGAAGCACAGAGGATCTTATGGCATTGCCATGGATCACAATATGGAGGCCATTTCGGAGGTGAGCGAACAGGCACTAAGGTCCTCCAATGTGGCTTTTACTGGCCTACACTCTATAGGGATTCCCGAGAGTTTGTACGTAACTGTGATAGTTGCCAAAGAGTTGGTAATCTGCCTCATGGTTATGCCATGCCTTAACAGGGAATCTTGGAGATTGAGTTGTTTGATGTATGGGGAATTGACTTCATGGGACCTTTCCCACCATCATACTCAAACACTTATATCCTGGTGGCAGTCGACTATGTATCAAAATGGGTAGAGGCTGTTGCCACATCCACCAATGATACTAAAACAATGCTGAAGTTCCTCCAGAAATATATCTTCAGCAGGTTTGGTGTCCCTAGAGTACTAATCAGTGATGGGGGCACTCACTTCTGCAACAAACAGCTTTACTCTGCCATGGTCCGGTATG
>NC_029785.2:70760184-70779912 GCF_000816755.2 Arachis ipaensis | reverse complement strand
TGCCCGAGAGTTTGTACGTAACTGTGATAGTTGCCAAAGAGTTGGTAATCTGCCTCATGGTTATGCCATGCCTTAACAGGGAATCTTGGAGATTGAGTTGTTTGATGTATGGGGAATTGACTTCATGGGACCTTTCCCACCATCATACTCAAACACTTATATCCTGGTGGCAGTCGACTATGTATCAAAATGGGTAGAGGCTGTTGCCACATCCACCAATGATACTAAAACAATGCTGAAGTTCCTCCAGAAATATATCTTCAGCAGGTTTGGTGTCCCTAGAGTACTAATCAGTGATGGGGGCACTCACTTCTACAACAAACAATTTTACTCTGCCATGGTCCGGTTTGGGATTCGCCACAAGGTGGCGACTCCATATCATCCACAGACAAATGGGCAAGCTGAAGTTTCTAACAGAGAACTAAAAAGAATCCTGGAACGGACTGTAAGTACCCGTAGAAAGGATTGGGCACGAAGCTTGGATGATGCTCTGTGGGCTTACAGAACAGCATTCAAGACTCCTATAGGGACCTCTCCATACCAACTTGTGTATGGTAAGGCCTGTCATCTGCCCGTGGAACTGGAACATAAGGCCTACTGGGCAACCAGATTCCTAAACTTTGATGCCAAATTAGCTGGAGAAAAAAGATTGCTCCAGCTGAATGAGCTAGAGGAATTCAGATTCACTGCTTTCGAAAATGCCAAGCTTTATAAAGAGAAATAAAAAAGGTGGCATGATAGAAAGCTGTCATGTAGGGTCTTTGAACCAGGACAAAAGGTTCTGTTGTTTAACGCTAGGCTCAGGCTATTCCCCGGGAAACTGAAATCCCGGTGGAGGAGACCATATGTGATTACAAGTGTATCACCATATGGTTATGTGGAGCTTCAAGACATTGATTCTGATAAGAAGTTCATTGTTAATAGACAGAGAATCAAGCACTATCTTGAAGGAAATGTGGAGAAAGAGTGCTCAAGGCTGAGGCTAGATTAAAAGCTCAGCAAGGTCCAGCTAAAGACAATAAAGAAGCGCTTGCTGGGAGGCAACCCAGCCATTAGCAAAACTTTTTCTGTTATTTTATTTTATTTTATTCTTCATTTTATTTAGTTTTGAAATATATGAGCTTAATATTAACAAGGTAAAGAATCAATTGCATAAGTCCACAGGGTTACAGAAGAATTCAGAGCACAAAATAGGAAAAAGGAGCTCACTGGCAAGAAAACGCCAGTAAGAGGCACAATTGGGCGTTAAACGCCCAAAAGGAGCATCTACTAGGCATTTAACGCCAGTAAAGATAGCCATCTGGGCGTTAAACACCAGAAAGAAGTAGCTTCTGGGCGTTTAACGCCAGATTTACAACATCCTGGGCGTTCAAAAAAACGCCCAGTGACAAAGGGGTTTCTGGCGTTTAACGCCAGCTAGAAGCAACAGCTGGGCGTTAGACGCCCAAACCAAGCACCAACTGGGCGTTAAACGCCCAAAACATGCAGCAGTTGGGCGTTTAACGCCAGGATTGTGGGGAGTAGGCAATTTCGTTTTCAATTCAAATTTTTTCCATTTTTTATGTTTCAATTCATGATTTCTTGCACAAACATGTTACAAATCCTCATTTTTCAAATCCTTTTTCAAAAGATATCAAATGTATCTTAATACATAAACCCTTTTTCCTCTTTAAATTATTTTCAAATCCTTTTCAAAACAAATCTATCTCTTTTCCTTCTAAAATCTTTTCGACTCATCAATATCTTTTTCAAATCTTCACATCATCTTTTTCAAAATCCAGATTTATCTTTTTCAAATATCTTTCATATCTTTCATATCTTTTCAATTTTAAATCACATCTTTTCCTATCATACTTATCTTTTCCAACCCTCTCCTTTCCTTTCTTTTGCTTGAGGACAAGCAAACCTCTAAGTTTGGTGTGTTTATCTGTGATCACTAAACCAATACTCACTAAGATCATGGCTCCTAAGGGAAAACAAACCGACTCAAGAGGCAAGAAAGAGAATATTCCAAAACCACTTTGGAATCAAGGGAAGTTCATAACCAAAGAACATTCAGACCATTTTTACAAAATAATGAGTCTAAGGTCAGTGATCCCGGAAGTTAAATTTGATCTGAAAGAAGATGAATATCCGGAGATTCAAGAGTAAATCCGAAACAGGAGCTGGGAAGTCTTAGCTAATCCTGAAACAAAGGTGGGAAGAAACATGGTTCAGGAATTCTATGCTAATCTGTGGCAGACGGACAGGCAGAGAATAGCTGGAACTGCATTCTGTGACTATAGAACTCTGGTCAGAGGAAAGATTGTTCACACCCACCCTGACAAAATAAGGGAGATCTTCAAGCTGCCTCAACTACAAGATGACCCTGACTCCTTCAATAGGAGAATGATGAGATCAAACCTGGGCTTGGATAAAATCCTAGAGGACATATGCCTCCCTGGAGCCAAGTGGACAACCAACACAAAGGGTGCCCCGAACCAACTCAAGAGAGGAGATCTCAAACCAGTTGCCAGAGGCTGGCTGGACTTCATTGGGCGCTCTATTTTGCCCACTAGCAACCGCTCTGAGGTCACCATCAAAAGAGCAGTGATGATTCATTGCATTATGCTGGAAAAAGAAGTGGAAGTTCATCAGCTGATTGCTTGTGAGTTTTACAAAATTGCAAACAAGAACTCCAAAGATGCCAAATTGGCCTATCCAAGCTTAGTCTCTCTGTTATGTAAATATGCTGGGATAAAAATGGGACTAGATAAGTATATCTCAGTTGAGCAACCAATCACCAAAAAGTCTATGGAAGGACAACAAGTGTAGGACGACCCCATCAAGAGAAAAGCACAGTAGTTCCTCCCGGAAATCCCTCAAATTGAATACTGGGAGCGCTTAGAAGCATCTGTCACCAAGTTGCAAGAAGCTGTGGATCAACTGAAGGAAGAACAGCAAAATTAAAACAGCATGCTCTGCAAACTGCTTAGAGAACAAGAAGAGCAAGGGCGTGAACTAAAGGAATTAAAGCGTCAGAAACTATCTCTTGAAGGGCCAAGCACTCCACAGACTAAAGAGGCATCCACCTCCCAAATTCAAGGTTGTTGAGTTCTAATCTTAGCCTTAACTCTGTGATAATTGTTCTTATTTGAATTTTACCTTAGAAGTTATATATGAGTAGTAGTAATTAGTATCTATATTTTGATTTTATCTCCAATTAAGCTATAATTTATTTTTCTCATCATCATTAAACATGAATAAAATAGCAGATTTTCTTTAGAATAAGGAGGCAATATTTTTCGAGTTTTTAATAAGAAAAATTCTAATTATTTACATGTGGTGGCAATACTTTTTGTCTTCTGAATGAATGCTTGAACAGTGCATGTGTCTTTTGAATTTGATATTTATGAATGTTAAATATGTTGGCTCTTGAAAGAATGATGAAAAAGGAGAAATGTTATTTGATAATCTAAAAAATCATAAAAAAAAAATTGATTCTTGAAGCAAGAAAAAGCAGTGAATACAAAAGCTTGCAGAAAAAAAATGGCGAAAATAAAAGAAAAAAAAGAGAGAAAAAGCAAGCAGAAAAAGCCAATAGCCCTTAAAACCAAAAGGCAAGGGTAATAAAAAGGATCCAAGGCTTTGAGCATCAGTGGATAGGAGGTCCTAAAGGAATCAAATCCTGGCCTAAGCGGCTAAACCAAGCTGTCCCTAACCATGTGCTTGTGGCGTGAAGGTGTCAAGTGAAAACTTGAGACTGAGCGGTTAAAGTCAAGGTCCAAAGCAAAAAGAAGGGTGTGCTTAAGAACCCTGGACACCTCTAATTGGGGACTTTAGCAAAGCTGAGTCACAATCTGAAAAGGTTCACCCAGTTATGTGTCTGTGGCATTTATGTATGCGGTGGTAATACTGGAAAACAAAGTGCTTAGGGCCACGACCAAGACTCATAAAGTAGCTGTATTCAAGAATCAACATACTGAACTAGGAGAATCAATAACACTATCTGAATTCTAAGTTCTTATAGATGCCAATCATTTTGAGCTTCAATGGATAAAGTGAGATGCTAAAACTGTTTGGAAGCAAAAAGCTACTAGTTCCGCTCATCTAATTAGAATCTGAGCTTCACTCAAAAACTCTGAGATATTATTGCTTCTTGACTTATTTGTATTCTATTTTATTTGTCTAGTTGCTTGGGGACAAGCAACAGTTTAAGTTTGGTGTTGTGATGAGTGGATATTTTATACGCTTTTTGGGGTTAATTTAATGTAGTTTTTAGTATGTTTTAGTTAGTTTTTAGTATATTTTTCATTAGTTCTAGGAAAAATTCATATTTCTGGACTTTACTATGAGTTTGTGTGTTTTTCTGTGATTTCAGGTAATTTCTGGCTGAAATTGAGGGAGCTGAGCAAAAATCTGATTCAGGCTGAAAAAGGACTGCTGATGCTGTTGGATTCTGACCTCCCTGCACTCGGAATATATTTTCTTGAGCTACAGGAGTCCAATTGGCGCGCTCCTAATTGCGTTGGAAAGTAGACATCCAGGGATTTCCAGCAATATATAATAGTCTATACTTTGCTCAAGGATAGACAACGTAAACTGGCGTTCAACGCCAGTTCCATGTTGCAGTCTGGCGTTAAACGCCAGAAACAGGTTACAAATTGGAGTTAAACGCCAGAAACAGGTTACAACCTGGCGTTTAACTGCAGAAACAGCCTAGGCACATGTAAAGCTTAAGTAGCAGCCCCAGCACACACCAAGTGGGCCCCAGAAGTGGATTTCTGCACCATCTATCTTAGTTTACTCATTTTTTGTAAACCTAGGTTACTAGTTTAGTATTTAAACAAATTTTAGAGATTTATTTTGTATCTCATGACATTTTAGATCTGAACTTTGTACTCTTTGACCACATGAGTCTCTAAACTCCATTGTTGGGGGTGAGGAGCTCTGCTGTGTCTCGATGAATTAATGCAATTACTTCTGTTTTCCACTCAAACATGCTTGTTTCTATCTAAGATATTTATTTGCACTTTAATATGATGAATGTGATGATCTGTGACACTCATCACCATTCTCAACCTATGAACGCGTGCCTGACAACCACCTCCGTTCTACATTAGATTGAATGAGTATCTCTTGGATTCCTTAATCAGAGTCTTCGTGGTATAAGCTAGAATCCATTGGTAGCATTCTTGAAAATCCGGAAAGTCTAAACCTTGTCTATGGTATTCCGAGTAGGATTCAGGAGATTTGACCCTTACTCACGTAAGGTATTACTTGGACGACCCAGTGCACTTGCTGGTTAGTGGTACGAGTTGTGAAAAGTGTGATTCACAATTTGTGCACCAGATGCCAATCATTCTGAACTTCAAAGGATAAAGTGAGATGCCAAAACTGTTCATAAGCAAAAAGCTACTAGTCCCGCTCATCTAATTGAAACTAATCTTCATTGAGATTTTTGGAATTTATTGTATATTCTCTTTTTTTTATCCTATTTTGTTTTTAGTTGCTTGGGGACAAGCAATAATTTAAGTTTGGTGTTGTGATGAGCAGATAATTTATACCCTTTTTGGCATTGTTTTTATATAGTTTTTAGTATGTTTTAGTTACTTTTTATTATATTTTTTATTAATTTTTATTCAAAAATCACATTTCTGGACTTTACTATGAGTTTGTGTGTTTTTCTATAATTTCAGGTATTTTCTGGCTGAAATTGAGGGACCTGAGCAAAAATCTGATTCAGAGGTTGAGAAAGGACTGCAGATGCAGTTGGATTCTGACCCTCCTGCACTCGAAGTGGATTTTCTGGAGCTATAGAAGCACAATTGGCACGCTCTCCATTAAGTTGGTAAGTAGACATCTTGGAATTTCCAACAATATATAATAGTCCATACTTTGCCGGAGATTTGATGGCCGAAACTGGTGTTCAAACGCCCACTAGAGACCCTTTTCTGGCGTAAAACGCCAGAACTGGCACTAAAATTGGAGTTAAACGCCCAAACTGGCACCCAAGCTGGCGTTTAACTCCAAGAATGGCCTATGCACATGAAAGCTTCAATGCTCAGCCCAAGCACACACCAAGTGGGTCCCGGAAGTAGATTTCTGAACTATCTGCACTTAGTTACTCATTTTCTGTAAACCTAAGTTACTAGTTTAGTATAAATAGGACTTTTTACTATTGTATTCGAATCTTATCATCAGATCATCTTTTGATGAACTTTATCATCATAGGACTTGGAGGCTGGCCATTTGGCCATGTCTAAACCTTTTTCTCTTATGTATTTTCTACGGTGGAGTTTTTACACCTCATAGATTAAGGTGTGGAGCTCTGCTATTCTTCATGAATTAATGCAGGTACTATTGTTTCTCTTTCAATTCACACCTACTTCTTCTCCAAGATATACTCTCATACTTAATTCAGTTAAGTCAGAATGAAGGGGTGACCCGTGACAATCACCCACTATCTTCGTTACTCGCTTAGCCAAGATCCGTGTGCCTGACAACCACAAGCGGTCTACATGATGTTCAACATAGTCATTGGACGACAACCAAAGTATGTTCTCTTGGGTCTCTAATCCACAGACTGAGTCCGGAGGTTAGAACCTTTGTGGTATAGGCTAGAACCAATTGGCAGCATTCTTGAGATCCAGAAAGTCTAAATCTTGTCTTTGGTATTCCGAGTAGGATCTGGGAAGGGATGACTGTGCCGAGCTTCAAACTCGCGAATGTTGGGCGCAGTGACAGTGTGCAAAAGGATAGAAAGATCCTATTCCGACGCTAGTGAGAACCGACAGATGATTAGCCGTGCGGTAGCTGTACCTGGTATTTTTCATCCGAGACAAGAAATTCGATAGTTGATTAGCCGTGCAGAAACTGCACCTGATATTTTTTATCCGAGAGGATCATACAGCTTATCATGGAAGGGAGCATGCATGGTTGGAAGAAGACAATAGGAAATCAGTGGTTCAGAAGCAACAAAGCATCTCCAAACGCTTATCTGAAATTCCCACCAGTGAATTACATAAGTATCTTTATTTTATTTTATGTTTTATTTATCTTTTAATTATCAAAACCTCATAACTATTTGAATCTGCCTGACTAAGATTTACAAGATGACTGACGTGACAGAAATTGACGAGTTAAGAAATTGTTATAAGAGATACGTTGCAAGTACAGTCCTTAACCAACCGAAAATCCGCTTATCAATTTAGAAGGGTTGTCACAAAATTAAAATTAAAATATTGGGAGTATGAATCCCAGGTCGTCTCCCAACAAGTTGCAGAAAGGTGTGCTATTTTATTAATCCGATGTTTTCTAAAATGGTTTGAGTTGATTAACAGGAAATTAAATCAGAGAAATTATGTAATTTTAATAAAAACCTTGACTGGGAGTAGATTAGTTGGAAGCCCTATTCTTGTTGGAGTACTCTCAAGATTAATTGATAATTGAAGGTTGTTCTGCTTAGTTATCCCTTACTAGGTAGAGGAAAGATGATGAGCGGATAATTTATACGCTTTTTGACATTGTTTTTAGTATCTTTTTAGTATATTTTCATTAGTTTTTATTATATTTTTATTAGTTTTTAAATAAAAATTATATTTCTGGACTTTACTATGAGTTTGTGCGTTTTTTTGTGATTTCAGGTATTTTCTGGCTGAAATTGAGGGACCTGAGCAAAAATCTGATTCAGAGGCTGAAAAAGGACTACAGATGCTGTTGGATTCTGACCTCCCTGCACTCGAAGTGGATTTGCTGGAGCTAAAGAAGCCCAATTGGCACGCTCTTAATTGCTTTGGAAAGTAGACATCCTGGGCTTTCCATCAATATATAATAGTCCATACTTTCCTTAATATTTGATGGCCCAAACCAGCGTTCGAAGTTAGCATAGAAATTCTGGCGTCAAAACGCCAGAACTGGCATAAAAGCTGGAGTTAAACGCCCAAACTGGTACAAAAGCTGGTGTTTAACTCCAAGAAAAGTCTCTACACGTGAAAGCTTCAAATGCTCAGCCCAAGCACACACCAAGTGGGCCCAGAAGAAGATTTCTGCATTAATTATTTATTTCTGTAACCCTAGGCTACGAGTTCTCTATAAATAGGACCTTTTGCTATTGTATTTTGATCCATCTTTGATTAGTCTTATGATATCTTAGACCTTTATGGGGGCTGGCCATTTGGCCATGCCTGGACCTTTTGTTCTTATGTATTCTCAACGGTGGAGTTTCTACACACCATAGATTAAGCTGTGGAGCTCTGCTGTTCTTCATGAATTAATACAATTACTATTGTTCTTCTATTCAATTCACGCCTACTTCTTCTCTAAGATATTCATTCGTTCTTCAACTTGATGAATGTGATGATCTGTGACACTCATCATCATTCTCACCTATGAACATGTGCCTGACAACCACCTCTGTTCTACTAGCAATGGCTTGAGTATGTATCTCTTGGGTTTCTAATCTAAGATTGGAACCTTCATGGTATAGGCTAGAATTATTGGCGGTCATTCTTGAGATCCAGAAAGTCTAAACCTTGTCTGTGGTATTTCGAATAGGATCAGGGAAGGGATGACTGTGACGAGCTTCAAACTCGCGATTGTTGGGCGTGTGACAGACGCGAAAGGATCAATGGATCCTATTCCAACATGATCGAGAACCGACAGATGATTAGCCGTGCGGTGACAACGCATTTGGAACATTTTCACTGAGAGGATGGGAAGTAGCTATTGACAACGGTGATGCCCAACATAAAGCTTGCCATGGAAGGGAGTATGAATGATTGGATGAAGGTAATCGGAAAGCAGAGGTTCAAGAGGAACAAAGCATCTTCATACGCTTATCTGAAATTCCTACCAATGAATTACATAAGTATCTCTATCTTTATTCTATTTTATATTTTATCCATCTTTTAATTATGAATTCTCCATAACCATTTGAATCTGCCTGACTGAGATTTACAAGATGATCATAGCTTGCTTCAAGCCGACAATCTCCGTGGGATCGACCCTTACTCACGTAAGGAATTACTTGGACGACCCAGTGCACTTGCTGGTTAGTTGTGCGGAATTGTGACAAAGTGTGATTCACGTTTGAGAGCTCTAAGTCTTTGGTGCCATTGTTGATGATCACAATTTCGTGCACCAAGTTTTTGGCGCCGTTGCCGGGGATTGTTCGAGTTTGGACAACTGATGGTTCATCTTGTTTCTTAGATTAGGTAATTTTATTTTATGTTTATGCTTTTTACTTTTTATTTTTTCGAAAAAATTTTTTCAAAAAAAAAATTTTCTATTCTGTTCTTCAGAGTTTTTAAGAATGAATTCTAGAGTTTCATGATGATTTGTTGAAGTCTGGCTGGCTGGGAAGCCATGTCTAATCTTTTGGACCGAGGTTTCAACTTATCATCACAAGAGCTTGATGATTTCTATCAATCTTGCTGTTGAAAGTAATGATCTGCTAAAGCTTGGCTGGCCATTGGCCATGTCTAGTGTTTTGGACCGGAGCTTCCACTGAAAGCTTGGCTGGCTAGTATGCCATGTCTAATTCCTAGACCGGAGTCTTAGACTAACATTGCAATGATTCCTGGAATTCTTTTTAAAAATTTTGAACCCCTTTATTTTCTTCTCCACTCAATTTTCGAAAAAATCACAAAATTTTTTTATAAAATCATAAAAATAAAAAATATTTTATGTTTCTTGTTTGAGTCTAGTGTCAATTTTTAAGTTTGGTGTCAATTGCATTCTTCTTGCATTTTTTAAAAATATGCATTATGTTCTTCATTGATCTTCAAGTTGCTCTTGATGATTTCAGTGCTCTGATCTTTAATTTCTCTTATTTTGTGTCTTTTGTTGTTTCTTATATGCATTTTCAAATTGTTATAGTCCTTAGTATACAAACTTATTGTTTCTCATCATTAAAAATTCAAAAAAATTTTCAAAATTGTGTCTTTTCAAGTCAATAACACAGAGAATTGAAGATTCAGAACATTCAACAGAGGAATCACACAGAAAAAGCTGGGCGTTCAAAATGCCCAGTGAAGAAGGAAAACTGGCGTTTAAACGCCAGCCAGGGTACCTGGCTGGGCGTTAAACGCCCAAAAGGTAGCATTTTGGGCGTTAAACGCCAGAATGGATGCCATTCTGGGTGTTTAACGCCAGAAGGACACTAGAGGGAAGATTTTGTTTTTAATTCAAATCTTTTTCAAATATTCATAATTTTTCAAAATCAAATATTTTTCAAATCATATCTTTTCAATCATATCCTTTCAAAATCAATTTCTTTCCATTTTTTTAATTATTATTATTTTCGAAAATTCTTGCTACAATTAGTGATTTAATTCAAAATTTTCAAGTTGTTACTTGCCTATTAAGAAAGGATCAAATTTTAAATTCTAGAATCATATCTTTTAAATTTCTTGTTAGTCAAGTAATCAACTTTAATTTTAAAATTTTCTTTTTTTGATTTGATTCTCAATCATATCTTCTCAATCATATCTTCTCCATCACATTTTTTTCAAAATTAAGTTTCAATCATATATTTTTGATTTCTAATTTCAAAATCTTTTTCAAAAATCACTTAATTTCTTTTCCAATCTTAGTTTTCGAAAATCAATTACCAAATTTTCAAAATTTCTTGTAATTATTTCAAAACCTTTTACTTTAATTTCGAAAATTCTTCCCTTCTTCTCACACCCTTCTATTTAAGGACTAACACTCCTCCTCAATATGCAATTCGAACTCTATCTCCCTTGATAAGTTCGAATTCTCTCTTCTCTACCTCCTCCTTCTATTCTTCTTTACCTCTGACATCTCAAGGAATCTCTATACTGTGACATAGAGGATTCCATATTTTCTTCTCCTCTCTTTTCCTATGAGCAGGAGCAAGGACAAGGGCATTCTTGTTGAAGCTGATCCTGAACCTGAAAGGATCTTGAAGAGAAAGCTAAGAGAAGCTAAAGTACAACTCTCTATAGAGGACCTAACAGAACTTTTCAAACAAGAAGAAGCCATGGCAGCCGAAAACAACAACAATGCCAACAATGCAAGGAAGGTGTTTGGTGACTTTACTACACCTACTCCCGACTTCTATGGGAGAAACATCTCAATCCCTGCCATTGGAGCAAACAACTTTGAGCTTAAGCCTCAATTAGTTTCTCTGACGCAACAGAATTGCAAGTTTCATGGACTTCCATTGGAAGATCCTCATCAGTTCTTAGCTGAATTCTTGCAAATCTGTGACACTGTCAAGACCCACAGAACTAGTTGATCCCGAGGTCTACAAGCTTATGCTTTTTCCCTTTGCTGTAAGAGACAGAGCTAGAACAGGGTTGGATTCACAACCTAAAGAAAGCCTGAACTCTTGGGAAAAGCTAGTCAATGCCTTCTTGGCAAAATTTTTTCCACCTCAAAAATTGAGCAAGCTTAGAGTGGAAGTCCAAACCTTCAGACAGAAGGAAGGTGAATCCCTCTATGAAGTCTGGGAAAAATACAAGCAATTGATCAGAAGGTGTCCTTCTGACATGCTTTCAGAATGGAGCATCATAGGTATTTTCTATGATGGTCTATCTGAACTGTCCAAGATGTCATTGGACAGCTCTGCTGGAGGATCTCTTCATCTGAAGAAGACGCCTGCAGAAGCTCAGGAACTCATTGAAATGGTTGCAAATAACCAATTCATGTACATTTCTGAAAGGAATCCTGTGAATAATGGAACAAATTAGAAGAAAGGAGTTCTTGAGATTGATACTCTGAATGCCATATTGGCTCAGAACAAAATATTGACTCAACAAGTCAATATAATTTCTCAAAGTCTGTCTGGAATGTAAGCAGCAACAGGCACTACCAAAGAAGCTTCATCTGACGAAGAAGCTTATGATCCTGAGAACCCAGCAATGGAAGAGGTGAATTACATGGGAGAACCCTATGGAAACACCTATAATCCTTCATGGAGAAATCATCCAAACCTCTCATGGAAGGATCAACAGAGGCTTCAACAAGGCTTCAACAATAATAATGGTGGAAGAAATAAGTTTAGCATTAGCAAGCCTTTTCCATCATCTTCTCAGCAACAGACAGAGAATTCTAAGAGCCATTCTGACTTAGCAACCATAGTCTCTAATTTAATTAAAACCACTCAAAGTTTCATGACTGAAACAAGGTCCTCTATTAGAAATTTGGAGGCACAAGTGGGTCAGCTAAGTAAGAAAGTTACTGAACTCCCTCCTAGTACTCTTCCAAACAATACAGAAGAGAATCCAAAAGGAGAGTGCAAGGCCATCACCATAACCCACACGGCCGAACCTGGAGAGGAGGAAGAGGCAGTGATCTCCACTGAGGAAGACCTCAATGGACGTCCACTGGCCTCCATGGAGTTCCCTAATGAGAAACCATGGGAATCTGAGGCTCAAATTGAGACCATAGAGATTCCATTGAATTTACTTCTACCATTCATGAGTTCTGATGAGTATTCTTCCTCTAAAGAGGATGAAGATGTTACTGAAGAACAAGTTGTTAAGTACCTTGGAGCAATCATGAAACTAAATGCCAATCTATTTGGTAATGAGACTTGGGAGGATGAACCCCCATTGCTCATCAAAGAACTGGATGACTTGACTAGGCAAAGATTACCTCTGAAGAGACAAGATCCTGGAAAGTTCTCAATACCTTGTACCATAGGCACCATGACCTTTGAAAAAGCTCTGTGTGACCTAGGGTCAAGCATAAACCTCATGCCTCTCTCCGTAATGGAGAAACTAGGAATTTTTGAGGTTCAAGCTGTAAGAATCTCATTAGAGATGGCAAACAATTCAAGGAAAAAAGCTTATGGACTTGTAGAGGATGTCTTGGTAAAGGTTGAAGACCATTACATACCTGCTGATTTCATAATCCTAGAGACTGGGATGTGTATAGATGAATCCATCATCCTTGGTAGACCCTTTCTAGCCACAGCAAAAGCTGTGATTGATGTTGACAGAGGAGAATTGGTCCTTCAAGTGAATGAGGACTCCCTTGTGTTTAAAGCTCAAGGATCTCCCTCTGTAATCATGGAGAAGAAGCATGAAAAGCTTCTCTCAATGCAGAGTCAAACAGAGCCCCCACATTCAAACTTTAAGTTTGGTGTTGGGAGGCCATGCTCTGAGTATCTGTGAGGCTCCATAAGAGCCCACTGTCAAGCTATTGACATTAAAGAAGCGCTTGTTGGGAGGCAACCCAATTTTTACTTATCTATGTTAAATTTCTATTTGCTATTGTTATTTTATATTTTCTGTAGGTTGATGATCATGTGAAGTCACAAAAACAATTGAAAAAGCAAAAACAGAAGGAAAACATTATTAAAAATAGAACACCCTGGAGGAGAAACTTACTGGCATTTAAACGCTAGTAAGGGTAGCAGAATGGACGTTAAACGCCTAGTCTGGCACCATTCTGGGCGTTTAACGCCAGAAAGGGGCACAGAGCTGGCGTTTAACGCTAGAAAAGGGCAAGAAGCTGGCGTTAAACGCCAGAAATGGGCAGCAACCTAGCGTTTAACGCCAGGATTGGCAGAGAAGGGCGTTTTGTACGCCACTTGGTGCAGGGATGAGAAATCCTTGACACCTCAGGATCTGTGGACCCCATAGGATCCCCACCAACCTCAACTCACTCTCTCTTTTCTTCACACCTTTTCATAATACTCTTCCCCAAATATCCTTCACCAACCAACTCAATACCTCTTCCCCAAAACCCCTCACCTATCAAATCCTACCCTCTTCTCCATAAACCCTTCACCAATCCACATCCATCCATCATAAAACCCTACCTACCTCACCTTTCAAATTCAAACCACTTTCCCTCCCAAACCCACCCTATATGGCCGAACCCTAACCCTCTCTCCACCCCTATATAAACCCATCTTCACTCCTTCATTTTCTCACAACATAAACACTACTTCTCCCCCTTGGCCGAAACACCAACCCACCTCCATCTCCTCCATTTCTTCTTCTTCTACTCTCTTCTTTCTTTTTTTGCTCGAGGACGAGCAAATCTTCTAAGTTTGGTGTGGTAAAAGCATTGCTTTTTTTTCCCATAACCATTTATGGCACCAAAGGCCGGAGAAACCTCTAGAAAGAGGAAAGGGAACGCAAAAGCTTCCACCTCTGAGTCATGGAAGATGGAGAGATTCATCTCAAAGGTGCATCAAGACCACTTCTATGAAGTTGTGGCCAAGAAGAAGGTGATCCCCGAGGTCCCTTTCAAGCTCAAAAAGGGTGAATATCCGGAGATCTGACATGAGATTCGAAGAGGAGGTTGGGAAGTTCTCACCAACCCCATTCAATAAGTCAAAATCTTAATGGTTCAAGAGTTCTATGCCAATGCATGGATCACCAAGAACCATGATCAAAGTGTGAACCCGGACCCTAAGAATTGGCTTACAATGGTCCGAGGGAAATACTTAGATTTCAGTCCGAAAAATGTAAGGTTGGCATTCAACTTGCCCATGATGCAAGGAGATGCACACCCCTACACTAGAAGGGTCAACTTTGATCAAAGGTTGGACCAAGTCCTCATAGACATTTGTGAAGAGGGCGCTCAATGGAAAAGAGATTCAAGAGGAAAGCCGGTTCAACTAAGAAGGCATGACTTCAAGCCCGTGGCTAGGGGATGGTTGGAGTTCATCCAACGCTCAATCATTCCCACTAGCAATTGGTCTGAAGTTACTATAGACCGGGCTATCATGATCCATAACATCATGATTGGAGAGGAAGTAGAAGTTCATGAGGTTATATCCCTAGAACTCTACAAGGTGGCGGATAAGTCCTCTACTTTGTCAAGGTTAGCCTTCCGTCATCTTATTTGTCACCTTTGTAATTCAGCTGGAATTGACATAGAGGAAGACACCCTCATTGACGAGGACAAGCCCATCACTAAGAAAAGGATAGAGCAAACAAGAGATCCCACACATGGACAAGAGCATGAGGAAATTCCTCATCATGAAATCCCTGAGATGCCTCAAGGGATGCATTTTCCTCCATAAAATTATTGGGAGAAAATCAACACCTCCCTAGGAGAATTAAGTTCCAATATGGGACAACTAAGGGTGGAGCACCAAGAGCATTCCATCCTCCTTCATGAAATTAGAGAAGATCAAGAAATCATGAGAGAGGAGCAACAAAATCAAGGAAGAGACATTGAGGAGCTCAAGCACTCCATAAGATCTTCAAGAGGAACAACAAGCCGCCTGATGAGCGGATAATTTATACGCTTTTTGGCATTGTTTTTAGTATGTTTTTAGTAGGATCTAGTTACTTTTAGGGATGTTTTCATTAGTTTTTATGTTAAATTCACATTTCTGGACTTTACTATGAGTTTGGGTGTTTTTTTGTGATTTCAAGTATTTTCTGGCTGAAATTGAGGGACTTGAGCAGAAATCAGATTCAGAGGTTGAAGAAGGACTGCTGATGCTGTTGGATTTTGACCTCCATGCACTCAAAGTGGATTTTCTAGCGCTATAGAACTCAAAATGGCGCGCTTCCAATTGCGTTGGAAAGTAGACATCCAGGGCTTTCCAGCAATATATAATAGTCCATACTTTGGCCAAGAATAGATGATGTAAACTGGCGTTCAACGCCAGCTTTCTACCCAAATCTGGCGTCCAGCGCCAAAAAAGGAGCCAAAACCAGAGTTGAATGCCCAAACTGGCACAAAAGTTGGCGTTCAACTCCAAGAAGGACCTCTACACGTGCAACACTCAAGCTCAGCCCAAACACACACCAAGTGGGCCCAGGAAGTGGATTTATGCATCAATTACTTACTCATGTAAACCCTAGTAGCTAGTTTATTATAAATAGGACCTTTTACTATTGTATTTGGAATCTTTGATCAGTGTAAACCATCTTTGGACGCCTGTTTCTTAGATCAGAGGGGCTGGCCTCTCGGCCATGCCTGGATGAGAGGAGGGGATGTAGCCACTGACAACGGTGATGCCCTTGCATAAAGCCAGCCATGGAAAGGAGTAAGATTGATTGGATGAAGATAGCAGGAAAGCAGAGGTTCATAGGAACGAAAAGCATCTCCATTCGCTTATCTGAAATTCCTACCAATGATTTACATAAGTACCTCTATCCCTATTCTATTATTTATTATTCGAAAACATCATTATCAATTTATATCTGCCTAACTAAGATTTCCAAGGTGACCATAGCTTGCTTCATACCAACAATCTCCGTGGGATTCGACCCTTACTCACGTAAGGTATTACTTGGACGACCCAGTGCACTTGCTGGTTAGGTGTATCAAAGTTGTGAACCATGGTATTGGCACCATGTCCTTGGCGCCATTGCCAGAGAAAGAAAGAGCCGTAAATTTTACATAATCAAAGTGTAATCACGATTGCGCGTACCAAGTTGCTCACGTTGCCAGGGATTGTTTGAACCTGGACATCACAATTTCGTGCACCAAGTTTTTGGCGCCGTTGCCGGGGATTGTTTGAGTTTGGACAACTGACGGTTCATCTTGTTGCTCAGATTAGGTAATTTTCTCTTTATTTTATTTTCAAAAAAATTTTTCAAAAATATTTCTAAAATTTTCTCATCTGTTTTCAAAAATAATATAAAAATGTTTTCAAAAAAATTTTATTCAAAATTTTTAAGAATGAATTCTAGTGTTTCATGAAGCATGTTGAAGCCTGGCTGGCTGTAAAGCCATGACTGAATTACATGCTGAAGCTTGGCTGGCCATTGGCCATGTCTAGTGTTTTGGACTGGAGCTTTCATTGAAAGCTTGGCTGGCTAGTGAGCCATGTCTAATTCCTAGACTGAAGCTTTAGACTAAGAATGCAAGATTCCTGGAATTCATGTTAAAAATTTTGGAATCCTTATTTTTGTTTTTCAATTAATTTTCGAAAAAAAAAACAAAAAAATTAGAAAAATCATAAAAATCAAAAACATTTTTTGTGTTTCTTGTTTGAGTCTTGAGTCATGTTATAAGTTTGGTGTCAATTGCACATGCATCTTGCATTTTTTCGAAAATATCCTGCATTCATAGTGTTCTTCATGATCTTCAAGTTGTTCTTGGTAAGTCTTCTTGTTTGATCTTGATGATTTTTTGTTTTGTGTCTTTCCATGTTTATCATATGCATTCTTGAATTCTTAGTGTCTAAGCATTAAAGAATTCTAAGTTTGGTGTCTTGCATGTTTTCTTTGCATTAAAAATTTTTCAAAATTGTGTCTTTGATGTTCATCTTGACATTCATAGCGTTCTTGGTGTTCATCTTGACATTCATAGCATTCTTGCATGCATTCATTGTTTTGATCTAAAAATTTCATGCATCGCATCTTTTTAGTGTTTTTCTCTTGCATAATAAAAATTCAAAAATAAAAAAAATATCTTTCCCTTTTTCTCTCATCAAATTCGAAAATTTGAGTTGACTTTTTCAAAAATTTTTAAAAATCAAATTGTTTCTCATAAGTCAAATCAAATTTTCAATTTGAAAATCTTATCTTTTTCAAAATCTTTTTCAAAAATCAAATCTTTTTCAAATTTCTTAGTTATTTTCGAAAATTCCAAAAATATTTTTCAAAAATCTTTTTCTTAATTTTACATCAAATTTTCGAAAATAACATCACCAATTAATGTTTTGATTCAAAAATTTCAAGTTTGTTACTTACTTGTTAAGAAAGATTCAAACTTTAAGTTCTAGAATCATATCTTATGATTTCTTGTGAATCAAGTCATTAATTGTGATTTTAAAAATCAAATCTTTTTCAAAACTAATTTCAATCATATCTTTTCAAAAATATCTTCCTATCTTATCTTTTTCAAAATATTTTTTCTAACTTCCTAACTTCTTATCTTTTCAAAATTGATTTTCAAATTTGTTTCAACTAACTAACTAACTCTTTGTTTGTTTCTTAACTTTTTCAAAACTACCTAACTAACTCTCTCTCTCTCATTTTCGAAAATATCTTCCCCCTTTTTCAAAATTTCTTTTTAATTTATTAATTATTTTAATTTTTAAATCTTAATTTTCGAAAATTACTAACATTTTTCAAAAACTATTTTCAAAAATCACTAACTCTTTTTCAAAAATTATTTTCGAAAATTCCTTCTCTCTCATCTTATTCTATTTATTTATTCATCTACTAACATCTCATCTCACATCTCAACCTTCCTCACAGTTGTGTTTCTTCCATTACATTACATTCTTTGTCTCCCCCTCTTTTCTTCCACTCACAAAGGGATCCCTATACTGTGGATAAAGGACCCATATTATTATTATTATTATTATTTTTGTGTGCCCTCTTCTTTGTCATATGAGCAGGAGCAAGGACAAGAACATTCTTGTTGAAGCAGATCCAGAACCTGAAAGGACCCTGAAGAGAAAATTAAGAGAAGCTAAATTACAACAATCCAGAGATAACCTTTCAGAAATTTTCGAACAGGAAAAGGATATGGCAGCCGAAAATAATAATAATGTAAGGAAGATGCTTGGTGACTTTACTGCACCTAATTCCAATTTACATGGAAGAAGAATCTCTATTCCTGCCATTGGAGCAAACAACTTTGAGCTGAAACCTCAATTAGTTTCTCTGATGCAGCAGAACTGCAAGTTTCATGGACTTCCATCTGAAGATCCTTTTCAGTTCTTAACTGAATTCTTGCAGATATGTGATACTGTTAAGACTAATGGAGTAGATCCTGAAGTCTACAGGCTCATGCTTTTCCCTTTTGCTGTAAGAGACAGAGCTAGATTATGGTTGGATTCTCAACCCAAAGACAGCCTGAACTCTTGGGATAAGCTGGTCACGGCTTTCTTAGCCAAGTACTTTCCTCCTCAAAAGCTGAGCAAGCTTAGAGCTGATGTTCAAACCTTCAGACAGAAAGAAGGTGAATCCCTCTATGAAGCTTGGGAAAGATACAAACAGTTGACCAAAAAGTGTCCTTCTGACATGCTTTCAGAATGGACCATCCTGGATATATTCTATGATGGTTTATCTGAGCTAGCAAAAATGTCACTGGACACTTCTGCAGGTGGATCCATTCACCTAAAGAAAACGCCTGCAGAAGCTCAAGAAATCATTGACATGGTTGCTAATAACCAGTTCATGTACACTTCTGAAAGGAATCCTGTGAGTAATGGGACGCCTATAAAGAAGGGAGTTCTTGAAGCTGATACTCTGAATGCCATATTGGCTCAGAATAAAATATTGACTCAGCAAGTCAATATGATCTCTCAGAGTCTGCATGGAATGCAAGCTGCATCCAGCAGTACGCAAGAGGCTTCTTATGAAGAAGAAGCTTATGATCCTGAGAACCCTGCAATAGCAGAGGTAAATTACTTAGGTGAACCTTATGGAAACACCTATAACTCATCATGGAGAAATCATCCAAATTTCTCATGGAAGGATCAAAAGCCTCAACAAGGCTTTAATAATGGTGGAAGAAACAGGTTTAGCAACAATAAGCCTTTTCCATCATCCACTCAGCAACAGACAGAGAACTCCGAACAAAATACTTCTAATCTGGCAAACTTAGTCTCTGATCTGTCTAAGGCCACTATAAGTTTCATGAATGAAACAAGATCTTCCATTAGAAACTTGGAAGCACAAGTGGGCCAGCTGAGTAAAAGGATCACTGAAATCCCTCCCAGTACTCTCCCAAGCAATACAGAAGAGAATCCAAAAGGAGAGTGCAAGGCCATTGACATAAGCAAAATGGCCGAACCCAATGAGGGAGAGGAGGACGTGAATCCCAAGGAGGAAGACCTCCTGGGAT
>NC_029785.2:70717470-70759937 GCF_000816755.2 Arachis ipaensis | reverse complement strand
GGTTCTGGCGCTGAACGCCCAAAATGGGTAGCTTCTGGGCGCTGAACGCCAGAACAGGCATGGTTCTGGCGTTCAACGCCAAAAATGGCACACAAATGGGCATTGAACGCCCAAAATGGCCACCAACCTGGCGCTGAACGCCCAGAGTTGTGTGCAAAGGCATTTTTACATGCCTAATGGGTGCAGGGATGTAAATTCTTGAATACCTCAGGATCTGTGGACCCCACAGGATCCACTCAGGATCTGTGGACCCCACAGGATCCCCACCTACCTCCACTCACTTCTTCTTACCACTTTCTTTCACACAACCCCATAAACACTCTTCCCCAAAAACCCTTCACCAATAACCTCAAACTCTCTTCCCCATCACCTCTTCACCACTCACATCCATCCACTCTTCCCCATAAACCTACCTCATAAACTCCACCTACCTTCAAAAATTCAAAACCAATTTCCCACCCAAACCCACCCATATGGCCGAAACCTTCCCCCCCTTCCCTATATAAAGCCTTCCATTCTTCTTCAAATTCACACACCACAACCCCTCTACACCCTTCTTGGCCGAACCACATCACTTTCTCCCTCTCCTCTATTTCTTCTTCTTCTTCATCTATTCTTTCTCCTCTTGCTCGAGGGCGAGCAAAATTCTAAGTTTGGTGTGGTAAAAGCATAAGCTTTTTGTTTTTCCATTACCATTGATGGCACCTAAGACCGGAGAATCCTCTAGAAAGGGGATAGGGAATAAAACAGCAGAAGAAAAATCACACCCTGGAGGAAGCACCTGCCTGGCGTTCAACGCCAGAACAGAGCATGGTTCTGGCGCTGAACGCCCAAAATGGGTAGCATCCTGGCACTGAACGCCCAGAACAAGCATGGTTCTGGCGTTCAACGCCAGAAATGGCAACAAATGGGCGTTGAATGCCCAAAATGGGCACCAACCTGGCGCTGAACGCCCAGAGTTGTGTGCAAGGGCATTTTTACATGCCTAATGGGTACAGGGATGTAAATCCTTGACACCTCTGGATCTGTGGACACCACAGGATCACCTCAAGATCTGTGGACACCACAGGATCATCTCAGGATCTGTGGACCCCACAGGATCCCCACCTTCCCTCCTCATAATCCTAGTTTTTTTTTTCCACATCTTCTTCTTCATCTATTCCTTCTTCTTTTGCTCGAGGGCGAGCAACATTCTAAGTTTGGTGTGGTAAAACAATTATGTAAAGGATCTATAGCTCAGTGATAGAATATGTGGCTGCAAATCAAGAGATCCCTGAGATACCTCAGGGGATGCACTTAAGTTTGGAAGCAACTGAGGATAGAAATACCAAAAATCACTAGGAATCAAGCCACAAAGGCAAGGAAGAGACATAGAAGAGTTCAAGAACATCATTGAAACGCCATCATCACGAAGGTGGATTCATTCCTTGCTCTTATTTCTTCTATTTTTCGTTTTCTATGATAAGTGCTTATCTATGTTTGTGTCTTCATTACATGATCATTAGTAGTTAGTAACTTTGTCTTAAAGAAATGAATGTCCTATGAATCCATCACCTCTCTTAAATGAAAAATGTTTTAATTCAAAAGAACAAGAAGTACATGAGTTTCGAATTTATCCTTGAACTTAGCTTAATTATATTGATGTGGTGACAATGCTTCTTGTTTTCTGAATGTATGCTTGAACAGTGCATATGTCTTTTGAAGTTGTTGTTTAAGAATGTTAAATATGTTGGCTCTTGAAAGAATGATGACTAGGAAAAATGTTATTTGATAATCTGAAAAATCATAAAAATGATTCTTGAAGCAAGAAAAAGCAGCAAAGAACAAAGCTTGCAGAAAAAAAAAAGAGAAAAAAATAGGCGAAAAAAAAATATATAGAAAAAGCAAGCAGAAAAAGCCAAAGCTCTTAAAACCAAGAGGCAAGAGCAAAAAGCCAATAACCCTTAAAACCAAAAGGCAAGGGCAAATAAAAAGGATCCCAAGGCTTTGAGCATCAGTGGATAGGAGGGCCTAAAGGAATGAAATCCTGGTCTAAGCAGCTAAACCAAGCTGTCCCTAACCATGTGCTTGTGGCGTGTAGGTGTCAAGTGAAAACTTGAGACTGAGCGGTTAAAGTCAAGGTCCAAAGCAAAAACAAAGAGTGTGCTTAAGAACCCTGGACACCTCTAATTGGGGACATTAGCAAAGCTGAGTCACAATCTGAAAAGGTTCACCCAATTATGTGTCTGTGGCAATTATGTATCCGGTGGTAATACTGGAAAACAAAGTGCATAGGGCCACGGCCAAGACTCATAAATAAGCTGTGTTCAAAAATCATCATACTGAACTAGGAGAGTCAATAACACTATTCGAAATCTGAAGTTCCTATAGATGCCAATCATTCTGAACCTCAATGGATAAAGTGAGATGCCAAAACTATTCAAGAGGCAAAAAGCTATAAGTCCCGCTCATATGATTGGAGCTATGTTTCATTGATAGTTTGGAATTTATAGTATATTCTCTTCTTTTTATCCTATTTGATTTTCAGTTGCTTGGGGACAAGCAACAATTTAAGTTTGGTGTTGTGATGAGCGGATAATTTATACGCTTTTTGGCATTGTTTTTAGTATGTTTTTAGTAGGATCTAGTTACTTTTAGGGATGTTTTCATTAGTTTTTATGTTAAATTCACATTTCTGGACTTTACTATGAGTTTTTGTGTTTTTTTGTGATTTCAGGTATTTTTTGGATGAAATTGAGGGGCTTGAGCAGAAATCCGATTCAGAGGTTGAAGAAGGACTGCTGATGCTGTTGGATTTTGACCTCTCTGCACTCAAAGTGGATTTTCTGGAGCTACAGAACTCAAAATGGCGCGCTTCCAATTGCGTTGGAAAGTAGACATCCAGGGCTTTCCAGCAATATATAATAGTCCATACTTTGGCCAATAATAGACGACGTAAACGGGCGTTCAACGCCAGCTTTCTACCCAAATCTGGCGTCCGGTGCCAGAAAAGGAGCCAAAACCAGAGTTGAATGCCCAAACTGGCACAAAAGCTGGCGTTCAACTCCAAGAAGGACCTCTACACGTGCAACACTCAAGCTCAGCCCAAACACACACCAAGTGGGCCCAGTTTATTATAAACCCTAGTAGCTAGTTTATTATAAATAGGACCTTTTACTATTGTATTTGGAATCTTTGATCAGTGTAAACCATCTTTGGACGCCTGGTTCTTAGATCAGAGGGGCTGGCCTCTCGGCCATGCCTGGACTCTCACTTATGTATTTTCAACGGTAGAGTTTCTACACTCCATAGATTAAGGTGTGGAGCTCTGCTGTTCCTCAAAGATTAATGCAAAGTACTACTGTTTTATATTCAATTCATCTTATTTCGCTTCTAAGATATCCATTCGCACCCAAGAACGTGATGAAGGTGATGATTATGTGTGACGCTCATCACCATTCTCTCCTATGAACACGTGCCTGACAAACACTTCCGTTCTACATGAAATAAGCTAGAATGAATATCTCTTAGATCTCTTAATCGGAATCTTCGTGGCGTAAGCTGGAATGATGGCGGCATTCAAGAGAATCCGGAAAGTCTAAACCTTGTCTATGGTATTCCGAGTAGGATTCAATGATTGAATGACTGTGACGAGCTTCAAACTCGCGATTGTTGGGCGTTAGTGACAGACGCAAAAGGAGGGTGAATCCTATTCCAGCATGATCGAGAACCGACAGATGATTAGCCGTGCTGTGACAGATCATGTGAGCATATTTTTCACTGAGAGGAGGGGATGTAGCCACTGACAACGGTGATGCCCTTGCATAAAGCCAGCCATGGAAAGGAGTAAGATTGATTGGATGAAGATAGCAGGAAAGTAGAGGTTCATAGGAACGAAAAGCATCTCCATTCGCTTATATGAAATTCCTACCAATGATTTACATAAGTACCTCTATCCATATTCTATTATTTATTATTCGAAAACATCATTATCAATTTATATCTGCCTAACTGAGATTTGCAAGGTGACCATAGCTTGCTTCATACCAACAATCTCCGTGGGATTCGACCCTTACTCACGTAAGGTATTACTTGGACGATCCAGTGCACTTGCTGGTTAGTTGTATCGAAGTTGTGAACCATGGTATTGGCACCATGTCCTTGGCGCCATTGCCAGGGAAAGAAAGAGCCGTAAATTTTACATAATCAAAGTGTAATCACGATTGCGCGTACCAAGTTGCTCACGTTGCCAGGGATTGTTTGAACCTGGACATCACAATTTCGTGCACCACCGCCATCATTAAGGTGGACCCATTCTTTAATTTCCTTGTTCTTTATTTTCTGTTTTTCGAATTTTTATGCTTTATGTTTATTTATGTTTGTGTCTTTATTACATGATCACTAGTGTCTAAGTGTCTATGCCTTAAAGCTATGAAAATGAATCCATCACCTTTCTTAAATGGAAAATGTTTTTAATTGAAAAAGAAAAAGAAGTGCATGAATTTCGAATTTTAAAACAGTTTAATTATTTTGATGTGGTGGCAATACTTTTGTCTTTCTGAATGGATGCTTGAACAGTGCATATTTTTTGAATTTGTTGTTCATGAATGTTAAAATTGTTGGCTCTTGAAAGAATGATGGAAAAAGAGAAATGTTATTTGATAATCTGAAAAATCATAAAATTGATTCTTGAAGCAAGAAAAAGCAGTGAAAAGCTTGCAGAAAAAAATATATATGCGAAAAAAAAGAGAGAAAAAAAAAAGAGCAAGCAGAAAAAGTCAGTAGCCCTTTAAACCAAAAGGCAAGGGTAAAATAAAAAAAGGATCCAAGGCTTTGAGCATCAGTGGATAGGAGGGCCCAAATGAATAAAATCCTGGCCTAAGCGGCTAAACCAAGCTGTCCCTAACCATGTGCTTGTGGCGTGAAGGTGTCAAGTGAAAACTTGAGACTGAGCAGTTAAAGTCGTAGTCCAAAAGCAAAAAGAGTGTGCTTAAGAGCTCTGGACACCTCTAATTGGGGACTCTAGCAAAGCTAACTCACAATCTGAAAAGGTTCACCCAGTTATGTGTCTGTGGCATTTATGTATCCAGTAGTAATACTGGAAAACAAAATGTTTAGGGTCACGGCCAAGACTCATAAAGTAGCTGTGTTCAAGAATCAACATACTTAACTAGGAGAATCAATAACACTATCTGAATTCTGAGTTCCTATAGATACCAATTATTCTGAACTTCAAAAGGATAAAGTGAGATGTCAAAACTATTCAGAAGCAAAAAGCTAAAAGCTCTGCTCATCTAATTTAGACTGATCTTCATAGATGTTTTTGGAATTCATTGTATATTCTATTCTTTTTATCCTATTTGATTTTCAGTTGCTTGGGGACAAGCAACAATTTAAGTTTGGTGTTGTGATGAGCGGATAATTTATACGCTTTTTGGCATTGTTTTTAGTATCTTTTTAGTATATTTTAGTTAGTTTTTATTATATTTTTATTATTTTTTAAATAAAAATCACAATTCTGGACTTTACTATGAGTTTGTGTGTTTTTCTGTGATTTCAGGTATTTTCTAGCTGAAATTGAGGGAATTGAGCAAAAATCTGATTCAGAGGCTGAAAAAGGACTGCAGATGCTGTTGGATTCTGACCTCCCTGCACTCAAAGTGGATTTTCTGGAGCTACAAAAGCCTAATTGGCGCGCTCTCAATTGAGTTGGAAAGTAGACATCCTGGGCTTTCCAGAAATATATAATAGTCTATACTTTGTCTAAGATTTGATGGCCCAAACTGCCATTCCAAGTCAGCATAGAAATTCTGGCGTCAAAATGCCAGAACTGGCATAAAAGCTGGAGTTAAACGCCCAAACTGGCACAAAAGCTGGCGTTTAACTCCGAGAAAAGTCTCTACATTTGAAAGCTTCAAATGCTCAGCCCAAGCACACACCAAATGGGCCCAGAAGAAGATTTCTGCATTAATTACTTATTTCTATAGCCCTAGGCTACCAGTTCTCTATAAACACTACTAGAAAACTAGTTATTACAGACGGATATTTCCGATGGATTTTATCCCACGGAAATACAGATGGAATTTCAGAGGGATTTTTTGTCAGAAAACAAAAAAATGAATTAGCATAAATTACAGACGGAAAAAAAATCTGTCGATAATTCCGTCGGAAAATTAATTTTTTTTCGTGAAAAATGGTTACAGATGGAAAATCCGTCTGTAATTAAATAAACAAAACACTGTGTTTTATTAAATTATTACAGACGGATTTTTCCGTCTGTAATTTAAAATTTTCCGTCGAAAATGTTATATTCTGCGTTTTATGATCGATCGTGCCCAAGCTCTATTCATTATTTCATTCAGAGCACCAAATCAAGCGAGCTCAACCTAGCATTCCCCTCTCCATCGACGAGCTTCTTCTCCTTTCCTCACCCACTGCGCCACCGCCGGCTACCTTAACCGCCGCAGCTACCTTCTCCTTCTTCTCCTCTTTTATTAATTATTACTACTGTAGACTATAGGTGAGTAGGAGAGATTGGAGATCATTGTAGTAGGCTTAGGGTTTTCACTTTTCAATGATTTTAACCTTCAACCCTTTGTTGTCGTGATTGGAATTTGTAAGAGCGAAAATGGACGAAACCACAGAGGGCAAAACCGTTACGATGGAAGTTGAACCCAAAAAGTGCGAAGCTGATTCGGAAGGCAACGATCTTGTTGATGTTCCCTCGAAGAAGCCAAAGACGAAAGATTCTTCAGTTGTCGAAGCTTCTTTCGAAATTGATGCTGATGCAGCTGAGGATAAGGGTTCTAGGCACACAATGGAAGATGCTTGGGTTGTTCTCTTAGACGCAACTTTAGATAACCCTGGAAAAATAAGGTTATTATTATTATTATTATTATTATTATTATTATTATTATTATCACTTTGATTTATCACTAGTATTTGTTCCTCTTTTATTTTTTAACAAATAAATGGTGTGATTTGTGGAAATAGGGTTGTGGAAAATTTGTTGCCTGTTCCTGAAATCAAATTCATTTCTTGATTTTTTGCATTCTGTTCTCTACTAATGATTATGAGAGCTTGGTTTTCAGGTGTGCACATTTTGCAAACAGAATTGCTTATTTGTTGAGAAATGTTTAGATTGTTAATCTGGATTGCTGAACAAACAGAATTCAGAGAAACACTCGTGAGTTTTTCTTTTTCTTCTTCCCTTCCCTCTATGAGTTTTGCTGTGCACACCAAGTGTTCGATGGTTTGCTTATTTGTTGGTTTGACCTAACATGCACATCAAATGTTTGTTAATTAGTCTAGTGGATAATTAGGTAGATATATGTGCTCAATGTTGTGTTTGTGCAGATGAGGTGTTTGATCTAATGACTGAACTGCTTTTGAAAATTGATTAGGCCTCAATTTGGCTTTGATTTCGCTTCTTTTGTGGTGTTTAGGCATTAGTGACTAGCTTCTGCTCGTAGTAATTATACTAGTATCTTCAATTGAGTCTCCATTTTTGAATTCAGATTCAGTCTCTGTTTTCTTCACTGCTGTGCTTTTCTTTTATGTGTACATAAGTAGTAATATGTATCTTTATTCTTTCTATTTCACTCTTAATTAATTATTTTTATGTTGCAAGTTCTGTCAAGGGGAGGGGAGGCTGTACAGATGACTACTGACCATGAACCTAATACTGAGCGGGGCATCATTGAGAACCGAGGTGGCTTTGTCTCAAACATGCCATGTTCTTCAACTAACCCTGAATTCTATGCTTTGTTACCACTGATATTCAGTGCTGATTTTTGTGTTTTCATTCATCATTCCTTTTACTATAGGAACTTGAGTTTTGTTTGCTGTGATATTAGTTTACTCAATTCCTTTTACTATAGGGCAGTGTTTCTTCTGAGACTGATATTCTCTTTCCCAGAAAAAAAGAAACTTCTTTTGGAACAGAATGAACCACATGTTGCAAGAATCTCAGTTTACGAGGTATGCTATAAGAACCGTTTACTCAATTAAAACCTCCTTGTCTTTTTATTGTTCCTTTGCTGCTTTTTATAACTCGAGTTTTTGTGTAGGGGTGTGAGAGAGAGGTTGCTGAGGCTGGGAATTGCTGACCACTGGTTAGTAGAACCATCTCATCTGCTTCTTGTGACCTGATGAACTGCTATTGTTCCAATCTTTATTGAGTACTCATTACTTGGTAAGTAAAAGGCTGAAGGTTCCAAGATGTAAAGCTTTAATGCTAAAATTGTTATCTATTTATAATTATTGCTGCAAGTTCATTAGTTTCATTGATTATAATTTACTTCGGTAACAAAATTTTGCTTGGCTGCAGTTGGATATTCATTGATTATAATATACAGATCGCATTCCGGTAACCTCTATTTCTCTTTCTATTTTCTGTATTCTCTCTTCGAGTTCTTCATTCACTTGCCCTCATAGCACATTCTTCTCGTCTCACGATCTGATCTCATGGCTGTACTTTGAATTTATGTTCTGAATTTTTTTCACCTATATAGGTTGTACTTGCTGCATCCATTGTAGGCAAATCTGGTATTTATTTCAAATCTTGTCTCTCTAGTATTCCACTATTTCTTATGTTTCTTTCATATTCTCTCTGAGGTTAGATAAGTTGATGGCGGAAAGGAAGCAATCGAGTTATGTGAAGCTGGGAAAAGATCACGCGCCTCTCGTTGATATCACTCCTAGCGAGCTCAATCAGCCAATTGAGGTTCCTCAAGTCAGATTTCAAATTTTAATTTTTTTCCCTTTTCCATTATATGTTACTTTTGAATCAGTTATTTCTTTCACATTTTCTATTGTTGCATTTTCCTTCTTGAATATTGGGTTTCTGTTATGTTATTTTCTTCCCAAAGGGGGTAAATCGTGTAAATCAAGGTTTTGAATTTTGCAGTTCTAGTCATAGTTTTGGAAAATCATGGGTAAATCATAAATGCATCTGGTGCAGCTGCAATTGATGCTGAATTACGGTTGCGGAGCGTGATTTGAAAACATTTGGAGGTGTATCAACTTCTTATTCGCAATCTAAACCTAATTCTACAATGATTTGGTATTGTGCAGTTGGCTGTTCGCAAGTGCCCTAAATGTAGACAGCCACGACCCCAAAGCTATTCACCTCCGGCAGATGAACCTTGGACGACTGGGATCTTTGGATGCACTGAAGATAGGGAAAGTTGTAAGTAATGCATTAATGGTCAATGTTAATAGTCTGTTTATATTTTTTTTGTGCTGTAATTGCCTTCAGTTTGATATAATCTAAACCAAGTCTATATAGGCTAGAGTGGATCCATGACCATGAATTCATTGAGTACTGACTAGTTGGCAGAAACTGAGTTGCAGAAACTGAGTTGCATAGACATTTGACAGCATCACTGTAACACAAAAATTATGCTTCTGCTGCAATTCAGGTTAATATACAACTAAGAACCAACTAACTAACTAGTTCATATTTTCAATGCCCATCATTTCTATAATACTAGTTCATATCCATCTTCCTTCTATCTTCCTTCTTTCTACGTTTATTTTCTTTGGTCTGTCTCTCTCGCTCTTCTCTCTTTCTCTCTATATATATTATATGAAAGTGATGTTCTTGTTCTCTCCTTATTCTTTTGTTAAATTCCTCTGAAGTGGGTTGCCCCATTTCTACTAGTGCATTGTATAGCTTATTGGCTGATTGAAAATAGCTTAATTGTTCTTAGTTGGGATCTATGGAAATCATTACTCCTTGCATTGTATATTAGAATTGTTCCTAGTCGTAGTCCTAGAAATTGATTTTGCAACTTTTAAAAATTTTTCATATTGTACTGATCATGGTAAGTCCTTATGCATTCAATTTTTCATGTATTTTCACTGTTGTGTACTTTTACTGACACGCAGTACTTTGAAATATTTTCAGGCAAGAAGTGTAGCCCTTTTCCAATTGCATTAAGAGATATAAAGCAACACGACATTACTCAAAGCATGCGCGGGCTACTGGTTGATTGGCTTGTAGAGATTTGCATAATGTACTTTTTTTCATATAATACAATGTTATGAATTATAGCTGATAAATTTAGTACGGTTGAACAATACACTGAGGATTATAGTTGATGTATCAATACATTTTGTTTATATTTTGAATTATATTGACTTGCTTGTTTATAGTACTTTTCTTTTAGTTTGATAATACGATGAATTTGTTTATTTTTTGAAATATTATAAATATTCAAATACAAATTAGATAAAAATTTGTATTTATTAAATTTATATTTATTTTGTATGAAAACAGGTTTATTTTGTAGTTAAAAAATCTAAAAAAAAATTCTATTTTATCTTACAGACAGATTTACAGACGGATTTTCTGTCTGTATTTAGAGTTTGGAGTAGTTTTCCAAGGCTCTAATTACCGACGGAAAATCTATCGGAAAATCCGTCTGTAATTACAGACGGAAAATCCGTCGGAAAATCTGTCTGTAATTACAGACGGAAAATCCGTCTGAAAATTCGTCTGTAATTACCGACGGAAAATCCGTCGGAAAGTTCGACGCCTAAGGGAAATGGATGGAAAATTTACAGAGGGAAAATCCGTCAGTAACTGGTAAAAATCCGTCGGTAATTTTCTGACGGAAAAAAAATGCGTCGGTAAATAATTTCCGACGAGGCTTTTACAGAGTGATAAAATCTGTCGGTAATTTCGTCGGTAATCAAAAATCTGTCTGTAATATGGACCAAATCTGTCTGTAAATCTGTCTGTATTAAGCAATTTTCTAGTTGTGAAATAGGACCTTTTGCTATTGTATTTTGATCCATCTTTGATTAGTCTTATGATATCTTAGACCTTTATGGGGGCTGGCCATTCGGCCATGCCTGGACCTTTTGTTCTTATGTATTCTCAACGGTGGAGTTTCTACACACGATAGATTAAGGTGTGGAGCTCTGCTATTCTTCATGAATTAATACAATTACTATTGTTCTTCTATTCAATTCACGCCTACTTCTTCTCTAAGATATTCATTCGTTCTTCAACTTGATGAATGTGATGATCCGTGACACTCATTATCATTCTCACCTATGAACATGTGCCTGACAACCACCTCTGTTCTACTAGCAATGGCTTGAATGCGTATCTCTTGGGTTTCTAATCTAAGATTGGAACCTTCGTGGTATAGGCTAGAATTATTGGCGGTCCTTCTTGAGATCCGGGAAGTCTAAACCTTTTCTGTGGTATTCCGAGTAGGATCTGGGAAGGGATGACTGTGACGAGCTTCAAACTCGCGATTGTTGGGTGTGTGACAGACGCGAAAGGATCAATGGATCCTATTCCAACATGATCGAGAACCGACAGATGATTAGCCGTGCGGTGACAGCACATTTGGAACATTTTCACTGAGAGGATGGGAAGTAGCTATTGACAACGGTGATGCCCAACATAAAGCTTGCCATGGAAGGGAGTATGAATGATTGGATGAAGGTAATAGGAAAGCAGAGGTTCAAGAGGAACAAATTATCTTCATACGCTTATCTGAAATTCCTACCAATGAATTACATAAGTATCTCTATCTTTATTCTATTTTATATTTTATCCATCTTTTAATTATCAATTCTCCATAACCATTTGAATCTGCCTGACTGAGATTTACAAGATAACCATAGCTTGCTTCAAGCCGACAATCTCCGTGGGATCGACCCTTACTCACGTAAGGTATTACATGGACGACCCAGTGCACTTGCTGGTTAGTTGTGCGGAATTGTGACAAAGTGTGATTCACATTTGAGAGCTCCAAGTCTTTGGCACCATTGTTGATGATCACAATTTTGTGCACCAAAAGACAAGCAAGTTGGAAAGCTATTTCTATTCACAAGTTCTAATCCTCCCCCTTGGAAAGGATTAGTGTCAGTGACTAGAGGACAATCCAACAATAAACCCAATTATAATTTTTCTCTTGAGCATTCCTACTCAAGGTCCTCCATTCAATCAACTCCCAATCAAGTTGTGGAACTACTCGCTCATTATGAATGTAAATTTCACGAAATAAGGAAGAGAAATACTGAAAGACATGATAAATAATAATCAAAAGGATCAATTAAAAATAAAAATAGCTCTTGTATAAATAAATTCTAAAAATAATCCAAGAGTAACTCTGAGTAAATAAAGGACATGAAAGAGTAAGTGACAAGTAAGGAAACAAACTAGAATGACGAAGTCTTGACAGTGGTAATAACTCTTCTCAATATCCCAATCCAAAAAGCGATAAAATCAAAATCCTAAGAACTATGAATGTATAGAGAGAAAACCTAGAGGAGGAGTAAAATCAGATCTAAAACTAAAATTATGCAGAATGAATGTTGTTTTTCGTCTCTACATGTTCCTCGGCTCTAATATGCTTTTCTGGGCCGAAAACTGGGTCAAAACAGGGCCCAAAATCTCCCCCAGGAAATTCTGCAGATTCTGCAGATCGCGCATGTCACGTGATCGCGTCATCCAGGCGTTCGCGTCATCCAGCGTTTTGCCTTGCCACGCGTGCGCGTCGTCCACGCCTTCGCGTCACTTGTGCAGTTTCCAATCCGCGCGGTCGCGTGAGCCATGCGTTCGTGTCACTGCAATTTCCTCTATGTCGCGCGGTCGCGTGAGCCATGCGTCCGCGTCACTTCTCGCTGGTCATCTCCTCAATTTCTTGTACTCCTTCTATTTTTGCAAGCTTCCTTTCCAATCTCCAAGTCATTTATGCCCTATAAAGCCTGAAACACTTAACACACAGATCACGGCATCGAATGGAATAAAGGAGAATTAAAATACAAAACTAAAAGTCTCTAGGAAGCAAGTTTTCAACCATGAAGTATTTTTGGGAAGGAATTATAAATACATGCTAATTTAATGAATAAGTGGATAAAGATATGATAAAACCACTCAATTAAACAAAATATAAACCATAAAATAATGGTTTATCAACCTCCCCACACTTAGATATTAGCATGTCCTCATGCTTAGTTGAAGGAGATAAAATAAATGAGTAGGAACATGTAAAACTCATGCAATGCAATGCAACCTATATTATTCTTGTCTACCTGGTTAAAAGAAGATAAGCTCTTCAAGACAATCACAAATCAAATTCCACTGATTCAATTCTTATATGGTAAGAACAGATAAAAATGCAAGAAGATAGCTCATGAAAGCAGGGAACATGGAACTCAAGCATTGAACCCTCACTGATGATGTATGTATGCTCTAGTCTCTCTAGTGTATAGGGTAATCACTCTGTCCTTCTCTAATCATGCTTTCTAATTTTTGTTCTTCTCCTAACCAATCAACAATATTTAATATACCAATGCAAACATCATGAGGTCTTTTCAAGGTTGTAATGGGGCCAAGGTAAGGGTACGGGTATATATATGGCTAAGTAAGCTTATAAATTGAATCTTTAATTAACCCAAGCTTTCACCTAACACATATGTACATTCTATATAACTTAAATTTTATACCTAGCTACCCAAAATTTTTCTTTCACATTCCTTACTCATGTATCAACTTTTATTTCAATTTTATCATATATGCATTGATCTTTGAATTTTTAACTTAACATTGGGGTAATTTTGTCCCCTTATTTAATTATTGAATATTTTTTTATTTTTTTTTAAAAATGCAGCTTATCAATGCACATAGAATTTTTTAATTCTTATAGTTTTACATGAGTAGGTACCCAAATTCCCATTATATTATCATGACACATTCCCTTATTATCTTTTGTTCCCACAATTTTCCCATACTTAATTGACACATAATTCTATCTTAAGCTAACCAAAGATTCAATTGGGATATATAATTTTTTTTCCGCTTAAGGCTAGTAATGTGGTAAAATAAAGAACAAATGGGATTTAAAGGCTCAAAGTGGCTAAAAAAGGTAACTTAAGGGGTAGGCTTATTTGGGATAAGTGAGCTAAACAAATAATGGCTTCAATCATATGCAAGAATATAAATATATTAAGCATTGGACATATAGGATGAAACAAAATATAAATTACAATCATAGAGAAGTAAACACACAAGAACAAAATAATTATGGTTAAATAATGTTACCATGTATAAAGGCTCAAATCTCACAGGTTGTGTGTTCTTTTAGCTCAAAAACCATGTTCTAAATATAACTTCAAGCAGATTTAACATAAAAGTTGTAATTAAAATTAGTGAAATTTTGTTCTAAAAATAGGGTCTTAGAAGAAACTTATTGTCTTTTCAATCAAGTAGAACATGCATGCAACTAACCTATTACTATGCAATTTATTCTATTCTACAAAAGAAAAACTAACTAAATATCCTACTTTATTGGTGTTAGGGAAGAGAAATTACCTCTGGAAGTCAGGTACTGACCGATCTCCCCACACTTAAGGCTTTGCACCGTCCTCGGTGCCATCTGCCAGGAACAAAGGTGGGCTGACAGCAGTATCTCCACAGTCGGGACCGTCATGGCTCCCTATGCTGGTAAAGGAAGTGGAGTCCGGGGTGTCTGAGTCTCTGTATTTTCCTTTAAGTAGCTTCTTGAGGTATGTGAATCGGCGCTTGTTACGGCGCTCTCTTAGCTTTGCTTTGTGTTCCTGCCGATCCAACCTCTCGAGTATCTGATGGAGCAGCTGATTGGTTGTAGGTGCTTGTGGTGTTGAAAGAGGAATGTCTTCAGCCGGTTCGATAGACTGGCTTGTAGTGGCTATTGGAGGTCTGATATATTTTCCGTTAGGGACATACTGATCATCCCGTGGAAGCATGGCTTTGGTGTCCCCAGCTCTGTAGGAGACTCCGGCTGCTGAGACAAGATCTGAGACCAAGGCGGAAAAAGGTAAGTTGCCCGCATTTGTACGTGTCCCATAGCACTCCGGATGTGTCTTGGTAGGTTTAGAAGCTGGTCTGTAAGGATTCACCATAGTAGAACGGCCATGTTTGCAGTGAAGGAGGACTCGTGGGTGCTCGAAAAGACGTAATGGGACATAATCTGTGCCCATACTCGAGCCTCCAAGGTAAGTGCAGAAGCCGATATTCCCTTAGGACGGGAACGATGGTATCCGTAGATCCATCTGCTGCCAGGTAGTGCGATAACTCTGAGAACAACATCCCAGTCAAATTGGTACATCTGGCACTTGAGTGTGACTTCTTGAAATGCGTCTGGTCCTTCTGGAGTAGGGGGAAGATCTAGAGCTTGTTGAATAGCCTCTTCTGTAATGGGACTTGCTTCTATCGGACATAGACAGACTGCAGGGTTGGCAGGTGGAAATTGGAGTAGAACTCTACTACCCAAGAAAGATTAACCTGCCGTGGCTGTCTCTGTAGGAAACCCCATTGTCTTCATGCAATTTGTGGCTCAACAAATTCAGCAATACGGGTCGGGAGGATAAGAAGTTATTCGTTGTTGTAACTCCTTTCTGCCAGGATGGGGAACATCTGCTCACAGAAACGATTGGTAAATCGGGCAGTGTTTTTTGCTGGGAAGGATTTCTCCTTTTCATCAACCTTTATAATCCTCTTAATTCTCTTTGTTCAGGGTTTTACTGCAGTCGAAGATGGCTCCGCCACTAATGCTCTCTTTGTTCCTCTTCTTGCTGTTGGTTTGGGAGTAGCCTTCTCCTTGCCTTTCTTGGTGGCCATCCTAAAAGGGAGAAAAGAGAAAGTATGTCAAAATGTCAAGGGATAGAGCAAGGAAGAGAATGGGAAAGGTGGTAAGTAATGCACATTAAAAGATAAATGATGTTAATACATGGTCATGACTACATGTGAAAAGTTATCAACGGAAAATAGCCAGTGCATATGATGACAATTGAATGCAAGGTGTTTATTGGCATGCAGGCAAAGGCATGAGTAGTATAGATCAAGCATTCAATGTCCAAGTTAAATTATCACAGAATTCAAACTAACAACCTGTTTGTAATAATAATTATATTAAATTAATAAAATATAAAAAACGGTTTTGTGAAAAGCAGGCATTTAGAGTAGTAGAATAAAAAAAATCCAAAAATAGTTCACAATGCCATATGGGCTTTTTCACAAACACATAGCATGCATGGTAGGTGAGCTATTGAAAATAATAAATTGAATATGCAAGTAACCCTTTTAGAAATTAACATATAATTGCCAAACAAGTTCTTAACAATCCACAAGCAAACAAAAGGAATAGTAATGACCCTACTAAATATCTAACACCAATTAAAAGAAAAAGAAAGAAAAATAAAACATGGATAATGCAAGTAAAAAGAAAAAGAAAAGAAGAAGAAAACATAAATTAAGAAGAAGAATAGAAAAGTAAAGAGGGAAGAAGAAAAGAAAACCTTGTTAATGGTAGTGAGAGAGAGAAAGTAGAAAGTGAGAAAGAAGAAAGGAGAATAAAAGGGGAAGAAATTAATGAGGGAAAAGAAAAAGTAGGATTAGGGGAAGAGAAAGATAAGATATGTTGGCAGATTAGGGTAAGCTGTGCGGCGCTAGCGATGCGGACGCGTGGGGTACGCATTCGCGCGGTTGGCGTTCAGATGGATCGACTCGGTCGCGTCGGTAACGCGGACGCGTGACCCGTTTTGTGCTACTGGCGCGAGGGCAGCCTCGCGCTCGCACAACTCTCTGTTCAAAACTCATTATTGCCAAATTCCAGGGTGACGCGGTCGCGTGGTTGACGCGATCGCGTGAGTGGCCTATATTGGGATATAACACGGACGCGTGAGCCGTGCGTCCGCGTGGTAAGGATTGTGCGTTCAGCACCAGTCCAGCACCACTCTAGCACAACTTTCGGTCATACACCCTTTCTTACGTCGATTTTCAGGTCACGCGTCCGCGTGGGTGACGCGGACGCGTGGGAGGCTAATTTTCCGCATGACGCGGATGCGTCAGTGACGCGATCGCGTGAGGTGATTTCTGCCAAAGGCACGCCTCCAGCCACGCTCCAGCGTGACTTTCTGTTCGATTTCTTATTCTTTCTGAGCCACCTACGATGCGGACGCGTCGGCGATGCTGTCGCGTTGCGAACCCCCTTTTTTTTTAAATAAAAATATGCAATTACAGATGCAAACTAAATGTGCTAATAAGGAGAAGAGTTATTGAAAAAGAAAACTAAGAATAAAGAAAGGAACGATCATACCATGGTGGGTTGTCTCCCACCTAGCACTTTGCTTTAACGTCCTTAAGTTGGACGCTCTACTAGCTCAGTCTTCTGCTGTGAGTGGATCCTCCAGGAGGAAGATTTCTAACTCCTTGTTTTTCATCACCTTCTCAACATGATATAGCTTCAAACGATGTCCATTAACTTTGATGAGTTCAGAGCTTGAAGGATGACTTAGGTGAAAAACTCCGTACGGCTCAGCCTTCTCTACTCTATACAGACCTTCCCATCTTGATCTCAACTTGCCTGGCATGAGCCTTAGTCTAGATTTGTAAAGGAGGACTAAGTCCCTAGGTTGGAACTCTTTCCTCTTGATGTGCTGATCATGTACAGCCTTCATCTTTTCTTTGTAAAACCTTGAGTTCTCATAAGCTTCTAGGCGAAGGCTTTCCAATTCTTGCAATTGCAACTTCCTTTCAGCTCCGGCTTTCTCAAATCCCATGTTGCACTCCTTTACTGCCCAAAAGACTTGGTGCTCTACTTCAATTGAAAGATGACAGGCTTTTTCATAAACTAAGCGGAAGGGACTCATCCCAATGGGTGTCTTGTATGCTGTTCTGTATGCCCAAAGTGCATCTTGTAGCCTGGTGCTCCTGTCTCTTTTATGAGGTTTGACTATCTTCTGCAATATGCGCTTTATCTCTCTGTTAGACACCTCGGCTTGCCTATTAGTTTGAGGATGGTAGGCTGTTGCTACTTTATGAATTATCCCATGATTCTTCAGTAATCCTGTTAGTCACATGTTACAAAAATCGGTGCCTTGATCGCTCACGATTGCTCGCGGTGATCCAAAGCGACAAATAATGTGGTTTCTAACAAAGGAAACAACAGTGTTAGCATCATCAGTACGGGTAGGAATTGCTTCCACCCATTTAGAAACGTAATCTACAACTAACAATATATAAAAATAACCATTAGAATTTGGAAATGGACCCATGAAGTCAATGCCCCAAACATAAAAATTTCACAGAAAAGCATAATCTGTTGAGACATCTCATCCCTCTTGGATATATTACCAAATTTTTGGCATGGGAAACAGGATTTACAAAATTCAGCAGCGTCTTTAAAAAGAGTAGGCCACCAGAATCCACAGTCTAAGATTTTTCTAGCTGTTCTTTCAGGGCCAAAATGTCCTCCACTCTCAGATGAGTGGCAAGCCTCTAAAATGGACTAAAATTCTGATTGAGGCACACACCGTCTAATCACTTGGTCAGCGCCACATCTCCATAAATATGGGTCATCCCATATATAATATTTAGACTTGCTTTTCAGCTTGTCTCTTTGATGCTTAGTAAAGTTTGGAGGAAATGTGCGGCTAACTAGATAATTAGCTACAGGTGCATACCAAGGGACTACCTCAGATACTGCTTGCAGGTTATCAAATGGGAAATTATCAGCTATAGGAGTGGAGTCATATTTAATGTGCTCAAGGTGACTCAAGTGGTCCGCCACTAAATTCTGGTTACCACTCTTATCCTTTATTTCTAAATCAAATTCTTGTAGTAGCAGTATCCAACGTATAAGCCTTGGTTTGGATTCCTTTTTAGCTAATAAATACTTTAGAGCTGCGTGGTCCGAGTACACTACTACCTTGTTACCAAGTAAACACGCTCGGAATTCATCCAGAGCAAAAACAATAGCAAGAAGCTCTTTCTCAGTAGTAGTGTAATTAGACTGAGCGGCGTCTAAAGGGGTCCTTACCTTCACGCTGAGCCAGCGCTGCTCCTACTGCATGGTTGGAAGCATCGCACATGATTTCAAATGGCTGGCTCCAGTCTGGTCCTCTCACAATTGGAGCTTGAGTCAGGGCAGTCTTCAGCTTATCAAACGCTTGTTTGCAATCCTCACTAAACTCGAACTCAATATCTTTCTGCAGTAATCTAGATAAGGGAAGTGCTACCTTACTGAAGTCCTTAATGAATCTCCGGTAAAAACCTGCATGGCCAAGGAACGAACAGACTTCCCTCACAGAGGAGGGGTAAGGTAAACTAGAAATAACATCCACCTTTGCTGGATCTACAGAAATGCCAGTATTAGACACAATATGTCCGAGTACAATACCTTGTTTAACCATAAAGTGACATTTTTCAAAATTCAGTACAAGGTTTGTGCTGACACATCTATCTAATACTCTTGATAAACTATCCAAGCAAAGACTAAAGGAATCACCATAAACGCTAAAATCATCCATGAAAACCTCTATACAGTCCTCAATGAGGTTAGAGAAAAAACTCATCACGTACCTTTGTAAAGTAGCTGGTGCATTGCACAAGCCAAAAGGCATCCTCTTATAAGCATAAGTCCCAAAAGGACATGTAAAAGTAGTCTTTTCCTGATCCTCAGGAGCTATATGAATATGGAAATAGCCTGTGTAACCATCTAAGAAACAATAATGTGATTTACCGGACAGGCGATCCAGCATTTGATCAATGAATGGAAGAGGATAGTGATCCTTACGAGTGGCCTGGTTTAGGTTCCTGTAATCAATGCAGACCCTCCAGGCGTTCTGTACTCTGGTTGTTATGAGCTCTCCATGCTCATTCTTCACTGTAGTGACCCCAGACTTCTTGGGCACCACTTGTACTGGGCTTACCCATTCACTGTCTGAGATGGGATAGATGATATCTGCCTCTAGTAGTCTGGTCACTTCCTTCTTGACAACCTCTAAGATAGTGGGGTTCAGTCTTCTCTGGGGTTGATGAACAGGCCTTGCTCCCTCTTCTAAAAATATTCTGTGCTCACAAACTTGAGGGTTGATGCCTACTATGTCTGCCAAACTCCATCTAATTGCCTTCTTGTGCCTCCTCAGCACACTAAGTAACTGCTCTTCTTGTTGAGAAGTGAGTTCCCTTGTAATGATAACTGGAAACTTCTGCTTGTCCTCAAGATAAGCATATTTGAGGCGTGGAGGGAGGGGTTTTAATTCTAACTTCTGCTCATGGCCAGGCTCTGGATTGTCTGGAGCTGGTGACAATGGTAAAGTATTTTCATTTTCCTTAGGAAGTGTCCCCACACTCGGACCTTGTCCTATGTACTTCTCTTCTAACTCCTCCTGGTGAACTTCAGCCATGGTTTCATCTATGATGTCACACTGGAGGATAGAATGATTGATAAAAGAACTTTTGCGTGGTCTAGAAATTTGCAGATAAAGTCTCATTGCAGGTATAGCTTCTAAACCAACAAAAGTCCTTTCATACAAACGTTTTGTTTGTCACTTAAGCAAACCCAATAAAATTGATAACCGAGTATTTAAACCTCGGGTCGTCTTCTCAAGGAATTGCAGGGAGGTATGTTCTTATTATTGGTTATGAGTTTTGTAAATTGGAGGTTTTTGAAATAAGGAGCAAGTAATTTAAATGACAAGAAAAATAAATTAATAATAATAAAATCTCTTAGCAAGGTATAAGAATTTGGAATTTCTATCCTAGTTATCCTTATCAGGTGTGATGAGAATTGGGTTTTAATGCCACTTTGTTAAGTCAAGTGGACTAATTACTTAGCTCTGAAATCACTTAGCACACATATCAAGGCATCTAATGGTAATAAGGGAGGATTAATATTAGCAAATTAAGACCATAGAAAACATGTTTTCAATCATAGCACAAAATCAGGAAGGAAAATGTAAAATCATGCAAATAGTATGAATAAGTGGGTAAGGACTTGATAAAAACCACTCAAATGAGCACAAGATAAACCATAAAATAGTGGTTTATCAACCTCTCCACACTTAAACATTAGCATGTCCTCATGCTAAGCTCAAGAGAAGCTATAAAAGTGAATGAGGAAAGTAAGAAAGTATGAATGCAACCTATCTATATGAATGCAACTATATTCTAAGATGTTTCTATCTACTTGGTTAAAAGTAAACAAGTTCTCCAAGACAAAAAATAATTCAAATTCCACTAATTCAAATCGTATAATAAAAGACAAGTAAACTTGTAAGAAGATAGCTCATGAAAGCAGGGAACATAGAATTAAGCACTGAACCCTTACTGGTAGTGTATATCACTCTAACTCTCAAGTGTCTAGGGTCAATCACTCTACTATTCTCTAGTCATGCTTTCTAAAACTTTGATCTTCATCTAACCAATCAACAAATATTTAATGTTCCAATGCAAACATCATGAGGTCTTTTTAGGGTTGTAATGGGGCTGAGGTAAAGGTAAGGATATATGTATGGCCAAGTGAGCTTTATAAAGTGAATCCTTGATTAGTCTAAGATCTCACCTAACATATACATACTTTATACAATTTTAAAATACTTTACCTTGCTACCCAAATTTTTCCCACTTTTGTATTACATGCTCATGTATCAAACTTATTTTTGAATTTTTGTCCCATGTGCATTGATTCTTTTTATTTTGCATTTGGGGCAATATTATTTTTCTTCTTTTCTTCTCTCTTTTTTTTGTATCCCCTTATTTAATTACTTAATATATATATTTTTTTTCAATGCACATGGTAATTTAATTATTTTGATTTCTCATGAGCATGCTTCCCAAATTTTCAAATAATTTAATTCCCTACTTTTTCATATCATCCCATGTTCCCATAAAATTTCCCAAACTTAAATTATACACAATATCTATCTTAAGCTAACCAAGGATTCAACTTGGGATTTTTATTTTGTTTTTCTGCTTAAGGCTAGTAATGTGGTTATGAAATAGAAGGGGGTTAAAAAGTTCAAAGTGGCTAACAAGGGTGATGTAAAAGGTAGGCTTATTTGGGATAAGTGAGCTAATAACAAATAATGGACATATAGAATAGAACAAAGCAAAGATTGCAATTATAGAGAAGAAAACACACAAGAATAAAAATTTATGGTTAAATAATGTAACCATGTAAATAAGCTCAAAATCTCACAAGTTGTGTGTTCTTTGGCTCAAAAACCATGTTCCAAATACAACTTCTAATAAGTTTAACACAAAAATTTTGATTTTAAATTAGTGAAAAATTTTCCAAAATAGGGTCTTTAAAAAGAAACTTATTATTTCTCAACCAAGCAGTAGCTAAATGCATAAAATCAAACAAACATGCAATTAAACATGCAAATGCAATAATGAACAAACAAAGAAAATAAAACAATGGTGTTGAAAAGAAGAAAATAGCTAACCCATGGAGATCGGTATCGACCTCCCCACACTTAAAGATTGCACCGTCCTCAGTGCATGCTAAGATGTACAAGTGGACGGGTCTCTCCAACTGATGCTTTTCTCCAAAGATTGTGCAGGTGGACTTGTTTGTCTTCCCATTAAGAAGCTTTTCCTTTCCTTTCGTGGTGGCCATCCAGAAAGAAGAGGAAAAAGAAGAAAAGTAACCCAAAAAATAAAGATAAAAAATAATTAAAATATGGGTGTTAATGCCAGATAACAAAGGGTCCCAATTACATGGTAGCTACAACATGCAAGTGAAAAAATAGTAGAAGTACATGGCAAATCAAGAGTGCAAAAATTTGCAACAATGGGGAAGAGAGTGGGTAAGGAAAGATAATATAAATTCATGTCAATGCAAAAGTAATACAGGTATAAAAGATTGGCATTGATTTAAATAATATTACCTAATCAGAATAAAACAAGTCATAAGCACCAAGAAAATACCAGAAAAGATGTAACAGTTGAATAAGAACATTTGAACACCAATGGAAAATAATAAATTTAGAAAAGAAAATAAAAATATGCACAAAATAAAAATGCAATGAATGAAAGTATGCAAATAAATTAAATGAAATAGAATGGAAGTGAAGAGGGATGAGAGGTTTAAAGAGATGAAGAAGAAGAAAGTAAGAAAAGGAAGAAGAAAGAAGAAAAGATAGAAGAAATTAGGGATAGAAAAGAAAAGATAAGATAATTGGCGCTGATCTGGATAAGTTGTGCAGCGCAGGCGACGTGAGCGCGTGGGTCACGCATTCGCGCAGATAGCGCTTCGATGAAGTGACGCGAACGCGTAGGTCACGCATTCGCGTGAAGTGATTCGTGCCTTCAGCGCGAGTGCAGCCTCGCGGCCACGCAACTCTCTGGTGAAAAGCTCATTTTGCCAAAACTTTGGGTCACGCGATCGCGTGGTGGACGCGATCGCGTGGATGGCCTTGTTTAAAGAATGACGCGGACGCGTAGGGCATGCGTTCGGGTGGTAGGGCTTGTGCTGCTAGCACAAGTCCAGACCAATTCCAGCTCAACTTTCGGCCATACACCCTTTTTACGTCGATTTACAGGGCCACACGGTCGCGTGGGTGACGCGGACGCGTGTAAGGTATTTTTTCCACATGACGCGGATGCATTAGCGATGCGGTCGCGTGGATCAATTTGTGCCAAAGGCACGCCTCCAGCCACGCTCTCGCGTGACTCTCTGTTCAATTCTCTTTTCTTAAAAATGCACTGGTGACGCGGACGCGTCAGCGACGCTTCCGCGTCGTGTGCGTGCTTTCCTTTTTTTTTTTATATATATATGTAGTATGCAGAATGCAAAATGATATGAATGTTATGAGTAATTCCAGGTTCAATGAAATAAAATAAAATAAAACTCAAAAACAAATAAAACAGACTAGAATTAAAACTGAAAAAGGGATGATCATACCATGGTGGGTCGTCTCCCACCTAGCACTTTTAGTTAAAGTCCTTAAGTTGGACATTTGGGGAGTCCTTTGTTATGGTGGCTTGTGCTTGAACTCATCCAGGAATCTCCACCAATGTTTGTACTTCCAGTAACCTCCAGGATCCCAAATCTTGTTTCTACACCCGTCTTCAAGTTGATTATCATGATTCCATCCGGGTGGTTCAGCCTTAGAATTCTCACTGAAGTGTCCAAACAACTTCCCAGACCCGTTCAATTGAGCTCTACACCAACCATTGCATTTAAACTTAAAGCTTCCAATTATAATGAACCTTGCAGGATAATTCTTACCACTGACCATCTTCCTCTTACTCTTAATGCCACAAAGAGCTCTAAGTTGACCATCCGTCTCCAGTAGCCCATATTCAAGTGGAATTAGAAAGCTAAGAGATATGAATTTTACCCACTTGAATGTTGTGAAGGATGATGGCAACTTAGGGGGAGGGATCTCCAACAACTTTGGCAAGGTGATTTCCAGCTCCACTCTCTTGTGCTCTTCTTTGACAACTTCCACCTCTTTGCAAGCTTCTTCAATTTTAACCTCTTCCTCTTGGTAGCTTTCTTCCAATTTAGTCTCTTCTTCATTGCTTACCCAGGGCATGGGAGGTTGTGCTTCTTCTTCTTTAATCTCCATGTCAAGTCCAATGGGAGAGGATTCAAATGTAGATAAGAATTCATCAATGATTGAATTAATCTCTTGATCAACCTCTTCAAAGTCTTCAACCATGGTATGCCTTGGAGGTTGTACACCCTCCTCAACATCAATTTCAAACGTCTTTGAAGGAGGCTCTTAGACTGGATTTTCCCATGGAGGTTCTGCATCTCCTAAGTCTTCAACCAATTCTTTTACTTTGATAATTTCGGCTTCCTCCACTTGTTTCAGTACAAAATCATGCTCTTTACTGTCCATTGGAATTTCTAGTATCTCCTTCATGTTGCGTTCTTCATAAGATTGCCCACATGAAGCCATGGGGATGCCTTGAGTGTCTGAACGTCGGGAAGGTAATCGATTGATCGCTTGATTTAATTGGTGAAGGGCTTCATGAAATTTATTCACTGTTTCCTTGAGATACTCCTGTGATTCTTGGGTCGATGGATATGGACATGGTTGATGAGCGGATAATTTATACGCTTTTTGACATTGTTTTTAGTATGTTTTTAGTAGGATCTAGTTACTTTTAGGGATGTTTTTAATAGATTTTATGTTAAATTCACATTTCTGGACTTTACTATGAGTTTGTGTGTTTTTCTGTGATTTCAGGTATTTTCTGGCTGAAATTGAGGGACTTGAGCAGAAATCAGATTCAGAGGTTGAAAAAGGACTGCTGATGCTGTTGGATTCTGACCTCCCTGCACTCAAAGTAGATTTTCTGGAGCTACAGAACTCAAAATGACGCGCTTCCAATTGCGTTGGAAAGTAGACATCCAGGGCTTTCCAGAAATATATAATAGTCCATACTTTGACCAAGAATTGACGACGTAAACTGGCGTTCAACGCCAGCCTTCTGCACGTGTAACACTCAAACAGATGAATAGCCGGGCCGTGACAGGGTGCGTGAGCATATGATTCACTGAGAGGAGGGGATGTAGCCACTGACAACGGTGATGCCCTTGCATACAGCCAGCCATGGAAAGGAGTAAGACTGATTGGATGAAGATAGCAGGAAAGCAGAGGTTCAGAGGAACGAAAAACATCTCCATTCGCTTATCTGAAATCTCTGCCAATGAATCTACATAAGTATCTCTATCCCTTTTATTATTTATTTGAATCTAATAAAATATCATGTTTAAATCCGCCTGACTGAGATTTGCAAGGTGACCATAGCTTGCTTCAAGCCAACAATCTCTGTGGGATCGACCCTTACTCACGTAAGGTTTATTACTTGGACGACCCAGTACACTTGCTGGTTAGTTGAACGGAGTTGTGTCCACACATAGTAAAGAGCCATAATAATGATTCCATACAATAACAAAGAGTACTACATTAATGTGATCACAATTTCGTCCACCAAGTTTTTGGCGCCGTTGCCGGGGATTGTTTGAGTTTGGACAACTGACGGTTCATCCTGTTGCTCAGATTAGGTAATTTTCTTTTTGTTTTGTTTTCAAAAATCTTTCAAAAAATATTTTCCTTTGTTTTCGAAAAGAAAAAAAAAATTTACTAAAAATAATGTTTTCAAAAATAAATTATTCTATGGCTTCAAAATTTTTAAGAATGAATTCTAGTGTTTCATGAAGCATGCTGAAGCCTATCTGGCTGTAAAGCCATACCCAAACTGCTTTGGGATTGGCTAATCACTTCAGTGGAGTCATGCCCAATCCTTTTGGATATGGTATGTTAGGCTTGTCATGTCTGAATTACACTCATATTTTTATTAAAGCTTGGCTGGCTATTAAGCCATGCCTGACCCTTTGATTGGAGCTTTAAGACTAACATGGCAAGATTCCTGGAATTCATATTAAAAATTTTTGAAATCCTTATTCTTACTTCTCACAATAATTTTCGAAAAAATTAAAAGAAAATCAAAAAAAAATTAGAAAATCATAAAAATCAAAAAATATTTTTGTGTTTCTTGTTTGAGTCTTGAGTCATTGTGGTGGCAATGCTTTCTGTCTTCTGAATGAATGCGTGAACATGGCTCTTTGGCTCTTGAAAGAATGATGACTAGGAGACATGTTATTTGATAATCTGAAAAATCATAAAAATGATTCTTGAAGCAAGAAAAAGCAGCAAAGAACAAAGCTTGCAGAAAAAAAAATATTTATAGGCGAAAAAAAAAAATAGAAAGAAAAAGAAAAAGCAAGCAGAAAAAGCCAATAACCTTTAAAACCAAAAGGCAAGGGAAATAAAAAGGATCCCAAGGCTTTGAGCATCAGTGGATAGGAGGGCCTAAAGGAATAAAATCCTGGTCTAAGCGGCTAAACCAAGTTGTCCCTAACCATGTGCTTGTGGCGTGTAGGTGTCAAGTGAAAATTTGAGACTGAGCNTTCTGACCTCCCTGCACTCAAAGTGGATTTTCTGGAGCTACAGAACTCCAAATGACGCGCTTCCAATTGCGTTGGAAAGTAGACATCCAGGGCTTTCCAGAAATATATAATAGTCCATACTTTGAGGGATCGACCCTTACTCACGTAAGGTTTATTACTTGGACGACCCAGTACACTTGCTGGTTAGTTGAACGGAGTTGTGTCCACACATAGTAAAGAGCCATAATAATGATTCCATACAATAACAAAGAGTACTACATTAATGTGATCACAATTTCGTCCACCAATGGTGTATATGGAGGTGGTGGTTCATGAGAGTAATTCTGTTGGAATGGGGGTGGTTCTATGTATGGTTCATTTGGCTCATAAAGTGGTTGGTATGGTGGATACGAGTTAGGTCATATGGAGGTGAATAGTGGATAGGGGCTTGTGAGTATGGTGGTCCAAAGCTATTTTGAGGAGGTGGTTCATTGGCATATGATGGAGCTTGCTGGTAACTATAAGGGGGTCCACCATGTCTATCATCTTGGTATGCACCTCGGAATGGTTTCTGACTATAGTAATTTGGTGGGTGATGGTTGTCATGAAAGGGTTCACCAGTACTATTGTTTCGGCATGCATTCTGGAATGGTCTTTATCTGTGGTACTGTGGAAGGTGTTGTTGCCGGAAGGGTTGATCAGATCCTCTTGACTCCTTCCATCTCTGATTGTTTTGACTTTGATGCATGTTCCTGTTATAATTTCCATTCCTTGCAACAACATTGGAACCAATCTCAAAGCGAGAGGGGTGAGAACTCATAATAGTAATTAAAAACGGAAATAAAAACAAATTTTAAATTAAAAGGTTATTGAAATTTAAATTTTGAATTTGAAAATTGAATTTTAAAATTTGAATTTTAAATTTTGAAATTTGAAATTTCAAATCTGAAAATTGAATTTTGAATATTAAATTTTGAAATTTGATTTTTGAAATAAGATAAGATAAGATTTTGAAAAAGATATGAATTTTGAAAAAAAAGATTTGAATTTTGAAATTTTAAATTTTGAAATTTGAATTTTGAATTTTAAATTTTTAAATTTGAATTTTGAAAATTGAAATTTGAAATTTTGAAATTTGAGTTTTAAATTTTGAATTTTTTGAATTTAATGAGGAAAGAGAAAAACAATAAAATGACACCAAACTTAAAATTTTGAGATCAAAACGAAGAAAACAACTAAGAACAACTTGAAGGTCAAGATGAACACGAAGAACAACTTGAAGATCAAGATGAACACGAAGAACAAATTTTTGAAAAAATTTTTTTTAATAACTAAATAAAAACCAATAACCTCTTAATTTATGAAAAAGAAAAAATAAAAACAAAAATAAAAACAAATAAACAAGCAAAAAGAAAATATTTACAATAACCAATAATAAGGCACACGTTTGCAATTCCCCGGCAACGGCGCCATTTTGATGAAAGAACTTTTGCATGGTCTAGAAATTTGCAGATAATGTCTCGTTGCAGGTATAGCTTCTAAACCAACAAAAGTCCTTTAATACAAACATTTTGTTTGCCACTTAAGCAAACCCAATAAAATTGATAACCGAGTATTTAAACCTCGGGTCGTCTTCTCAAGGAATTGCTGTGAGGTATGTTCTTATTATTGGTTATGAGTTTTGTAAATTGGGAGTTTTTGAAATAAGGAGCAAGTAATTTAAATGACAAGAAAAATAAATTAATAATAATAAAATCTCTTGGCAAGGTATAAGAATTTGGAATTTCTATCCTAGTTATCTTTATCAGGTGTGATGAGAATTGGGTTTTAATCCCACTTAGTTAAGTCAAGTGGACTAATTAGCTTGATCCTCAAGTCCTAGTCAATCCTTGTGGGAAGACTAGTTTTAGAGCGATCTAGATCAATTAGTAATCTGCCAATTTCGACCACTGCTGAGTTTGACAACTCAAGTGTTACCAATTACTTAACCAAAGCCAAAAGGAAGAAAATATCTAAATTAAGTTAAAAGCATTCATAAATAGAACAAAACAATCATAAATTGAAATACCTCAAATAATATTAATTAAGAAAATCATAACATAAATGTAGCATAAGCCAAATTGAAAAGATAAATAATAATTAAAGGTATATAATAAAAGTAGAAAATAAATAAAAGGAACATTGAACCTGTACTTGAAGAGAAGTAATCCTAAAATTAAGAGAAATCCTAATCCTAAATCCTAAGAGAGAGGAGAGAACATCTCTCTCTAAAAACTACATCTAATCCTAAAAATTATGAATTGTGAGAACATGCTTATGAATGGATGCATTCCTCCACTTTATAGCCTCTAATCTGTGTGTTCTGGGCTGAAAACTGGGTCAAAAATAGCCCAGAAATCACCCCCAGCAATTTCTGTTATGTTCAGGTCGCGGGAAAGTGACGCAGAGGCGTCGTCCACGCGTTTGCGTGGATTGCATTTCTGCCAGGTCACGCATTCGTGTCACCTGGCGTTGGAGCTGATAAGACAAATTATATATCAAATCGAAGCCCCAGACGTTAGCTTTCCAATGCAACTGAAACCACATCATTTGGACCTCTGTAGCTCAAGTTATGGCCGCTTGAGTACGAAGAGGTCAGACTGGACAGCTTTAGCAGTTCCTTTAGTTTCTTGTATTCCTTCCACTTTTGCATGCTTTCTTCCCATCCTCTGAGCCATTCCTGCCCTATAAGCTCTGAAATCACTTAGCACACATATCAAGGCATCTAATGGTAATAAGAGAGGATTAATATTAGTAAATTAAGACCATAGAAAATATGTTTTCATTCATAGCACAAAATTAGGAAGGAAAATGTAAAACCATGCAAATAGTATGAATAAGTGGGTAAGGACTTGATAAAAACCACTCAAATGAGCACAAGATAAACCATAGTGGTTTATCAATGATCTTCCGGAGGGTGCTTCATAACTCCATTCAGATTGAAGATTACTACTCGGCCGTCTATTTCAAAAGAGTATGTTCCTGAAAAAGCATCCAATTTGAACTTCGAGGTCTTCAGGAATGGTCTTCCGAGTAGGATTGATGATGGATTCTCTGAGTCATTTTGGGGCATCTCCAGGATATAAAAATCAATGGGAAATGTGAGCCTCTTAATGCCCACTAATACATCTTCAGCAACTCCAACCACTGTAATAATGCTTTTATCTGCTAACACAAAACGAGCTGCCGACCTTTTTAAGGGAGGGAGCCTCAAAATATCATATATGGACAAAGGCATTATACTCACACATGCTCCTAAATCACACATGCAGTTAGAAAATACCACACCACCAATAGTACAATTAACCGTACATGGACCTGGATCACTACACTTTTCAGGTATACCTCCCATTAAAGCAGATATAGAACTGCCTAAAGGAATAGTTTATAATTCATTAATTTTGTCTTTATGTATACATAAATCTTTGAGAAACTTTGCGTATTTAGGTACCTGCTGAATAACATCAAAAAGGGGAACAGTTACCTCAACCTTTTTGAATATTTCTACCATTTTGGGATCAGGTTCCAACTGCTTCCTGGGCTTCCTTGTAAGTTGTGGAAATGGAATAGGAATGGCGTTTTCTGCAGTGTCTGCGCCCTTTGGTGCTTCTTCCTATGATTGAGCTTCTTCTTCTTCTTCAGCCATGTCTTGTATCGCCTCTTCCTCTTCAGCATCCTCTACTTCTTCCACCTCTTCAGCTGAGGCGTGTTCTGATGGGATTGGCTCCTCCTGATTCCGCTCTTGCAGTGTGGTTCTGGACCTTAGGGTGATGGCATTGATGCCACCCTTTGGATTGGGTAAAGGTTGAGAAGGAATTCCACTGGAGCTTGCCTGTTGAGTGTTTGAAGTATTGGGTGGTGCCAGCTGAGAGATAAGAGCTTGTATAGCGGATGCTAGGCCATTAAGTGAACTTTCCATGTTCCTTTGTCCTTGTGCAATGGATTGAAGAGCATCGTCACTCGGAGAGGAATTAGATTGAGTGATCTGCGGAACTTGTTGTTGGTTGTGTTGTGGTCCTTGGGACTGCCTCAGGTGGGGTGCTCTGTAAGGTTGGTTCTGGTTCTGCTGCCTGTTGTTGTTATTATTCCACCTCTGATATTCTTGATTGTCTCTGCCTCCTCTGTTATTGTTGTCCCTCCAATTCTGGTTAGAATTGTCCTGCCATCCATGGCTGTAACTGCCACCTTGATTGTACCCTTGGTTGGGGCGGTCATAGAAGTTATGAGTGGCTGCCACAGTGTTGTCTTCCTGCTGGAGCTGCGGACATTCATCAATATAATGGCTGTAATCAGCACAGATCCCACACACTCTCGGTGGGACTAACTGTTGGCTTTGCTGTGCTTGTTGTTGATTCAACTGCATCTGCTTCAGTAAGTTGGTCATTTCACATATACTCTGAGTTAGAGCAGTAGTTTCTTTGCTAGAAGATACCTCTGCAACAGCTTTTGACCGGCTTTGTTTCTGCCTGTGATTCCTTGTAGACTCAGCCAAGTCGCTGATCAATTGCCATACCTCATCAGTGGTCTTATACTTTTTCATAGACCCATTCCTAGCGCTCTCCAATGTGGTCTTATCTTGGGGCCTCATGCCCTATGTGACGTAGCCGAGCAATACTATCTTGTCAATCATATGGTGGGGGCATGCTTCCAGAAGGTTGTTGTTGCACTCCCAGTATTCATAGAGAGTCTCGGATTCGTCCTGAACAATCATGGATATGTCTTTCCTTAGTTTGTCAGTAACTTCAGCTGGGAAGAATTATTCCAAAAATTCTCTTCTGAGCGTATCCCAGTCAGAAACAGTTGCTGCAGGTTGAGTGTAGTACCACTCTCTCGCCTTTCCCTCAAGAGAGAATGGGAAGGCTTTTAACAAAATTGAAGTTTCATCTGCACCATCTCGCCTGACAGTAGAACAGGCTGCTTGGAAATCCCTAAGGTGCTTGATAGGCTCTTGAGCAAGTAAGCCATGAAACTTAGGCATCAAGTTGAGCAGTGCAGTCTTTATTTCAAAATCTGTAGCCACCGCTGGGTGATGCGCTTGAAACGGTTGCATTGTAAAATCAGGGGCTCCAGCCTCCTGGATAGAAATTCTCCTAGGTGCTGCCATGTCACCTGCACGTAAATCAACCGAATTAGCAGAACGTGAGCTTGTTTCTTCCTCAAGTGACGTTTCAGATTTGCCCTCGGAGAGGACTAACCGACGCCGAGCTTGCCTTATTCATGAGATAGTTCTTTCAATCTCAGGATCAAATACTGGCAAGCTTGGATCAGGAAGTGAACGCGTCATTTAACGAAAGAAACATGTAGCTCATAGTAGCAAAATAAAATAAAATGCAAATAAATAAATTCCAATTAATAACTTAGCACTCTATTGCAACTCCCCGACAACGGCGCCAAAAATTGATGTGGCAGAAATTGACAAGTTAAGAAATTATTATAAGAGATACGTTGCAAGTGCAGTCCTTAACCAACCGAAAATCCGCTTATCAATTTAGAAGGGTTGTCACAAAATTAAAATTAAAATATTGGGAGTATGAATCCCAGGTCGTCTCCCAACGAGTTGCAGAAAGGTGTGCTATTTTATTAATCAGATGTTTTCTAAAATGGTTTGAGTTGATAAACAGGAAATTAAATCAGAGAAATTATGTAATTTTAATAAAAACCTTGACTGGGAGTAGATTAGTTGGAAGCCCTGATGAGCGGATAATTTATACGCTTTTTGGCATTGTTTTTAGGTAGTTTTTAATATGTTTTTATCACTTTTTATTATATTTTTATTTGTTTTTAAATAAAAATCACATTTCTGGACTTTACTATGAGTTTGTGTGTTTTTCTGTAATTTTAGGTATTTTCTGGCTAAAATTGAGGGAGCTGAGCAAAAATTTGATTCAGGCTGAAAAAGGACTGCTGATGCTGTTGGATTCTGACCTCCCTGCACTTGGAATGGATTTTTTGGAGCTACATGATTTCAATTGGTGCGCTCTTAATTGCGTTGGAAAGTAGACATCCATGGCTTTCCAAAAATATATAATAGTTCATACTTTGCTCAAGGATAGACGACGTAAACTGGCGTTCAACGCTAGTCCCATGTTGCATTCTGGCGTTAAACGCCAGAAAGAAGCATCAAGCTGGCGTTAAACACCAGAAACAAGCACCAGCCTGGCGTTTAACGCCAGAATAGAGCATCAAGTTGGTGTTTAACGCCAAGAAAGGGAGAAAATTTGGCGTTTAATGCCAGAAATAAGCAGCAGTCTGGTGTTAAACGCCAGGATTGCACACTAAGGGCGTTTTTGCACGCCTCAATGGAGCAGGGATGATAAGTCCTTGACCCCTTAGGATCTGTGGACCCCACAGGATCCCCTCCTGCCACACCTTTTCATATACACTTTTTTCTCCTCCTTTCCTCCTTCTTTTGCTCGAGGACGAGCAAACATTTTAAGTTTGATATGGAAAAAACATTACTTTTTTGTTTTTCCATAACCACTAATGCCTCAAGGGATGCACTTTCTTCCACAAAACTATTGGGAGTAAATTAACACCTCCCTAGGAGAATTAAGTTCCAACATGGAACAACTAAGGGTGGAGCACCAAGAGCATTCTATCCTCCTCCATGAAATTAGAGAAGATCAAAGAGCTATGAGGGAGGAGCAACAAAGTCAAGGAAGAGACATTGAGGAGCTAAAGCACTCTATAAGATCTTCAAGAGGAAGAACTAGCCGCCATTACTAAGGTGGACCCGTTCTTTAATTTCTTTGTTCTTTATTTTTTTGTTTTTTGTTTATTATGCTTTATGTTTATTTATGTTTGGGTCTTATTACATGATCACTAGTATCTAAGTGTCTATGTCTTAGAGATATGAATGTCCTATGAATCCATCACCTTTCTTAATTGAAAAATGTTTTCTGAAAAAGAAAAAGAAGTACATGAATTTCGAATTTTAAAATAGTTTAATTATTTTGATATGATGGCAATACTTTTTTTTTTCTGAATGAATGCTTGAACAGTGCATATATCTTTTGAATTTGTTGTTTATGAATGTTAAAATTGTTGACTCTTGAAAGAATGATGAAAAAGGAGAAATGTTATTTGATAATCTATGATTGAAAACTTGCTTCCTACACCTTTAAATTGCGTATTTTTAATGTCCTTTTATACAATTCGATGCCGTAATCCGTGTGTTAAGTGTTTTCAGGCTTTATAGGGCAGGAATGGCTTAGAGGATTGAAAGGAAGTTTGCAAAAATAGAAGGAACACAAGAAACTAAGGAGCTGACCAGCGAGGAATGATGCGTGCGTGTACCTGATGCGTGCGCGCGAAAAGCGAAATTGCATGGCGACACGTGCGCGTACCTGACGCGTATGCGTGACACGCGAAAAGAACCAATGTTGCGTACGTGTGACTGTCGCGTACGCGTGACGTGCGCCACGTGCAGAAAATGCAGAAGACGCTGGGGGCGATTTTGGGCTGAGTTTGGACCCAGTTTTCGGCCCAGAAACACAGACTAGAGCCAGGTTCAAGCAGAGACTCAATACCCATTCGCATTTACACAATTTTTAGTTTTTAGTTTTGAATCTTAGGGAGAAAAACTACTACTTCCTCTAGGGTTCTTCATATTCATAGTTTTAGAGTTTTATGCTTTTGATTTGGATATTGAGAAGATTTACTACCTCCGTTGAAGTTTCTATCATTCTTGTTTGTTTCCTTATTCCCTTACTTTTCAATCACCTTTTAACCCTGTTCATATATGGATGTTTATGATTTTGGAATTTATTAATGCAAGGAAATATTTTTACCTTTAATTAATTTTCAGTCATTATTTTATTTAGTTTATCATGTCTTCTTTTTATTCTCTTTATATGTCTGTGAAAGTGATATTCATGTCAATGGAGTAGACTCCTAACTTGACTTGGGAGTTGATTAAAAGGAGACCCTTGAGTTGGAATACTCAAGTGTTAATTTTAATTGGAAGTTGTTGGCTAAATCTCTAGTCACTAACGCTAATCCTTTCATAGGAGAGGATTAGGACTTGTGAATCAGAGTTAGCTCAATTACTTGACTTTCCTTTATTCGGTAAAGGTTAGCTAAGTAAAAACAACAATCTCTTACTATTACACTTGGGAAAATCCAACAAGGATAGAACTTCCAGTTAATCTCCTCCCAGTTAAGGCTTTTTATTTCGAATATATAAAACATCTTGTTAATTTTTATTGCTTTAATTTATTATTAATTATTTCTCCGTTCTCCAACTCTAAAATTTCTCAGGAAATTCTTGACCAATAAATAGCACTCTTTTGTCAACTCGTTGGGAGACGACCTGGGAATTCTACTCCCAGTATTTTATTTTTAAACTGTGAAAACCCTTTTTAAATCGATAAGCAGATTTTTAGTCGGTTAAGAACTGTGCTTGCAACGCTATTTTCACTATAAATTCTTAATCGGCAATTTTCTGCCCGTCAATTTTTGGCGCTGTTGCCGGGGAGTTGCAACAGTGTGCTAAATTATTGGTTGGTGTAAATATTTTACATATTTGCATATTTTATTTTATTTATTACCATGAGCTGTACGCTTCTTTCATTGAATGACGCGTTCACTACCTGATCCGAGCTTTAGCCGCATTTGATCCTGAAATTGAAAGAACTATTTCACGTATTAGGCGAGTTCAGCGTCGGTTAGCCTCTGAGGGCTAATCTGAAGCGCCATTTGAGGAAGAAACAAGCTCCTTTTCTACTGATTCTGTTGATTTACATGCAGGTAATATGGCGGAGCCCAGAAGGATTACTCTCCACGAAGCAGGAGCTCCTGACTTTACACTGCAACCGTATCTAGCGCATCATCCAAATCTGGCTGCAGAATTTGAACTGAAGACTGTGCTAATCAATCTAATACCTAAGTTTCATGGCTTACCTGCTCAGGAGCCTATCAAGCACCTTAGATATTTTCAGATAGCCTGCTCTACTAGTAGGCGTCATGGTGCAGATGAGACTACTATTTTGCTGTCTACCTTCCCATTTTCTCTTGAGGAAAAGGCAAGGGAGTGGTTCTACACTCAACCTGAAGAGGTTGTTACTAATTGGGATCTGCTCAGTAGGGAATTTCTGGACAAATACTTTCCAGCTGAAGTTACAGATAGACTGAGAAAAGAAATTTCCTGCATTATCCAAGGCGAATCAGAGACTCTTTACGAGTATCGGGAATGCTTCAGTAATCTCCTAGACTTATTCCCCCACCACAAGATTGACCAGTTGGTGTTGATTAGCTATTTCACACAAGGCATGAAGCCTCAAGACAAGACTACATTAGATGCTGTGAGTAATGGTTCTCTGAAGAAGTACAAGACGGCAACAGAAGCATGGCAACTGATCACCGATTTAGCTGAGTCTAACCGGAATGCCAGGCATAGGAATAACCATCCCAAGGCTATTGCGGAGGTTTCCTCTAGTAGTGAGACTGCTGCTCTCACACAGACTCTGGGAGAGATGACCAACATACTGAAGCAGCTACAGCTGAATCAACAACAACCTCAGCCCCCTCCACAACCACAGTGTCAACAGTTGGTTCCTTAGAGAGTGTGCGGAATATGTGGCTGCTATACTCATTACACTGATGAGTGTCCGTAGCTCTAACAAGAAGACAACACCTTGGCAGCTACCCATAATTTCTATGACCGCCCGAATCAAGGATACTATCAACAAGGCGGTAATTACAACCAAGGTGGAAACTACAATCAAGGTTGGCAAGACAACTCCAACCAAGGATGGAGAGACAATTCCATCCAGGGGTGGAGAGATAATTCCAACCAAGGATGGAGGGACAACTACAACCTAGAAGGCAGAGACAACGGTGGAAATCAGTGGTGGAACAACAATAACAGACAGCAGAACCAAAACCAGCCTTACCGAGCACCTCTCCAAAGGCAGTCCCAAGCGCCTCAGAACAACCAACAGCAGGCCCCTCAAATTACTTACCCCCTTCTTCTTTTAATGATAAGATGCTTCGCTCTCTTGCGCAAGGACAAGACATTCAGAATATGATTAGCTCTTCTATTACTGGTCTTAGCTCCACTATACAAGCTCTCCTCTCCCGGATGGAATCCTTAACTACCCCCAACAATCAACCTTCAAGCTCCAATACACTTCCTTCTCAACCTTTACCCAACCCAAAGAGTGGAATCAATGCCATTACTTTGAGGTCTGGAACCACACTACAAGAGAGAAGTCATGAGTAGCCAAGCTCAAGGGAAGACATTCAAGTTGAAGACATTGTTGAGGTAGAGGATGTTGAAGAAGAGGATGAAGTCCGAGACATGGTTGAAGAAGAAGCTGCTCAACCAATGAATGGAGCACCAAAGGAAGATGAAGTTACAAGAGATGCCATTCCTAATCCCTTTCCACACCTTGCTAGAAAGTCCAGAAAGCAAATGGAGCTCGATCCCAAGATGGTGGAAATCTTCAAAAAGGTTGAGGTAACGATTCCCCTTTTTAATGCCATTTGCCAGGTACCTAAGTATGCTAAGTTTCTAAAAGATTTATGCATGAATAAAGATAAAATACATGATTTAGAAACTATTCCTCTAGTAGCTTTATTTTTGCTTTAATGGGTGATATACCGGAAAAATGTAGTGATCCGGGTCCATGCGTGGTTACTATTACTATAGAGGGTGTAAGGTTTTCTGACTGCATGTGTGATTTAGGTGCATGTGTGAGTATTATGCCATTATCTGTATATGATGCCTTGAGGCTCCCTCCCTTAAAAAGGTCAGCAGCACGTTTTGTTTTGGCAGATAAAAGCATAATCTCGGTGGTAGGAATTACTGAGGACGTGCTGGTGAGCATTAAGGGCTCACATTCCCTATTGACTTCTATATTTTGGAGATGCCCCCTAATGACTCAGGAAGACCATCATCCATCCTGCTTGGAAGGCCATTTCTGAAGACTTCAAGGTTCAAATTGGATGCCTTCTCAGGAACTTACTCTTTTGAGATAGATGGAAGAGCAGTAAGCTTCAACCTAGATGAAGCCATGAAGCACCTACCGGACGACCACTCCATCTTCTAGTGCAACATCATTGATGAGACTGTAGCTGCAGTTCACCAAGAGGAAGTAGAAGAGATACACATGGAGCAAGGTGCAAGTGTGGGGAAACCTTCTGAGCTTACTGAAGACACCTTGCCACCCTCAATGGCTCCAGAAGATCAAGTGCCTAGCCATGAGCAGAAAATGGAGTTGAAATCCCTTCCACTCCACCTCAAGTATGCTTACCTTGAGGATAATTAGAAGCTTCCAATTATTATTGCAAGGGAACTCACTTCCCAACAGGAGGAGCAGTTGCTTAGTGTGCTAAGAAGACACAAGAAGGCTATTGGGTGGAGCTTGGTGGATATTGTAGGCATCAACCCTCAAGTCTAGGAGCACCGGATATTTTTAGAAGAGGGAGCAAGGCCTGTTTGTCAACCTCAAAGGTGGTTGAACCCCACCATCTTAGAAGTTGTCAAGAAGGAAGTGACCAGACTGCTTGAAACTGATATTATTTATCCCATCTTAGATAGTGAATGGGTTAGCCTAGTACAAGTGGTACCCAAGAAGTCTGGAGTTACTACAGTGAAGAATGAGCAGGGCAAACTCATAGCAACTAGAGTGCAGAACTCCTGAAGGGTGGGCAATGATTACAGGTGACTCAACCAGGCCACTCGTAAGGATCACTACCCCTTGCCCTTTATCGATCAGATGCTTGATCGCCTGTCAGGTAAATCACACTACTGTTTTCTAGATGGTTACACTGGCTACTTTTACATGTCCCTTTGGAACGTATGCATACAAGAGGATGCCTTTTGGCTTATGTAATACACCGGCTACGTTCCAAAGATGTATGATGAGTATTTTCTCAGATTTTCTTGAGAACTGTATGGAAGTTTTCATGGATGACTTTAGTGTGTATGTTGATTCATTCAACCTTTGCTTGGATAGTTTAGCTAGAGTATTAGACAGGTGTGTTAGTTCAAACGTTGTACTAAATTTTGAAAAATGTCATTTTATGGTAAAACAAGGTATTGTTCTAGGACATGTTGTTTGTACTAAATTTGGAGGCGTGCCTTAGGCACAAATATGACCACGCGACCGTGTCGTCGTTTGCGAAATAGCTTCCCCACCACTACAAGAAAAACCAATATTTGTAACAAAAAATATTGTTACAAAAAATCGATATTTTGAAACAAAAGGATTTTGTAACAAAAAAAGGGCCGTTGCAGTATGTCCCGTTACAAAAAGTTTTTGTAACAAAAAATAGAACTGTTACAATTCAAAGTAATATTTTGTAACAAATTTTTCTGATGCAAAAAACCAAAAATTGTTACAAAAGTGATAACAAATTTTGATCTTCAAAATATTTTTGGTGACAATATATTTTTTCCTATCATAAAATTTTGTTACAAAATATAACTTGATTTTGTAACATTTTTTTCTTTAGTTACAAAATACTATTTATTTTGTAATAATTTTTTAATACAAATTATACACATAATTCGCCAAATTATAATTTTTTAATTAATTAATATATAAACTAATTTATTCAGCAAGTCAACATTTATATAATATATAATAACATAAATAATTCAAATATCATTTATTTAACTAAGATTATTTTATAAATCTTCAACATATAAACTTTAAAGTACAAACTAACAAGATACATTGAAGAACCCTAATGTAGATACATAGGACAAGAAATACAAGGAATTATAAATCTCCAAAATGTAATAAGTGCCACACACCATCATGTTCATACAAGTTCCATCATGTATGAACAAAGAATTACAAACTCCATCATATCCATCGAGCTCCTTTCTCATGGAGAAACTTCTAATAAGTACCACACAAGTGCCAAACACCTGAAAAGTTCACCAACCAAAAAACACTAGCTTAAATTCAAATCAAATCAATAATGTTTCAAAGTACAACCCTACTTCTCAAAATTTTAAAAAATTCACAGAGTGCTTCTTATGTTCCAAACTCTAGTGTGGATGCTCTATGGGTCACATTCTTACACCAGATTTGGTTCCAACTCAATCAGGTTAATATGAAACTTTATAGGAATTTCACAAGTTGCTACTACAATAGGGTGCCACAATAAAAAGCCTAGAAAGTGCAATCACTTAGTAAATTCATATAAAAATTATCATATAACTATAAGTTTATGGTGAATTACTAGGGTTTTTAACTTCATACTACAATTAAAACAAGAATGTACAAATTTATTAATTTTTACATAATTTTTGCACAAAAAACTTATTTCAAAAATCATACAATTTTATCTATTGAACCAAATGACTTGAAACTTCACAGGGGACAACTAGGCTCATAAAACAAACTACTCAAATTGGTTCCAAGTGAAAAGCAATTGCGGTTTGTTATGATCACACAACATTTTCTACCACATGCATCCATCTAAACAAAACAAGACAAATTTGCATACAAAGTATTGAGAGAAAAAGTACAAAGTATGGTACCCGTTTTGTTATGTTTCAATTTCAACAAATTAAACCAAACAAATGAATTAAATAAGAAAGACCATATAGTCAAGTGCTAGTTGTAGATAACAGTTCCATAAAATAACACGGAAGTACCATCATCAGTGTTTTCCTTGAAACGTTGACAAAAAGAAATATGCTATTGCCTGCTGCCTCCAAATACCTCACTCGTTTGTCAAAATCCAATAATCAAATGCTCCTCCTATGGTACTCGTTTAAAGAAATTGCTGAACAAAGTCCAATTGCAAAAACTAAACAATTCCAAACTCCAATAAATGATTTTTGCAGAAGTTGCTTAGAGAATATGTATACATAGACACACGGATTAAAGCATTCTATGAGAGACATATACCCGATGGAAAATCCTTGTTGTAGATATGCAAATATGAGTATGGCTGCATAAGAAAAGAGAATAAAGAAATTAGAGATGCAACTAACAATAAAAAGTAGAACTCAATAAGAAACACAAATATCCCCCTTATGGTCAATTTCTTAATAGAAAGTAGAACTCAATAAGCAACTACAATCTCAACATCTGGATCCTTTTCTTTTCGTTCCTTAATAAATCTATAGATAACAAACAAATAAATGCAGAAAATTTTGCTTATTCCTTCAATACTGCATATGAAATTCATGAGTTCTAAAATTGGTTCCAAGTGAAAAGCAATTGCGATTTGGGAGTTATATACACTTAGAAAGTTGACTATCCTTTTTTTAACAGATCTTGGAAACTCATTAATGGTCACATTCTAAAGTTCATAAGCCACTCACCTCAATTCTACTACCACAAGCATCCATCTAAACAAAACAAGACAAATTTGTATACCTCTATAAAGCAAGTTACCTTAGTGGCTGAAAATTTTTTGGTTATGACAACAGAGCTCCTAAGCAATCTTAGCTGCTCCTCAACTCCCTTGAGCTTGCCCTTCCCTCCTATCCGAAGCTCCTGACGGAAATCAATGACAACAATATTCCCAAAAATTAAAGGAAATCAAAATCAGAGGGGAGAACGCCCTTACCGGTAGTGAATCCCGGCGAGGCAGCGCTGTTTTCCGGTGACAGGGGCTCAGTGAAGCAACCCCTAACAGCGCCGACGACGGTGACTCCACGAACGGCGACTGGGCGCAGCAGGGCGAACAACGCCTCCTCCTTTTTCCTCCGTCTTCCAATCTCCACGCGTCTGTCTCTCCTGTGCGTCCTCAGCGTCGTCCGTGATGGGAGATGCGACGGCGGTGGAAGCTGGCAACAACCCGCTCGCGATGAAGACGACGACAGCGGTGGCTTCCCTCGGTGACAGAAGAACGCAAACTGACAGCGGCGATGGAGGCACAGCGGCTCTCCTTCCTTGCGGAGCTCTTCCTCTCGCTCAACGTCTCCTCCTTCCTGACGGCGACACGACGGCGCGGCGGCAGTGATTCCCGCCAGCGCCGTCCTCCCTCTTCCCCCTCTCCTTTTCTTGCTCTCTGATTCCAGCTTCCCCCTTTCTTTTCCTTTCTTTCCCTCTCCGTTTTTCCCTTTCTCTTGCTGTGCGTGTGTTTTTGTGTTGTGTTTGTGTTGTGTGTGTGAATTTGGGGAAATCGGGTGTGGCGCCTGGAAGGGTTTAGGGTTAAGGTGAGTGAGTGAGTGTGGATAGGGTTAGGATAAAATTAGAGTTAGAAATTTTAATTTGAGAATTAGGGATTGTTTTTGAAAAAAATGTAAAATTAGAATTTTTGGATTAATTAAAATTTAGTAATTTTAATTAAATAATTAATTTTATCACTTTGATTTAATTATTTTTTGATAAATAATTTTTTGAAAATAAAATTATGAATAACCATAATAAATCATAAATAATTTATTATTTATTTTTTAACAATTAGAGATTTTACCGGTTTAATAATGAGTGTTGAGTTATGATGGGTTTAGGATTTTAGTAGAGAGAAGAAAAAAATCAGAACTTTATATTTTATTTTTAAGAAAGTTTTTAAAAATTTATTTAAATGTAAAAATATGTTAAATTTTAGAGTGGTAATAAAATAAAAAAAATATTTGTTATAAATTTATTTTAAATAAGAGAAGGAAGGTGACCACTAATGAGTTATAACTCAAATGGTATAGTCTTCTCATACTCATCTAAGAGATGCGCGTTCGAGTCTTTCTATCTTTAGTATAAAGAGAGAGAGAGAAGGAGGGTGACCCAACAAATGGTAGAATGAAGAGTGAAAGTGAGAATTACAATTAATAAAAAT
>NC_029785.2:70713156-70717291 GCF_000816755.2 Arachis ipaensis | reverse complement strand
AAATAAATTTTTGAATATAAAATCTTAAATAAATATAATAAATCATAAATAACTCATTATGTTAATTTTCAAAAATTTGAAGTTTTACATTTAATATGTTGAAACAACATTTTTTATTAGTTACAAAAAATCTTTGAATTTTGTGACAAATAAATAACTTGTTACAAAATAATTGTATTTTTTGACAAATTAATTTTTTGTTACAAAATATTTAGAGCTTTTGAAACAAATAGATATTTTGTTATAAAATGTTTTAAACTTTTGCAACAATAAAATCTTTTGTTACAAAATATTATAATATTTTGCAACAAAACAACAATTCGATACGAAAGCCAACATAATTTGTAACAAAAGAAATCACGTTGTTACAAAATATTCAAATGTTTTGTAACAAATTTTCTTGTTGTTACAAAATATTCTTATTTTGTAACAATAACTAATTATTGTTACAAAAAAATCATAATTTGTAACAATTTTAAATTTGATACAAATTTTTTGTTACAAATGTTCCATTTTCTTGTAGTGCACGCGTCCGTGTCACCCACGCGACCGCGTGGCCCTGCAAAATCGACGTAAAAGGGTGTATGGCAGAAAGTTATGATGGAGTGGGACTGGAGTGATGCTAGAAGCACCAGCCCTGTCACGCGACCGCATGCCCCACGCATTCGCGTCGTCCTCCAAACATGGCCATCCACGCGATCACATCAACCACGCGATTGCGTCACCCCAAATTTTTGGCAAAATATATTTGAAACAGAGAGTTGCGCGAACGCGTAGCTGCCCTCGCGCCATTCGCACAAATCAAGTCACGCGACCGCGTGACCCACGCGTCCGCGTCACTTGACATAAATCACACACCACGCGACCACGTGTCTCATGCGTCCGCGTCACATGCGCCGCACAGCTTATCCAGATCAGCGCCAACTATCTTATCTTTTCTTCCCCAATCCTAATTTTTCCCTCCCCCTTCTTATTTCTTTCTTCTTCCTTCTCATTTTTCTTTCCTCATTACATTTACATTCTTTCATCCATTGCATTTTAATTTTTTGCATATTTTTATTTTCTTTTTTAAATTTATTATTTTACCATTGGTGTTAAATTTTCTTATTCAACTGTTACATCTTTTCTTGAATTATTTTGGTGCTTAGTGACTTGCTTTACACTGTTGGGTAATATTTTATACTGTCTTTCATTACCTACTCTTCCCCTTTGTTGCAAATTTTTTGCAACATTGATATGCCATTTGCTTCTATTGTTTTCTCACTTGCATGTTGTAGCTACCATGTAATTGTGATCCTCATTATTTGGCATTAACGCAGCCATATTTTATTTGTTTTTATCTTTCTTTCTGAGCTACTTTTCTTCTTTTCCTCTACTTTCAGGCTGGCCACCAAGAAAGGGAAAGGAAAAGTTTCTAAATGGGGAGACAAACAAGTCCATCAGCACAATCTTTAAAGAAAAGCATTAGTTGAAGCAACCCTTCCACTTGCACATCTTAGCATGCACCGAGGACGGTGCAACCTTTAAGTGTGGGGAGGTCGATACTGATCTCCATGGGTTAGTTATTTTCTTCTCAAACACCAATGTTTTATTTTCTTTATTAGTTCATTGTTGCATCTGCATATTTGATTACATGTTTTCTTGATTTTATGCATTTAGTTACTACTTAGTTGAAGTAATATTTTCTTTTTTCAAAAAATTTTTATAATATTTCACTAATTTAAATTGAAAAATTTTTTCTATTAAAACTTGTTTGAAGTTGTATTTGGAATATAGTTTAAAAAGCTAAGAACACACAACTTGTGAGATTTGAGCTTAATTACATGGTTACACTATTTAAACCATGAATTTTATTCTTGTGTGTTTTCTTCCCTATGATTGTAATCTTTGCTTTGTTCCATTCTATATGTCCACTATTTAGTGTATTTACATGCTTGCATATGATTGAGGCCATTACTTATTTTAGCTCACTTCTCCCAAATAAGCCTACCCTTTTATGTCACCCTTGTTAGCCACTTTGAGCCTTTTAATCTCATTTATTCTATATTTTACCACATCACTAGCCTTAAGCGGAAAAATAATTAAATACCCCAATTGAATCTTTGGTTAGCTTAAGATAGAGATTGTGTATCAACTAGGTGTGGGGAAACTATGGGAACATGGGTTAATAAGGGAATGTGTCATGACAAAATAATGGGAATTTGGGTACCTACTCATGTGAAACTAGAAAAATTAAAAATCCATGTGCATTGATAAGCTATGTTTATTTCCTTAGTTTTAATATATAAAAAAAATCCAAAAAAAAAAGAAGAAAAAAATCCAAAAATATTCAATAAATAAGTAAGTAAATAAGGGGACAAAATTATCCCAATGCAAGGTTAAGTTAATAAAAAGATCAATGCATATGTGATAAAATTAAAATAAAGGTTGATGCATGAGTATGTAATACAAAAGTGGGAATTTTTGGTAGCTAGGCATGAATTTAAAAGTATATAGAGTGTGTGTATAGGTGAGATCTTAGGTTAGTCAAAGATTCATATTATAGCTCACTTGGCCATACATATATCCTCACCCTTACCTTAGCCCCATTACAACCTTGAAAAGACCTCATGATGTTTGCATTGGTACACTAAATTTTTGTTGATTGGGTAGATGAAGAACAAAGTTTAGAAAGCATGACTAGAGAAGAGTAGAGTGATTAACCCTAGACACTTAAGAGATTAGAGTGATATACACTACCAGTGAGGGTTCAATGCTTGATTCTATGTTCCCTGCTTTCATGAGCTATCTTCTTACAAGTTTACTTGTCTTTTATTGTATAATTTGAATTAGTGAAATCTGATTTATGTTTGTCTTGAAGAGCTTATTTACTTTTAACCAAGTAGATAGAAACATCTTAGCATGTAGTTGCATTCATATAGATAGGTTGCATTTCATACATTCTACCATTCCTCTTCACTCCTTTATAGCTTCTCTTGAGCTTAGCATGAGGACATGCTAATGTTTAAGTGTGGGGAGGTTGATAAACCCCTATTTTATGGTTTATCTTATGCCCAATTGATTGGTTTTTATCAAGTCTTTGCACACTTATTCATACAAAATACATGGTTTTACAATTTCCTTCCCGATTTTGTGCTATGATTAAAAATATGCTTCATTGCTCTTAAATTGTACTAATTTTAATCCTCTCTTATTATCATTCGATGTCTTGATATGTGTGTTAAGTGATTTCAGAGATTACAGGGCAGGAATGGCTCAGAGGATGGAAAGGAAGCATGCGAAATTGGAAGGAATACAAGAAGTTGAAGAAATTGCTAAGCTGTCCAGCCTGACCTCTTCGCACTCAAACGGTCATAACTTGAGCTACAGAAGTCCAAATGACGCGGTTCCAGTTGCATTGGAAAGCTAACGTCCAAATAACTCGGTTCTAGTGACGAAAATTAGCGTGTTTTAATTCGCAACCAGCGAATTCTGGGCTGTTTCTGACCCAGTTCTCGGTCCAGAAAACACATATTAGAGGCTATAAAGTGGGGGAATCCATTCATTCATAATCATACTTTCATAATTCACAATTTTAGGTTTTAGATGTAGTTTTAGAGAGAGAGAGAGAGAGAGAGGATCTCTCCTCTCTCTTAGGATTAGGATTTAGGATTTCTATTATGTTTAGGCTACTTCTTTTCAATCACAGGTTCAATATTCCTTTAATTTATTTTCTACTTTTATTTATTCTATTACTTTAATTGTTATTTATCTTTTCAATTTGGCTTATGAACTTCATGTTAGAGTTGATTTCTTTATTTATATAATTTGAGGTATTTCAGATTTAAGATTTATTTCTTTTATTTATGTTACTGTTGCTTCTCATCTGAAGGCATTTTTATGAAGTAGATTTTCTTTCTTTGGCTTTGGTTAAGTAATTAGCAACACTTGAGTTATCAAACTCAACTGTTGATTGAAATTGGAATTCTCTGCTGGTTAATTTGTACTCCAATAACTCTAGTCTTTCCATAGGAGTTGACTAGGACTTGAGGATCAAATTAATTAGTCCCCTTGACTCTCCTTTGTTTAGCAAGGGTTAGTTAAAGTGGGAGCAGAATCTAATTCTCATCACACCTGATAAGGATAACTAGGATAG